>NW_019174307.1:4341048-4538548 GCF_002260705.1 Seriola dumerili
GGTGCATTGCTGGGATAAGGCTCCAATGCCCTGAGACCTTGAACAGGATGAGCAAGTTTTGGAAAATGAAATGGATGGGTAATTGCCCCTGCCGTAAGTTAAATGCATGAATCAACATTTACTGAAAATAGATGGATATCATTTATATATCTCTCAGGCTATTAAGCTGTTAAGCTTTTATTGTGTGGCTTTTCTTCTGTCCTGAAGGGCAATTGTCCTTTTCAAATAATAGCCTGCAGTGAGACAATATGTACTTTGTCCTGTAAAAGTGGATTCAATTTCATCACAGTTTTGATCCATGCAGTGAGGCATGCATGTTTGTCGTCCTATTCAGATTTTTTTTTCTGTTGAGTTCAGCTTGATTAAATGAGAGGGACTATTATTGAAGCTAAAAGTGATATTGTGCAGATGGTCAGTTAATTGCTGTTAGTAATATTAGTAATATTATTATTATATTAGGTAATATTATGACTAGTTACATAATTTCACTCATACATTCAAGTAAATAATCATGATTAATGTATGTTTTTATTACACAGAGAAAACGATTGACCATGTTTTACCTCTAATTGACGCCCAACATCCACCCAGCACACTGATGTTGTGTGGATGTTGATGGTCAGAGAGCGTGGATCGACAATAATGAATGGTTTTACCCGTAGAAGCACTGTCTATGATTAACACAATGACGGACACACTGGCAAGTGAGGTTCTATGACCAACACAAATGGATACTCTTGGGGAGAATACACAAAACAAAGTGGTAACTCTCTCTCTCCGGGAAAGAGGTACGGGTTGGGCACACACTGCGCAGGTCAGCAAGGCTGACATACATAGACAGACATAATCAAATACATTCATATCATTTTAAATTCACATGACCATCATGTCCTTGAGCTGATGCAACGCATTTAATTAGGACTTAGCTGTGCAAAACATATATGACAATAATCAGCAACACTGTTCATAGCATCATGTGTTGCTAACACAACATTCATTAGCTCTGCTATAGTTCTTGACGTTAACTGGGCTGTGATCACCTCAAGATATAGTTAAACACAGATTAAACTAATTTAGTAAACATTTAGATAGCAAGTCAAGCCAATAATAAAAAAAATAATAATAGAAGTTATCCCAAGACACTTTCCATATAGAGACCCCTTACAGAGACCCAACAATTACCACCATGAGTAAGCACTTGGCGACAGTCATGGAAAACACAGAAAATTTAAGAAAATGCAAAATGTCTTGGAAAATTATTTCAACATTCTTCTATTTTCGGCAAAGTTATGTCCAGGATTAATGTTGAGGGCAGTATTTTGAATAGGCTGCTATCTGTTTGCTTAGCAATGCTGTGAACGCACCCTGAAGTCACATCACGTGAGTGCAAGTCGGATGATTTAGATCAAAAGTGGTCGAAGCTCTTGAAATGTACGTAAGTCACTGTTGGCTGCTAACTGTGGTAGTTTATATTAGATTTATAGATGAATGCATTCTTGTTTTAAACTGTTGAATAATGGGTTAAAATGTTTGGTTCAGTTGCTTTAGTTGACGTGCTTGCCAGCTTGTTTTGCCTGTGGCTTAAGGTTTAACTCTGGCTGAGAACAGGTTTCAGATGTGTGTTGGACATTGCTGAGAGTTGGTTCGTATAAATGGGAAGCCGGGGTTAATACAATGAATGGGAGCCCAACTGAATGTACGTATGTATAAACACCGGCTACATACTCGCTAACGGCACTTTTTAGCATCTTTGTTAGCTTTGTTTGTTGTTCAACTTTAGTCGCAATAGCTCACAGCGGTTGTGATTACTCTCGTTAAAGACTCCACTACCCAGCAGCAGCAAATATTCTTAGCAAGTTCAACTTTGAATTGTACATTTAGCTCTGTAAAGATTAAGCTAGATTTGTCAGTAGGGAAAATTCAATATTCTTAAATTTTACACACTTTAAATACACTAAACACAGTTTGTAGGTCATTGATAAGGCCAAAATAACAAATAAACTACCAACAGAAATAAAATAACAATTAACAAACAACATTTTACCAGGCTTTACTGACTGTAACTGACCATAAATAACAACAACTGGTAACACTTTTAACAGCAATTTTAAGTTAAGACAGTTCACACCTTTACTGTGTGTTTAAGGCTAGTTAATGAGTATTGCTAAGGCTCTGTGTTTGACATGTGTTTGTGGAGAGTCTCCTGTGCAGCTGATCAACAATAATACTGATTAAGTCCTCTACTGACACAGTTTGTCAGGAGTGAAGCTGTGTTTACACTTCAGGCATCTCTAATGTGAGATTTTGCATTAATGTCGAATATCTGGCATTTATCCAGTGTCTGGTATGAGAGTGGGATTTTCATGCCTGGTAATGTTCCAACCTTACATTTTCCATAGTAACACAGCTTCTCATATGCATGTAGTGTTTTCATCATGCTGCCCTTGACTGATTCAACATTTCTGAATTTCACATTATTCAATGCCGATTTCATACACATAATACACATACCACAAATTCCTGCCATAATGTTTAGAATACAGGCTTCTTCTTTATAATGTTGAAAATTAGTTGGTGGCTGTGGCTCAGAGGGTCAAACACGTTGTCCACTAGTGACAGTGGTAGAAAGTTTCCCCAGCTCCTCCTGTCTGCACATCAAAGTGTCCTTGAGCATGAAACTGAGCTTGAGCAGGATGGGGCCTGTGTGAGTTTGTGTGGGTGAATGTGAAGTGATTTGTTCTGTACTTATTTTAAAAGCATGATGATGAAGGATGATGACTGTGAGTTGTTATTTGTAGGGTTGTTGTGTGAGCACAAACCTTCATCACCAAAACACTAAACATTAAGTAGTAATGTGCAAAACTTTCTACGAAGTCATTGTCATTGCCGTGTGTTATCAGTAGCTGATTATGTTCTCTGTGTGTTTTCCAGCCCACTGCAGCGGCCGTCAGGTTTGCCTGATTGCTGAAGTTGTGAACTCCTTTGGTGAATCCTGCCCTCAGCTGGGGAGCTACCTGTCTGTGGATTACCACTGCAAAGATGGTCGGTCACACTAATCCTAGTCAATCAGTTCAATAATAAGTCTCTCAAGGGGAAAATCATACTTTCTACATCCAGTAGATGACAAGCAAGTCTGATTGTCTCTTAGACCACCCCTTTACTATAGTATATCCAGTCTTTTCAAAATTCATTGGACAAGCCAATAAAGAAATTTGTAGAGAACCACACAAAACGTGACAACCTGTCAAAGTCAATTAAGTTTTTCCAATTTCTAATATGTGTCTTTGTTATGTTTAAAAAAATACTGAGGCGTAAAGGAGCCATTTGTAAATTTTGCTATTGCTACATAACCAGCATTAGCATTAACAGCTGTTTATTTACCAGTCTAGTAGCAACATCGTAAGTTCAGCATCAAACTTCATTCCTTTACTCACCAAGATCTGTCTCCAGTTGTGGAAAGCAACACCAACGTTAATTTGTCACTTTCTGATATCAACTCACTGTAGCTCTTGTCAAGCAACAATCACCACCACCCGTTCCCAGCAAGAAACCATGCTCAGTGGCAGAGAAAATCCCCATTAATGCTTCATGCAGGCTCCCTCCCAACTTTCTGACATGTTACATTATTAAAAGTTCAGGCATAAATAATAAAATGAATGGTGGCTGAATTCAATGCAGCTGCTTCAGGTTAGGGTCCTGGGTCAAAGGTCCTGTGCATGCTAGTCAGATTTCCATCCAAATAAAACACAGGTTTTAACCATAAGATTGGCAAAAAGAAAATGCAAATAAATGTGTTTCCATGTTGTTATATGAACCATTTCAAAAGAAGAGGGTGCAGTAAGAAAAGAAAGGTAAAAGAGCTTAAAAATGTGTTGGTGATGTGGCATTTTAAGTGTTTTTCATGTCTTCTTTCCATGAAGGTTGAAGTCATGGCTTACTGGGACAGTTGAACAGAGCAGAGCCATAGCTAATGTTATTAGTAACATTTGTACTTTTCCTAAAATGAGAAGTCAAAATGTCTGCTATGAAAAATACCTATTTTACCTATATTTTCTATTCATAGCAACAGTGAGTGTTAATATCAAGCACTAAACCCAAACACATGCTTTAAAATGTTTTTCACAGACTAGTTCTATTAAGTATTTTTTTATACAGTATCTGCTTGATTTTACCTTAGACTAAACCAGTGGTTCTCAAAGTGGGGTTCAGGGACCCCCAGGGATCCTAGAGAACATTCCTGGGGGTCCCCAGCAAAAAGGGGAATAATTTATTCTCTCAATAATTCCATCCATAAGTGACAATGACAGAATGTATGACTATTTTGGTCATGGGTTTCAAACATATAAAAGCAAATATTTTGTCTGATGGGGGTCCGTGATGATCGGGGTGTCAGTTTAGGGGTCCTTGTTGTGAAGAGGTTTGAGAACCACTGGACTAAACTCTTACCTTCAAGTACTTTTATTTATCTTGAATCATTTTATGTTTACTTAACAGTTCTACACTCGTTTTTATCATAGTGACTTATTATATTATAACCTTGAAATGTGAATGAATGTGAAACCCATTAAACATCCATCAACCTTTTTCAGCATGATCTTTGATCCTGATTGGTTTAAGTAAGTTAAAACAATGTGAGCAAAACCATTTCATGATAGTGGTTAAAATTGATTTATTCAATCTGTTCATGTCATTATATCGCATTCATCAATGGAAATGAGCAAAGCAGACACTTGCACAGAGCAAATGAAGAAAGTCATGAGACTGACAGAAAAACGCTCAGATCTCACTGCTGTATTTCATATCCCTCTGTGCCTCTCTGCTCTCTGCTGAGATGAGGGTGATCTTTGCTTGTTTGTTGTTTGGAAACCCAGTTGGTTATTGGCGCTTTGCTACACTTCTGGTCTGGTTTCTCCCCCCAGGACTCACACTGACAGTGAGCGCTGTGGCTGCTGTTTTTCATGACATCACCATCAGCATCAAGTGGCTTTTACAATTGTCATGGAGAAAACTTGTGTGCAGGCTAAGCACCGGGGATGGCCGTGTCATTTATCTGGAGAGTCCACAGGGGTGAGTACTAACATTCACAGACTATGTGGGTTTGAAATGAAATAAAAAAAAAAAAAAAGAAAATTAAATCAGCACTCTACTGATTTTCCACATTAATGTTACTTTTAAAAAGGAGCTCTCCTCTGCATGTGAAAGCTTCCATATTGACTCCTGCAGCTCTGGAGGATCTTGTAAAGTTATAACCCTGATGATGTGATTGTTTAACTCGAGACTTCAATTTTATGACAGATTGAAAGGGTGACAACATGTAGACGTGGACGGTGACAGGCATAAACATCTAACAGTCAGGAAAGGTCTAACAAAAAACGTAGAATTATCAGAAATGTTGCACCAAACTTGAGACTAAAAGTCAACATATCTCTGTCTCAGCTGCTTCAGTTTTTAATATGTCCCTCAACTTTAACAAAGGTAACTACTAAATTGTTAGAATACCCCTGTAACCTAATACAGATGGTTTAGGGAATAAAGAAAATAACATTAACACTCCATATAGAACATAAAAAAATGTTGCATGACGATACAAGCTATAATATGCTGCCAGTTAGTGTTTGTCACTCTATATATTATGTGCCTATATATGGGTCCGTCTTATCCTTCTTGGTTAGATGTATGATGGATGTTTACATTATTGGGTTTAAAACTTTTGCATTTACAGATCATAATCCAAATGTACTATAAACGAAATAGTATCTTATCAATGGCAGTAACAGCTGAAATATCGTCATATATTATTAAATGTTAAAGTTATGTCAAGAATCCAAGTATAAGAAACTGTGATGCACTAAAATCACATCTGCTGTAAGTCAATTTATTATGTTTTAGCACTTGTTGATAATGTTCCTAGACCACATACTGCTTTCATTTTTCATGCAGTTCTCGAAATAATATGACACATCAGTAATAATATATTTCAAGTAAGGCCTGTTGTTTTTCTGCACGTGGAATTGGTTTAAAAAAAAAACAAGCAACTGAGAAAGATTTTCTTATAATCTAAGATGATGGACTGATTGTTTCTCCTCACATTTCTGTCAGGTAAATACTTGTGTAATACTGAAATTTTACTTTTATTACATTCATTAATCAGTTAGCGAGAAATGCCTGCAGCGTATAATCTTTAATTAGACCATATTGTCAACACACAGGCTACTGCCATGAAATTAGACACCAACTTCTATAATCATTTATGTGAATATATCTCCAATTTTCATTGTTGGAAAAACAACTGGTTCAGTTTTTTAAGTGCCGGTTTGTGTATGGCAGACTGTATGTAATCTGAATTAATTCTTTATGTCCAGAAATCAAAGACAAACTATGAAATGTTTCTCCATGTGCTTTTTCTCAGGTTAAAGAGTAGCGTGATACATGAATATACTTATCCAAGTTCATTTGTTGTGGCAGTTGAATGCAGCAGCAATGACACACACATTTCAGCCCAGAGAACAATTACCATCCTGGAACCTGTCACAGAGCTTGCTGTCATCGGGTGCCATGCTGGAAAGCTGTTTTTTAATGCAACAAACTGCAAAGCCCTGTATGGAGGGGCATTTCATATTCAAATGGAAGTAAAAGCAGGTAGGGACCAACACAATGAAAATATACCATAATTCGTCTTGTCAAATTTGACATCACTGGTTAAAAGTATCAGGTTTTGGTGTTGGAGTTTTGTATATTTTCTTTTCTCAGATGTTGAATTTGAAATCTTCTTCACTGATGTATTTCTCTTTCCTTTTATTTCCGGAGGTTCAAATGTGACTTACAGAATCCAGAGTGATGAAACGATGCTGTCTGGTTTATCATTGGTCAGAGGAAATGTTCCCCACAACATCACAGTGACTCCGGAAATGGTGAAGCAACTCGGGCCTGGTTGCCACCAGCTGATCCTTTATGCATACAACATGGTCACGTTCCCTGAAGTGTCCACAGACCTGCAGGTAAATCGACTATAAATGAGTAAAGGTGTTGTCTACTGTCAATGAAGGAATAGCAGGTAACTTGATACATATTTCCTTCATGTTTTTGTGTGATTGTGGAAGTGGCATATAAAATATAAAGAGTTAACATTTTGATCATTTGATGAAGGAGTTGATTGGAGTTAAAGCTTTTTCCTAATCACAAATTAAATTTAACCTTTAATTACAGCATCACACCAGACAATTAGTGGCATATCTGCAAACACCAGAACACAGTGGACGCACCACCCCTCTGAATTTCATCACCTCAGAGTTTAAAATTCTATGCTTTAATCCTGGTGTCTCTGTTAGGCTAATCAGTGTTACACTTTTAAACAGGGGAATGTGGTGTGAAAATTAATCATTGATCTAAGTTTAATCAGTTAAGGTGCTGCCAGGGTGCCATGTTAAACAGATGGTTTTTGATCATAGGCCATAAAGCAGAATCAGTAACTTCTTTAAAATCACTTCTTCAAACTAATTTTATAGACTTGCTTTTATGTGATGTCGTCTTTTTATCGTCGTATATATCGTATACATTATCATTATCATTATTATTATTATTATTAATGTCTATGCCACAGCAACAAATACTTTCTCTAGTAAACTTTTGTATTAGACACAGGCTTAACCACTGTTCTCCATACCACAGCTATTAGACGTGTTATGAAATGTTAGGGAATGTCTTAGGTTTTACAGCTAGCTCACAGTTTTAGAATAGCAATAGAAAATCGTATTATATATATCTATATGCATTTTTTTCCCTCACTAAACAATTGCAAAGCCAACTTTGTAAAATGTTAAAACCAGCATTGCTTACGTTCTTGTTTACTGGTCGTCCTCCTTGCCTTTGTTGATGCGTGCCTAGACCAAACAAAATTAGGTCCCAATTGTAAAAACATTGCTCTGTAATGCTTTAAACTTTCATTCATTAATTCACAGTTACCAATAACACAATGAAAAACCACCAGTAAAACCGTGTAATAAGACATACTTTACAGATTAAGTTGTTATCGTTGTTAATGATTGATATACTGCTGATTAATATTTTGCCATCCCTCAACATACTTTAGTGAAGGTCAAGGGTTTCAGATTCTAGACCAAAAACCACTTTTAAATGACGTACTGACTATGATGGCTTATTGTGAACTGGAAACATTATCTGTTGTGATAAGTTTTACCCACTAGTGATATGAGAGAGAAATTAATGTGTTTCTCACTGTAATTCTTCATATAATGCAGGTGTGTGTTTTAGAGAAAGTAGCCGGACTTAAGGCATCCGTGTTGACAGAGAGGGATGGCTGTTTAGACTCTTCAGATACTACTGTTGGTGTTTCCCTTGAACGGGGAGCGCCTGTGCTGCTGCTCTTCTCTCTGACAGGAGACAACAGCAATTTATTCTATGAAACCAGAGAAATGAATGCGGGGAAAGGAATTTTTCATATCAGACACACAGTTCAAGGTATGGAAGACATAGCAAAAGAGGGTGCCACATATGAGGCAAAATACCACTCTAATACAATGATTTCTGAAACACTTTAACATAACGATTAGAAACAAGCAGAATAAAGAACATTGTGTGTATTTAATTTACATTTCTCTTGTTTAAGCAGTGTTTAACTGAATGTTTTTTTACAGGCAGTGTAAAAGTGAAACTCAGAGCAAGAAATGTCTTCTCGTCTCTGGACGTGGATGTGGATAAGTTTGCTTCCTGTGGCAAAGATTCAGTAGTTAAACTAAATGGTCATAATGACCATTGGCTGAACATTAACAAGAGACAGGTAAAACATTTTTTTTTTTTAACACAGTAGTAGTTTTGGTGGCAGTGTGGGGTGATGTTTTACAGAGGAATACTTCCCAACTTTCAGTATACTGTAATATTTATAAAACCTTTTGTTCATTTTCAGAGAAAGCAACACATTAGAGTTGTCAGATCTTCATTGAAAATAATTGCAAAACCTTCACCTTCAGTATCTACCAAACTGAAAAATATCACACTTTCCATAAGAGACGGACCCGACCTAACAGATCCAGAGAAACAATACCAGTGGGTGTGCAGTAAGTATCATATTTTTCTACTTAAATGTGAGAGCAGTGAGATCAAGAATTAAATGTTTAGTCTATGTTTCAACATATTTTGATGTTTTGCTCGTGCGTTGCTCGGCGGGACATTAGGACAGAACATTATGTGCAGGTTTCTCATTTCTAACCTGGAATTGTCAATTTTGCCTGCTAAAATGACAACTGTCGCTGGCAGAATTTATGAGCTTTAACTAGCTAGCTGATCAAACCAGCTTATGCTCCGTGAGTTGATAGAAAACTCTACTCTGCACTTTTCAGTATATCCATCCCAATATCCCAATATATCGTTTTAAAACAATAAGAATCTTGTAAAAAGGGATCTTGAATATGCAATAGAGTAAGTATGATGAGGAGAAATGTAAGATTTCATTCCAACACAACCTTGTTTGGCTGTGTAGCTTATTCCTTTTTGGGTTTGTATCTTACATATCCTGCTTTTTATTTTCAAACTGTCTCTTTCATTTTAAACGTTCCTAGAGAAAAGGCTTTTAGGATGAGAACCCCACCCAATGTGTTTGACTAAAGTAATGCCATCTTGAATAATGTTGGCTGGAGTTGGTGCAGTGTAAATTTCCCCAAAGCCAATGAAGAGCAATACAGAGCTGTTAACTTTAGCTTTAACTCTGATGGCATCCAGGGCAGGCTTCCACACACTAGTGAAATCCTGCACAGTGCTAGTTGTGACCAGGGCTTTTTTTAAATTTTTTTATTAACATAACCTGTAACACCACAAACTAATGTAGAGGTCATTAGTTCAGACAGGACCTGATTAGTCAAGATACAAAAGTCATTAACTGTACCCATGCTAAATAATGAAATAATTTTTTGGGTTTTATTCTTGCTGATCAGAGTCAGTATCCATAACTATCAGGCTACTTCCACATTACTGCTAGTTTTAAAACTCTTCTATTTTGCTATGTTTACGCCTGGTGTCCACACTACTCCGGAGTTTCCGCCCTTAAAACTCAGACTTTTGGAAATGGTTGCGCGCAATATGCGTTTTCAGGTGTGATTGTATGGACAGAGATCATTACTGTTATGGAGCTAAAACAGTCTGGACAGAGATCGTCTTTGGCGTTTTTAAAACGAAAACATAGTGTAGCTGTAGACTCAGAATATTTTACAAGCTGAACATTAGTCTTAAGTGTTTTATATCTGCCTGAATTGCAGTGGTATAATGACTTTCCTTGTGATCCACAGGACATCCCTGTAAATGCAAAGGAGAATTTGAGAATTTGATTCACACCATCAAAGAAAGCTGCATACCAAATCCATTTCAATTTAACAAGTATCGTTTTATTGTGAAAGAGGGAGATGATAAAGAAGTGGAAGAAACTCAATCCATATGCATCACCCTTACTCCTGAGCCTGACAAAGAAGCTTGGCTAAGGTACTTGATCTTTTTGAAAATCATATTCTCTCACCACGAGGAGCACTCATCTGTGTGCCTTATCTGCCGGAGTGCAATTTTCTTATATTGGAAATCTGTTGAGGAGGTGAAACAGTGGAATTAACATTTTTAGCTCTATTGACTTCAGTAAATTATTGAAGGAAATGAGACAACTTTGTAAATGAGTTATATCTCACTTACTTTAGAACAAAAGGTGTTATTTTAACGTGAAGTTCTTTTTCTTTGATTGAATATAACATCATAAATTACCAGATCAAGCAGATAAATTGCTGATCAGTCAGCCTATTTATACTGGTGCACAGTATAAATAGCATTAAACTCCATTACTAGACAGCTTTTTTTGAGATGTAAACATACTAATTGTGTGTTAACCAAATTGTCTGTGTACTTGTTGTGCTATAGTCTCACTTGTACTCAAGGCTGTGGCCCAGTGGGGAGAGGCAGAGATGCAAAAATTAAAATGAAATGTAGGAAAAGCGACGTGTGTTCAAAAGTCGTGTGGTACATTGAGGACCAACGTGATCACAGATATTGGCCAGTAAGTTTGAAAAATAAATTCTGACTTGTTTAAGACTGAGAAATCAGATACTGTTAAATGATGTAAAAGGAACAATTTGCCATTGACTTAATGGATTTGCATGTTAATTTATTTACAGGATGAGACAAAGAGCTGCTACAAAAACGCAGGGAAAAGGCCACTTGTACAGAGACAGGGTGGCGGGACTGAATACACTGTGAAATATGAGCATCTTGCACTGGCCAAGTTAAAGGGTCAGAGTGTCACTGTGGTGGTAACTTATGGTGTGTATGCATTAGTCGATAATACGGTGTTAAAGCTACTTGTGAATTATCTTGCCAAGGTGATTTTTGGGTTCCAGACCAATCATGAATTTGTACCAGTGTTACAAAAGTATGGAGGTGACAAAAGGTTAATGATCAGAGGAGTTTTTTTCATTTACATACTCGTTTAACTAAAAGAGATAAAAAAAAAAGATAAAATTAAATTCATCTGAAAACTCCACCCATTGCAAAACAATCAGCACTATTTCAATTCAAAGGAATGATTTTAAAGATGTTTGTCTTTCTCCTTTTCTCCATAACAAACCATTCAATACAAAATAGCACCTTTATATCTTTGAAATAATACAAATTACACATTCTCCTTTTATTTTTATATCAAAGGGGGTTCTGAACCTCTTTTCACAAAATACAACATAAAGACATCATCATCTACACAGAACCCGTCATCTACCACCAAACTACCAGCTGCCGATGTTACGACAGCCAAACCTGGAGAGAAAACACCAGCCGCTGCTGGTCCTGTTACTACAGCACCGGGCATGATCAGCAGCAGCACTATCACCACTACCAATGCTATAACCAGGGATACAACTTTACCATCAACCACCAACAATGCTGATAGCCTGTCATGTAGCATATCCCCAACAAATGGAACAATCTTTACAGCTTTCAGTATAACTTGCAGGACTGAAATTCCCTGTTCCAAATGTCGCTATTGTTTTAAGACTGAGGGTAAGTACTCAAGGTTGCCTAAATCTCTTAGTAAGAGACTGATGCATCTTACTCCAACAATCTAAATTACAGTGTCTTACTGTTTTTAGTACTCACATAATGATTAATTGTGTACAAATCTATTAATCCAACTTATTATCTTGTTTCAAAATTGTCAGGTAAGAATCTGCGTTGCAGCAAGAACAGGAAAGTGAAATCTGTGTTCCTTCCCCACGGCGACAGCCGTTCTGATTACAAGCTGATAATCACAGCCGCTGCAAAAGATAAGAGCTTTGTAGTTCGCACCACTATAACTACACAGGTTGGTCAAAAACATGATGATTCGAATAAGGATGTCAACAGAACAAGACCTAGGGTAATGCTCTGCTTCTCCACTACACTACTATAAGAAAATGGCTTTTTCTCTTCAGGTGAAGGACTCCATAGAAGACTCTGGCTCTTCAGTAGATGCTCTTAAGGCATCAGTGGAGGATACTGTGGCTCAGCTGAAGAAACAAGGCATACTGTCAGGAGAAACCATGGGACAAATCTTCAGTTCTGTGTCCGACAAACTGAACAGTCAATCTGATGAATCAAAAAAAGCTGATAGACAAAAGGTAAACCCAGTTCGCACAATATGATTGAATTAGTAATGACGCATTGAATTTGCATTCATGTCTGACATCAATTGATGCCTTTTATTGTACAACCTCTTGTGTGCTTGCTGCCTGTCAAATATTATAAATAGTCAAATATTACGACTACATACAGTAATGCAGCTATAGCATTTTCTTTCCTCAAAAGACTCAAATTTAACCACCTCCTCTACAGGCTGGCGAGAAATTGTGAGAACGTTGAGCAAATTGCAGGTTGTGACGTCGGGTGACAAAATCACATGTTCCAAATGTCTCATGCCATCGCACAATTAGCCAATGTTGGATTTTGATGAACCTGATTTTCATTTCCAACTAAAATTTATCATCTGTCCAATTATCATCTGTCTTTCTGATGTTACATTGATGTCTGGTGCCACTGGGCTGAGTCCTCTTCATTAGGGGTCCAAGCAGCGAAGGGAGCAAAGGGAACCCCTTTTTCTTCTCGTTAGTATTATTTTTTTCTCGGTTAAAAGTGTTCATGCAGCAAAAATTACTGCACAACATTTTCTTTTTTGCTCTGTGTTGGATTCAAAGTCA
The DNA here is from genome assembly GCF_002260705.1 of Seriola dumerili. Classification (NCBI taxonomy): domain Eukaryota; kingdom Metazoa; phylum Chordata; class Actinopteri; order Carangiformes; family Carangidae; genus Seriola; species Seriola dumerili. Next base: position 4,354,263 of record NW_019174307.1, read on the forward strand.
CCAAATTAATTGATAATGATTCACCTAAAACCAGTAGAATAATGTGTGTTTTTTTTCAAGACTTTCACACCAACATTTTGACAGTTTTTTAAAGTGAAACAAGCAAAAATACCGCAGTTTTGCACATGTGATGTCATTGCCTCAACTTGTGTGAAGGCGTGTGCAGCACATGGTTACCCAGTGGCGCAACCAGTAAGTCACCTTCTCTGGGGATACCAAGGTCAGGGGTTTTGAAATCCCAAATGGCCCTAAGTCCTGTTTCAGCCAGAATTCTATAGCAATTCATACATATGGTATTTAAACGCTTGCAAGCTGTTTGGACCCCGATAATTGCAGCTTGCAGCTATATTTTAAAATATTTTTAATATATTATTTTTATTTCCAATATATCTGTTGGCAGTCGGTACATTGAGACATTGGGCTCAGGTGCAGTGCCAGCGCTAGTACAAATGTAGTTTTTATGCAATTTTTTTTTTTTTTTTTTTTTTTTCCCAGCTGTTTTATAATTTAATGCCACCAAATGAATGTGTTAGTGCATATGTGGGAGAGAGGAACAGCTTAAGGTGATTAGGTAGTGCAGTGCAATTCTGGTTCTCATTTTGGCAGGAAATTGCATATGTGTTCAAACCTGTTGAGACCACCTATTATCGCAAACGCAGGGATTTTTGTGGCTTTATCTCGCAGAGGCGCACATACAGACCTCCGAAATAAAAAAATAAAAAAAACACTTTTCAGTCATGTCAAGTTTGGCCTCTTCCTGCTTGGTACATTTCCCATTCACAGCTGATTGAGAAAAGATTACCAACAATATCATCCACATGAGTGTAATGATGGTGACCCAGAGTTCTGCAGAAACATCGATACTATTGTTATATATGATGAGTGAGCTGCATGCAACTTGTGGAATGTGGTATCTTTTCTCTGTAGCTCACTCACCTGTGGTTCACCTGTATTCAACATACACACATTTTGTCTGTTAAAGCTTCGTGAACAGATGCTGGACATAATGATTGACACAGTGACAGAGGTTCCCACCAACTCTGCAGAAGAAGTTCAGGCGATAGCCAGCGGTCTTACTGCTGTCGTCCAGAGAGGCACTGAACTCAGCTCCTCTGCTCAGGTACTGTTAACCCCACACTGAATAAAATAGGACATTATAGGAGAGAGGAATAAATTATCACTGCATGAATACACTAGGTGTTGCTTTCACTGAGGTGTAAGGCTTTATGTTGATGAATCATCATTGTCTTGAGATTTGTGGTCTTGTGTAGGAATATCCTTGACAGCAAAAAAAAAAAAAAAAAAGAAAAACCTCCAAAAAAATGTAGTCCTGATTGTAAGAGTTGATTCTGACCTGCAGGCAGAGGCTTCATTATTATTTGCCAAACTCAGCTCATCTCTTCTCCACATGGACATGAACAAAAGTGAAGAAAACATGGAAGAAATATACACTGCAGCCAGCACCATTGTGGAAGGAACAAGCAATATCCTGAGCTATTCTTCCAATGTGAGTTGTTTAACCTTAAAGCCCCTGCTGATGGGATTGCTTATTGTTATTATTATTATTATTACTTCTTAGGGAAGGTTGGTTGATTTAAATTGGTGATTTGAATGTGATTTGGCTCATCCAAGGAGTATTTACAGTGCCCAAACGTTCGGTTTTTCAGCATTTCTGTTGGTTCCCCATTTACTTCTAATCAAGACAGGCACCATCTAGCTTAAATTGTATCTCTTAAGTTTTTTTGTACTCAGTGCACAAAGTGAGTGCTGTGTGACAATGGTCACATGATGACATGATGGACTATGTTGGTCTATCACTAAGTTCTTGGATCAAAATGTCAGGAACAATAAGTATAGTGACCAGGAGCTTGGCCATTGATTAATCACCCATCTTACCTGGAATATTCATCTTAATGTCTGTCTGAATTTGCAGATGACTGACAAAAATAAGCAACCTCTCCCTTGCCATAAATGCTGTTATCTTTTGCAGAAAAACATCTCTGATGCTATCCTTGTTGCCCTGGAAAATACACAGAGTGCACTATTGATATTTAAAGATGTTAACAAGGGGCCAACTATTATCCAACAAGCTAATATTAGCCTTTTTGTTAACAGGTAAGTTCAAGCCATGAAGTAGATAGACAAAACAACAGCTCAAACCACACTACACACTATACTTTTGCTTTCAGGAAGATAGTATGTATGGTATATATGTATGGTAAAGCTGGTTGTCTTAGTTTAGAATAAAGACAAAACAGGGGGAAAGAGCTTGCCTGGCTTTGTCTAAATGTAACAAAATCCATCTTCCAGGACATTTAAAGTTCACTAATTAAAACTTTATATCTAGATATGAAGGTTATGTTATTTTTAGAGATACAGTAATCCACCCTACCATTTAATCCAGTTAAAATCTTGTTAATCTTGTTTAAAGGAGCTATTTGTAAATTTTGCTGTTGCTACATAGCCAGTGTTTGCATTATTAGTTGTTTACTTACCAATCTTACTGAGAGCCATTGTTCAAGTCATGTACTGAACATTATTAATATATCTCTTCACACTGGCATCTTTCCAAATGCCTTCAAAACTGCTGTTGTAAAACGCTTACTAAAGAGACTCAACCTAGTCAGTAATGTTCTGACCAACTGTAGGCCAATATCTAATCTTCCATTCATTAGTAAGATACTTGAAAAGAGTCTCAGTGCAAATAAACTCCTTTCTTAAAGAAAACAATATCCTGGAGGAGTTTCAGTCAGGCTTTAGAACAAACCACAGCACTGAAACTGTTCTGACTACAATAATCAGTGACCTCAGACTAAACTCTGATAAAAAAAATAAGGTGTCAATTCTTGTCCTCTTAGACCTAAGCGCGGCGTATGATACGATTGACCATAATATCTTGATCAATTGTCTTGAAAAGTTGGTCGGTCTTTCTGATCAAAGGGAGAAAGTTTAGGGAGCTACCATTATTATTCTCACTGTACATGCCACCACTTGGTGACATCATCGACAGCACAATGGTTATTTCCACAGTTATGCGGATGCCACACAACTGTACATCTCTGCTGAACCAAATGATGCTGCAGCTATAAACTCCATTACTACCTGTCTTATAGCAATAAATAAATGGATGCTCAAAAACTTCTTAAAGTGAAATGAGGACAAAACTGAAATCCTACTAGTCATCCCCAAAACAAAAAGAGAAATGCTGTTTAATAACCTGGGGAAACTGACTCCCTGGATTAAATCCAAGGTTACAAGTCTTGGTGTTATCTTGGATTCAGATCTTAGCTTCAAGTCCCACATCAACAAGGTGACAAAAACATAATTTTTCCACTTTAGAAAATAGTTAAAGTACGGCCATTTATAACCAAAAGATGCTGAAAGATTGATTCATGCCTTCATTTCAAGCTGACATGATTACTGCAACACACTTTTTACTGGGCTCCTGAAAAAAAACACTGAGAGACTTCAACTCATTCAAAACTCTGCAACTCTGCTATTAACCAGAACCGAGAGAAGAGAGCACATTAGTGTAGCTGCTCTTCACTGCCTTCCTGTCACATTTAGAATTGATTTCAAGGTCCTCCTTCTAATATATAAAGGCCAATGGGCAAGGACCAAGCTACATTGCTAACTCCCTGATTAACTATTAACTTCTAAGAGATTACTAAGAACACTGAGATCTGCTGCTTTATTGAAGGTTCCCAGCAACAGTCATAGGAATAATTGGGGATGCAGCCCTTGTCAGTTATTGCGATGCACTGTGCGTGTGGGTGCTTCCTTACCCTCAGGGAGCAGAACGTAAACTGGGTGGCCCTCCTGCGGAAGTTGCAAATGAGTACTCGCTCACCTGGAAGCAGAAGTGTCAGCTTGGCCCGTTAATGATTTATTATTTTATTCATTATTTTATTTGTGCTACATTTCTTGTATGAAAGATGCTATACAAATAAAGTTTATTATTATTATTATATTTAGTATAGTAGCAGTGCTACTTCTTCAGGGCAGACTCTTTTCACCACTGGAGACAGCTCTTGGCAAATAAAGGTTTCGTTCTCCTAAACTGGTAAGTATACAGCTCTTAATGCCAACGTTGGCTATGTAGCAATAGCAAAACTTACAAATAAGTCCTTTCACATCATTCATTACCATCTGAAAGATTAACAGAAACAGCACTGAAACTCAACACACATTCAAACTGTAGAGCAATACTTTTGGCCTGTACACCATTTGCGTCAAATAATTTTTTGGCAAGATTCCATAAAATGATTCGAATGCAGCAGTAGGCGTGGTAAAGACAGCTAGGGAACTAAAATTCAAAACAAGTTTAAGTTTAATATGAGTCTTTTTCTTTTTTCTTGCAGAGTGAATCCAGGAAGTTTGCACACGGATTCTTTAAATATTCCCAATTGTTCCTGCCCCTCATTTTCTCTCCCAGAACTACCCTCCAACATATTTCCTTCAGAAGAACCAGTGGATATACGAGTAAATTTGTGTTAATGTGTCAAATCCAAGTTATTTTCAGTTACAAGTGTCTGCCTTGATCATGTGGTTAAAATTTATTTTTTCTTTGAATACATTTACAGATGCTGAGTTTAGATAAAAATCCATTTTCGTGGAATGAGAGAGGAAACATCAGTGGGTTAATTGGTGCTTTATCCCTTACAACAAAAGATGGCTCCAGAATCAATGTGGAGAATTTGAGTGAGAAAATTGAGGTCAGTGTAGCATCTGAACACTTTTCTATAGGCTGCTGTGCTCTCCTGCTGAGAGCATGTTCTCCGAGGGGACAAATCTCTGCCTTCTTTAAAGAAAAACAGACTTCAGTTTCAACAAGACAAAGTGCTGAGGGAGCCTGTACTAGAAGGAGCACACTGTGAAATAAAAACTAGGCCTGATCTTGTATGGCGGATGTACATTTCTTCATGTCCAAAACCGATATTTTTCAGGAAATTAAAAAAAGGTTTTTAAAATAATCAAGCAACGCAAGATTTTGTCAGCACTGATTTATGGAAAGAAAAAAAAAAAGTGTTCTGCCTGACAGAGATGATTTACAGTATATTAAATTAAGCATATAACCTGTTACAGCTGTTGTTTTAGCAAGTAAAATAAATTTGCTTAAGGCTCCATTTACTCCATTTTATTTTAATGCAGCAGGCAGCTGGTACTAAATGTGTTCAATCTTCTGTGACTGATTCAACATAAGAGGAGCACACCTAGAACTGCTCTTGTGCAAGTGGTTATGTTTAAAAGGCCTATATAGTTTTTTTTTTTTTTAATTTATGCAAATCATAAATTAACAGCGATGGAGACTCATGCACTGAGCTGGAAACACACAGCTCCTTGAATAATTGTAGGATCTTTTATATTTTTATCTCCACTTGACAACTGTGCTCATTATACTCTTAAAGAGTCTGGCAAATGAAATGTCATGATTTTCTATGGCTGACTGTGGTAAACACAGTCACGTGTAAATGAGAGAGGCCAGGCAGTCCACAGTTTGTTCATTCTGGATATGTTGTTTATTATTACTTAACCTGTTGCTGTTATTCACACTCATTAAAATTGAGAATTTTTTTTTCTTATCTGTAACTGCAGTTGGTACCATAACCACACATCCGCTTTAGAGAAAACTAATTTTTAAGACACTAAGCTTAAATTAAATGAAGGTCATTTACCAAACCCATACACATTTGAGCCTGACGCACAGCTACAAATTGCAGGGCTAATTAAAAAAAGTTACGCTGATGTAATTCAGCTTGTGAGCCAAAATTATGTCAAGCTAAGACTGTAAATGAGGATACTAGAAAGCACACTCTGATATACTACCTGCCCGGTAAAATCTTTGATTCTATTGTAAATTGTTAAAACTGGGAATAATTGTTTTTGCATTTTTAAGCAAAGCATCTGAATGAATATCTGTTTTCTGGCATTTTGCCTGGCACATAGATCCTGTTGCCAAGGCCTGTTGAAGAGCAGGTGAAAACCTCAGTTTTGGACCTGGGCAACTTCAGCACAACGGTCATAGATGTTCCTTCAGCTGACTCTACACTGGTGTTAAAGGTTCAGTAACATGTTTTATCTCCACTTCTTAGACATATAATGATTACTTTCATTAAAAATGAATTTTGCTGCAGCTATATTGATATACCTTTTTGAAGATGGTGCCTTCAAAGGATCCATTACCCCTCAAACTGTTCCTTGGCTATATGGGCTACCCCACTGAAACAAATTATGTAGCAATGACAGAGATGCCTCACCAGGGGACTACCCAAGGTAATACATCTTTTTGCTCAGTGGTGGAGACAGTTATTTTAGCTCTTATGCCCTGATGCATGACTTGAGTACTTTTGTGTTTTTCTGATACAGAGGAGAGATACACTTGGCTACTAGACCATAAGAGTTTGAAAGGAAACACAGGAGTGCACTATCTTGTAGTGAAGCCCATAGTAGGCCCGGGTATAAAATCCATCAATGCCAGTTTATCAGTCACCTCCATCACTGCCGCATGTAAATTTTGGAATGAATCATTACTGGATTGGAGCGATGCAGGATGCAGGGTAAGTACAGCAGTTCAGTCTGCCTGTCATGTTTACCATGTTGTCTAAACTTTAATAATAGTAAAGGCTGCTGTCTTTCAAGGTTGGTGTTCAGACCACACATTTAGTCACCCAGTGCCTCTGCAACCACCTCACCTTCTTTGGGAGCTCTTTCTTTGTCACTCCCAACCTTGTTGACCCATCACGCTCAGCTGAGCTGTTTGGGACCTTTGCTGAGAATCCTGTGGTTGTCTGCTTCGTGGGTGCGCTCTTTGTGGCTTATCTCTTGGTGCTTGTGTGGGCACGACGAAAAGACATCCAAGATACTGCCAAGGTACAGTGTATCTTCATCACCAGACTATAATAATGAGGTGACATTACTCAAAATGTATTCTGTTTCTCAATTATATTACACATCTTGAAAGATAATATTTCCTAGTACTCTTGCTATTGCTACATAGCTAACGTTAGCATTAACAGCTGTTTACTAACCAGTCTAGAAGAAAGGTGAGTTCAGCATCAAACTTCATTCCTTTAGTTTCCATGAACTGTCTCCAATGGCAGATAGCAACACCAATGTTAACTCTTGTCTCTGTCACTACTTTTCTTCTACTGAAGTTAGCACGCCAACATCTAGCCCCGGCCCGTCTCAAAACCTTCCAATAGCGACTCCCGGTAGCCTCCAATCTGCCCTGAAAACCTAGCACTGCTTAGGTGTGTTACATCCTCTTGTATCATAACGACGATGTTGATCGAAGCTCTGCTCGAGCAACAGCTACGTAAACAATAAACCATGTTTGGTGGCAGGAAAAACTTAATAGCCCTTTTAAGATTTAACATCTAACAGATTTCTTTCTTTGTTTTGTTGTGACCAAATTTGCGTTCAGTCCATTTTTATGTAATATTTTCTGTATGTTGGTTAATTTGCAGGTGAAGGTGACGGTGCTGGATGACAATGACCTCATGGACGAGTACCGCTACTTGTTAAGTGTTAGCACTGGGCATCGGAGAGGAGCCTCCACTTCCTCTCAGGTAAATCTGTTTTCAGTTCAACATTTGTAGCAAATGCAGTCACATTTTGCTGAGACAGCTAATCCTTAATAAGCATACACTAACATGAATCTTAGTTAAACACCCAATTCCAAACATACTACATGAGGAGGAGGCTAGCATGGCAGAGCAAGCTGCAGCAGTAAACCATGTTGGCATGAATGAATGAACAGAGTTATAGTGATAGTAGCTAGGTTTCCATTCAATGTTTTACTGAATGTTTCCACCACCAGAAAGAAGTTCTGCAAAAGAAAAAGCAAGTTAATGCATCTTTCCATCTACTATGCTATGCTAATAGTGGGATTTGGTTTGTCAAGACAAACAGCTGGTGGTTCTAATTCTCTAGGCAGGTGCCATTTAAACCTTTGTAGAAGAAGGGTGCAAAAGGATGACATAATTGAAAGAGCTCCAGTGAAACTTAAAATGGTGAAAAACTATGTAAGAAACATGATGGAAATTTGGCAAATTTTAGGTTTGTTTGGTTACGGTCTCTTCTTCGTTGCATGAAGCATTGTTTAAGTCACATACTTCATGTATGTGTTATGATTTATCCTTTAAGTCTGTTTCCATTGCACTTTGTTGCTCTTTGCTTTTGTTGGGACACCAACTTTTCCACCTGTTTTCTTTTACTCTTGTAAAAGAGTAAAAGCTCTTGTAATATAGCTGAATGGGTGAGTGTTACCGTATTTGCTCAGTTCATTTGTCTTGCTGATTGTCAGTATTAACTGTTCAAACCAGTCCTCAGCCTATACGCCCCGTTATACTGTATGTGGAAGCAAAGTAAGTGCATTTATTTCTGTGTTGGATTTTCACTCTCAACATGCAGACTGCTTAACTGTTTTAGGTGACAATTACTCTGTTGGGTCCAGATGGAAACAGTGAGCCGCACCACCTGACAGATCCAAAGAAATGTGTGTTTGAGAGAGGTGAGGTGGATATGTTCCTGCTAACGACACCCTACTGTCTGGGAGACCTTCAGGGCATCAGGCTGTGGCACAACAACTCAGGGAGCCATCCTGCCTGGTAGGCAAATACTGAAATGTCTGAGCTACTCAAAAAGAAAAGAAATGCATCCTTGAAATGTATTCATTGTATTGTGACGTTTCTTCTGATGTAGTTGTAGTGAACTAGAACACTGTGAACATTTACTGTACTTACATGTTGCTGACTCACACTGACTGCTTTTTCTCAGGTATGTAGGTAACGTCATGGTGCAGGATTTACAGACGAACCAGAAATGGCATTTTCTATGCAACTCCTGGCTGGCCATAGACATCGGTGATTGTTCCCTTGATAAAGTTTTTCCTGTCTCTACAGAGATGGATTTGAAGAGGTTCAGGTAAGGTAAAAACACTGAGGCACATGGGCGGCAAAACTACACGCACAACCACGTCTGAAGGCTGAAAGTGAAACCCAAACAGAGATTTTTCATTTGAATAACACATGCATTGATTAAATGCAAATGGAATACAATAGCTGGTTTGGAGTTTACTTCTAATAATGGTAAATTTACTGCAAGCTTGATTTTTGAACAATGACAGTCGTATGTGAAAGCCAGCGGAACAACAAACCAGAGCTTTCAATTGAGTCCCAACTTCTATTCATGTGAGGCTGGCAATGTTTGAGAAATCTACCAACCAAAATGCAAATCTAAATGGAAACAACTTTAATATTACTTACAAGGATACTTCAAATAAGCAACCTTAACCCAGACTTTCCAGCAACATATTAATTTAAGTATTTATCATAAATATTGCCAAGGACAGAATCTGTTGGCTTGGTTAACCTGAGCCAGATTTTCAAAAGGCATTCTAAAATTGAAACTGAAATATGTAACAGGAGGGTGCAAAATTAATAGCACTGAGTATACCTGATTAAATCAATGAACAGTTACACTCTGAGCTAAGCAGGCTACAGGCAATGCTGTGTTTTTTATATATTATATTTGGCTTCATGCTGATTTATGATGCGCAGTAAAAAAATAAATAAATGCATTTAAGACATTAAATGGAATACAGGCTGTCACTTAGCCCAGTTGAGTCAGCCTACACACTGAGGTGGTGATTTACTGAGGATTTATGACTCTTAAGGCACTCAGGTGTCAAATAGTTATAGATCTACACTGAGGTTTGGCTGCAATAAAATTAGCTTGACGAGGTTAAAGTGTGATGCTAATCCATCTCTAATTGGCTGTTCGTGTAGGATTAAAATGTTTTTATTTCACAGTTTTACCCCTTGTTACTTTTATTTTACAGTAATTTGTTCTTCATGAAGACAACAAAGGATTTCAGTGATGGACACCTCTGGTACTCTGTGGTCAGCCGACCACCGAGCAGCACCTTCACTTGTGTGCAGAGAGTGTCCTGCTGTTTCTCTCTGCTGCTCTGCACCATGCTGACCAGCATCATGTTTTATGGTATCCCAACAGACCCATCTGAGCAGACCATGGATCTGGGTACAGCACATTTTCATTACAGCTCAATTTACTCAAAGAAAAAAGACCTGTGTGTTATTAATCCTGGGTTGGCTCTTTGTATGTTCAATTTTATGAGGATCTTCTGTATGGCCTTACAAAGTTAACAGTTCTTTGCTGTACAACGTTTTATAAAAACAAACCATTTGCATGATTACCAGTTATATAAATACTTCATAATTTATGGACACCAAAACTGATGTGCACATCCATTACAATTTCTTCTCTCTGGTCCCAGGTCACTTTGAGTTTACCTGGCAACAGTTCATGATTGGAGTTCAGAGTTCGCTCATCATGTTTCCAGTGAACGTCCTCATTGTTAGTATCTTCAGAAACACCCGTCCTTGGGAGACATCTTGTTGCAAACGCAAAACAGAAAAAACAGATGCCCTTGAGCAGGAGAGAACTTCCCAGACTCCTTCCTCACAGACTGACACCACCAACACAAATGTCAATGTCACTTTAGACGTTATCATCAAGGTAGGTGCTTCATGTTTTTATGCATGAGATGCTGCTAAACCAGTATCATACAAGTAATACAAATAAACTTTTTTTATGGCCCATGACACTACTTACATACATATTATGTATATGTGTCACTTTACTTAACTTTTTTCTCTCTCAGGATATCACAAGAATTGCCCATTCATTATCTAAGACCGTAAAAAGCAACATCCCGTGCACAGCGTCCGAGTTTGGGCCAGGACAACAAGTTGATATCAATGCTGTTCTTTCTGTGGTGGAGGATTTCATCAGACAGAGTAACAAAAGCAGTGACAGTGCCCAGTCAAAAACACAGAGATTTTCTAACCTCGTTCAGCCGCAGCTACCAGGTTTGTTGTGCTGTGGATACATCTCCTCGGCTACACATTTCAGGGTTTCTGCCCACTCTCTAAGCTAGTACAACACTATTCAAAAGTATTTTACCTGCTGCATACCAAACTACTTTTATGCCTCCACCCCAGCAACAGCCAAGTCCGAAGGTATAAATGTCCGCTTAGACTCCAGGATGAACTGATTATCTGGTGTTCAAAGTCACTGTGACCTGATAAAACACATTTGTGGCCATAATTCACAAATTCATACATTAATTATGACACAATTGTCTGAAAGGGGAAATTATTATTACTGGTTGATGGAAGCATACAACCGCGAGGAGGTAATTCTGGTTTTATATCGTTAAAATTTCAGAATAAGAAATTTCAACTAAGAAGTGTTGAAGTTTTATTTTGTCATCATTCAAAAATAACACTTCTCATGGGTCTTAGCCACTGCCAAAGCCTCATAGGAGCATGGAATTGTTGAATTTTAAACTGTAATCATTTTTATCATTGTTAAAATGAACAATTGCACAAATTTTACAGATCCATTAAGCTTAGAATGAATACAAGAAGCACCAGTATGTGTCAGCTTATCAAAAAGATGGGTGACAGAAACACAAACAAGGCAGATCTTCACTTCCCCTAGTTTCATGCCTTTTATTTTGTTATTACCTCCGCCAAGGAGATTACGTCGTCACCCGTGTCTGGTTTGTTAAGCAGGTTGCTTACAGTGTTGCACATAAACATCCAAAGAGTACCCATCATCACGATACCAAATAATATGCATAAACTGTATCTGCCCACTGTTAACATTTATCAGAATCAGTTCATTCTGAATCTACGAGCCGGCATGATGTACAGTGTACTCTGTGTAAAAATTGTTTATTGTTTATAAACTTATCAGAGACAGAGGGGAGATCAGTTTCCTATTTTAAAGTAATGGGTGGTGCGCTGTAATGTACAGAGACTAAACTGGAATACAAAGGAGAAACACACCCACAAGATTTAGACTTAATCAGAAGAGTAACAAGGAGATGGACAGGTGGGAAAACATTCAAGGGAATTCTGTCAGGTCTTGAAGCTTGTGTCATGATAGATATCCTTTAACAAGAGTACACTGTATCTCCAGAACCCAGGATGAGTGTATTATTGTTCTAATTTGATGATAAGTCACGGAGCATGTGTGAAATGTTTTTCATTTTAGAGTGAGTGGTTTTCAGTTCAGATAGAGAGTCAGACATAATGGCGCCCAGGGGGAAATCTAAATTGGTACACAGAACAAACTATTCTCTGCCTGGGAATCCCTGATATAGAATCAAACCACCAGATTTTGTCGAGGGTTTTCCTCTACAAACAACAACGCTTAGAGAGAAAAAGATACAGCTGGAGGTAGCCTGAACAGAGTAGGAAGTTCACTGAAGGATCCACATTCATTTTAATACCAGGAACCCTACCATGGAGTCATTAAAGCATCAGTGCCTTATACCTGTAACATGAGCCTAATTGTTTAAGAGCCACCTTCAGTATTGAAGTAAACACAAACTGTTGTATTTACAGCTCCAGAGGGCAGTGCCAGTGTGCATCCTGGGACAAACGTGGAGGGCATTCATAGGAAGAGCAACAAAACCCAGTATCTGTACATGCAGCTGTGTCACATCGACAAAGAGCTGAGCCTGCTGGGACCCTCCGGCTGCCCCTCCCCACACAGCTACAGCCAGGCTCTGCAGCAGGTCCAGGGCATGAAGAGCGTCCTCGAAGATCAGCTCTTCACATCCAGCTGCATCAACCTCGATGAGCACACCCAGAAGAAGTACAGTAGTCCCTCATTAAAAAAGCCACACTGCTAGATTTGCACGTGTTAGTCTGTTATCCACAAACTGTTTGTATTTATTTATTTAAAATAAAGTGTACACTTAAAGTCATTTGGCTTTTTTCTGTGGCCATTTTTTAAAGTGGCTAAAACAACTTTTAACAGCTGGGAAATAACCTTATTTGCCTTCTTGCTGAGAGTTAGATAAACAGGTCAATACTACTCTCATGTCTGTGTGGTAGATGTGGAGCTAGAGCCTGTTGTAAACAGGGGAAATGGCTCTGTCCAAAGTTAACTATACAGACATGAGAGTGCTTTTGAACTTCTCATGCAACTCTCAGCAAAACAGCAAATAAGCTAAATATCCCAAAATGTTGAATGATCTATTACCCACAGTATGTGGGTAATAGACTAGAACTAGCAAAATCACTAGTTTCACCTTTTTAACATCTTTTATATTATTGTATATATCACTCTTTGTATACAGTTCATATCACACATAGAATCTCAAATCTGGTAATGTGAGTTTGATGTTTTGGATTTCCATTTAAAAACCATTTAAAATCATATTCATGTGAAATGGATGTAATTGTACTCCAGAGCTGTACTTAAGTACATTGTTTTTTTTTTCTTTGACTCCTTAGCAGATTGAGTCCTGCAGACAGCGCTGATGGTGACGGTGATCAGAAGAAAAGGATATGCTGTCATGGAGGTCTCCCCTGGTGGTTTATTTTTGTCGGCTGGCTGCTAGTGATCGCTACCAGTGTTGTTTCGGGATATTTCACGATGCTTTACGGTTTAAAATTTGGGAAGGAACGTTCCATAAACTGGTTGGTATCCATGATTGTCTCCTTTTTTCAGAGTACCCTCGTCATTCAGCCATTGAAGGTGAGAAGAACTTGTCTTTTTCCTCCTCATTAAGAACCTCGTACATCAGTAGTAGCTCAGGATTTCCAAAAGAATTACTTTTATGTATTATGAATTTCTCAATTTCATAGTTTTCTTACAACAGTAATAATTGCAGTAATGATCAATACTTATTCTCTATGAGCATGTGCCAAATATTCAATATTTTGGAGTGAAACTGTATTCACTTATGTTCATGCCTCTTATCTCAGGTGCTATGCCTTGCAGCCTTCTTTGCACTTGTAATAAAGAAAGTTGATGAGGAAGATTTTCAAAATGTAGCATTTGCAAGAAATGACTCAAATCAAGGTAAAAAAACAAAAACAAAACAATTTCTTGTTCTCAGATTTTGACTTATTGATGATCAAAAATGTTCAGGTTTTATAACAAATGTATTTTCACTCACAGGTGATTTTAAAGACCAGCAAACACTCAGACAGGATAGGAATCTCTATGAGCCGCCTCCTCCTGCAGACATTGAGAGGATGAAGAGGAACAAGATTATGGAGCAGAAAGCCTTTGCCCTCCTCAAAGAGATTTTGAGTGAGCAGAAATATATTTTTCACACATATATTGCACACAGGATTTGCAAGATGACAAGATCAATTGTGATTCAAATGTTTTCCAATGATAGAGTTTAATGAAATCATTCTGTTCCTGGTTTACTGCAAGACACTGTTACTATGCAAACTCATGACCTAAAACATACTACGTTGTGTCAGGTTAACCAGATCTTTATCCCTGCTCCCTCATTAGACTCTCTCTCTCTCTCTCTCTCTCTCTCTCTCTCTCTCTCTCTCTCTCTCTCTCTCTCTCTCTCTCTCTCTCTCTCTCTCTCTCTCTCTCTCTCTCTCTCTCTCTCTCTCTCTCTCTCTCTCTCTCTCTCTCTCTCTCTCTCTCTCTCTCTCTCTCTCTCTCTCTCTCTCTCTCTCTCTCTCTCTCTCTCTCTCTCTCTCTCTCTCTCTCTCTCTCTCTCTCTCTCTGTATGTGTGTGTGTGTCTACACTGTCGTCTACACAGTGGTCCGTCCCACATGTGACCAACAGAACAGATGCCCTTCTATTTTAATCGATACAGCTGTCTACACAGCCTACTTGTGCTATACACCCTCATTTACCTCTGTTTTGTAGTGATTATGTATCGGGCTCTTAGTGCTGTCGAAACCAGCAATAAATATTGTGCCTGAACATGTCAGGGCAGAGGGGTGAATTCTTTTAACAGGAAGGGCGCAGTCGGTACCCAAGGACACAGAGACTGAAAGTGATTAAAAAATATATTTATATTTTATATAATACAGTATATTGCAAATCTTCTATTTAATGTCCACAATGTGACCATACGTCTGTGTCCACAAGCAGCTCTCTCTGTCTGCTGCGGCTCTCCCCTCCCTGGCCTGCCTTTCAGCCACAGGTCCATCCAGCTGCTGGAGGACACCCTGAGAACAGAGAGCATCTGCCAGTAATCTGTCAGGACAACTTCCTGTACATCACAGCATATTACACACAGAGGCCGTCTGGCATGTGGCTCCTTGTTGCCATGGCGTGGCAGCAGTGTTTGGCCTTTTCTCTATTTTCCCCGTGAATCTGCCATGGTGCACTCATAGAAATGCTGAGGTAGATGCATACACAAGATGTCAATCAACACATTCACACCTGATCCTCACCTGAAGCACATAGTGCTGCTGCTGGCTCTGTTGTTTTCCTCTGTAGAGCTAGTGCTGGGCCAAAATGAACAAACTAATCTTTTCCACTGGTATTTTTGTGGGTTTGTTACAAATTGCATTTAGCTTTAAGCAGTGCAAGCTTTCCCCTCAGGGTTTACCAGAGCTGTGTACACTGGCTACTGAGACCGTTCAGTACTATGTATGAATCTATATTTACTATTGACCCAATTTGGCTTGTGCTGATACCAGCTCTCATACATACTCCTTTCCCTTGATACTACCCATACATGCAGCGTGTATGCTGAAGAGACTGTTTTGGGAGCTTCAGGGTTCACCAAATTTGTTCATGTATGAGTCAGACAGCAGTCTCAGTGCATGTTAACCTTTTAGCTTAAAAGCCTGTGGATATTACTCCTGATCCCTGCTGCCTGTGGACTTTGTGCGTGGGTGTTTTGATCAATTCCAGATGATCGTAGCATCAACACAGCTGTCACAGCAAGTAAAGTAAAAGCACTTCTGGAGTTCATAAGTTATCAGGTTTACGTAGCTTGCTCTGATCCCCAGCACTGTTATCGCATGCTGAATTTTCATAACTATAAGGTGGTGTGTTGTGTGTTTCAGCCTACTTGGGGTTTATGTGGATGTTGCTGCTGGTGGCGTACAGCCAGAGAGATCCCAATGCTTTCTTCCTAAACCAGCACATCCGGGACAGCTTCAGTGGAGCGATCACAGACAGCATGAGTCTTGGGGACGTGTTCAATTGGACCAACACATCTCTACTCAGTAACCTCTTTGGAGTTTATCCAGGTAAAAACATATCCCTCCTGGAGTGGTCAGGCATCATCCTGTTGTTTTAATTCTTGGAAACAAAAAATTTTTGTCAGAGCTGCATAGAAAGCTTTTGGGTTTCATCAGCGCTTTTTGATGAACTCTGATGTGGTGTGAATGTTTTCAAATGCAGTCCTGGCAAAAGTTATTCACCAAGAAGTTTTCATTCTATACATCAGGCCTAGTCGAGGTAAATACAAACCATTTGAATCTCTCCAATTTCAGCCTTGTCATTTGTAAAGCCAGAATGATGTATTATACACCTGGAAACATTTTGCAAAAAAATGTTTGTTCCCTTTTCTTATATCATGAAAGTTTAATAAAGTGTGTTTTTTCAGTTAAGTAAGTGGATGCACACTGCATTATGTCAAAAGAACCTAGAAATATTTTTATGCCTCCAGCCAACAGCAACAGCCAGAGGCATTATGTTTTCAGGTTGTTTGTTGGTCCGTTCCATTTTATATATATATATATATATATATATATGTGTGTGTGTGTGTGTATACATTTTTCAGTGACATGGAGGGAATTTCTTCTTCAACGTTCACTTTGATGCAAGGATTAACTGATTAGATTTTGGTCGTCAAAGGTCAACTCACTGTGACATCATAAAACATGTTTTTGGCCGTAGCTCAAGAATTCCTATGTAGTTATGACAAAATACACATAATACCATTCATTAAGTTCCTTTAAAGTCTTCATTACATATATGACAGACATAGATATAAAATGCAACTTGCCCGGTCGGTGGAGACATGCAACCACAAGGCAGTAATTCTAGTTTTTTTTTTTTTTTTTTCCTCTTTTGTATGACCAAAGTCATCTTTTGCTAAAGATCCTGTTGGTGTGAAAGCTGTTTGAAACCTTGAGTGCTGTCCAGAAAAGCAGGCTTCTCTCTCTTGTGGTGTGGAATTAAATAACAATCAACTCCACAGCACAGGAGCTTCACAGCAGCACAATCTCATTTCTTGTTGTGTGTCTTTTTAGTATCACTCAATAGCTTTCAGTTGGATTTTTTAAAGTCTTTCAGGTAGGCTACTGTCAGAAGGAGCAATTAACAGGTGCCAGATCATTCTAGTGATCTCTCTGGATAACTGTATATATTTAAAAATACTGCAGCAAGACTACTTAAACCCAGACACAATTAATTCAATGCTAAAGTCCCAGTCCTATACTTAGGGTGGACTGAGTTGATGCAATACCAGGTTATCTTTATGGGTAGAAAAGCAGCCAAGACATTGGGTTTTTTTGATCCATAGTACTCTTACTCTCTTTGTTGAAATACCCAGTTAGGGCAACCCACACTATTTTCGTGTCTCTGGCAGCAGTAACTGTTTTTTCCAAGACTTAGAAACTCGGCACAACAGCACTGTAACATTTAAGGTTGTTTACCTTTGACGGTTACAACCCTTGTGATGAAGAAAAAACAGGTATGACATTGTTTTAATTATTAGACAGATCGCCAGTGAAGCCTGGAGGTTTAATACTTAGGACTTTGTCTGGCCAATCATTGAATAGCAATACACAGGAGTGGAACCAATTTTATTTCATTATTTTGTGTTGTTTGTATTTTATTTATATTTCAAGTAACTTGGTGTGGACTTGTTCTTTAAATTTGTAATTTACTCTGATTCTGTGGTGAATATTGATCACATCAGTAGATAAAAAGCCAAAACCACCATATTTCACAAATTATTAACGATTTACCAACTATTGATTGTTAATGTGGCCGACTAGTCAGTTTTCTTTATTTATATAGACTATCAGTGGAAGAAATTGCTTACGAATTGCAGTTATTATTATTATTGTGTTACTTATATATTACTGTTGGGTGCTTTAACAGTCTACTCTCACTACTTGCATGTCAATATTTGTTAATGATTGTCCATAATGTGTGTATTCTGTGCAGTTTTGCATGTCTGCAGCGAGGCAGATGCTGTGCAGATTAAGCCTGATTTTAGCATCAGATTGTTTCGCCTGCAACTACTTATGGTATCATTACTAAATATGGTATCTGATTAATTGCCTGAACAATCCGCAATTGGGCTTTTAAATGACTGGACACTCAAAACCTTGTCAACCCCTTAATATGCATCATATGCAGTTTGCAGCTGACAATAAATTTGCGACAGTTTTTAGGTAAAACAGTATAAAAGCAGTGATAATTAAAACTAATTCTTACTTCAAAACATAAGTCAATCCATTGGTACTGGGTTTAGTTATAAAGTATTAAGTATTACATCACTTTAATGCTGACCCACTTCCTGTGTTCTGATTTTAATAATTTTACCTCAAAATGGCAACCATCAACACTATTAAGTAAAAAGCTCAATTGGCATGTAGTTGTGAATATGTAGTACAGAAAACAAACAGACCCTATTTCAGAAGAATTCTCTGAGTAAAACACCCCTGAATCAGACTGGCCAAAGGGTTTAAATGTGTGACATACAGAGACTGCAACCGTAACATTACTTTCATTCTGCACTGACCTGTGATAAATCAAAGAAAGAAATGCTGTGTTCCAGGATTTATCACAGATGGAAACTCCAAGCTGGTGGGTTATGCCCGTCTTCGTCAGCTGAGAGTTCGGAAGAACTCCTGTCAGACTGCAGGCTCCACGCTGCGGTTTGTGCCAGACTGTCAGGTGCCATACTCATGGGAAGGGGAGGACATGGGCTCCTATTACGCTGGCTGGAACCACTCTCTGGGGGGTAATGTCTCTACAAGCACCTCCAGCCCCTGGATGTACCAGACACAGGCTCAGCTCAGGGCTCACCCTGTCTGGGGAAAAATGGTGCTCTACAGGGGAGGTGGCTTTGTAGCAGAGCTTGGCCCAGATTTACAAAATGCAAGCAGGTATGCACATTTACATTATTGTGATTGATTATGATTATTCTCAGTAGTCTAAGTCTTATCTATGAGAAACAATGTATGCCAAAATTAAATACTTAACTTGCACATATAGTGCATTCAGAAAGTATTCAGACTTCTCTTTTTAGGTGCTCTTAGAGACCACCTGTGGAAAATTTAATTTATTGGACATGATTTTAAAAGGCATACACTTGTCTATATAAGGACTCACAGCTGACAATGTATATGAGACCATAAGCCAAGCTTTGAGGTGGAAGGAACTGCCTGCAGAGCTCAGAAACAGGATTGTTTCGAGGCACAGATCTGGGGTAAGCTACAAAAAAAACCTGCCTCATTGAAGGTTCCCAAGAGCACAGTGGCCTCCATAATTCTTAAATGGAAGAAGTGGCCAGGATTCTTCCTAGAACTGGCCGCCCGGTCAAGCAGAGGAACCTTGGAAAGAGGGGTGACCAAGAACTGGATGGTTACTCTGCCTGTGTTGAGATAGGGAAATCTTCCAGAAGGTCAACTATCACTGCAGCTCTCCACTGATCCGGGCTGTATGGCAGAGTGGTCAGACTGATGTGAAAGTTTACAACGACGAAAAAAAAAGCACCTAAAGGACTGTGAGAAACAAGATTCTCTGGTTGATGGAACTGTTTGGCCTCAATTCTAAATGCCATGTCTGGAGGAAACCAGGTACTGCTCATCACTTGCTCAATGCCATATTCTTAAGGAAAACCTGGACCAGGACCCCAGACTGGGCTGAAGGTTTACCTTCCAACAGGACACTGACCCCAAGCACCTTGAATATCTGACCCTTTTACTGATGTCTTTCCTATAGATTTCCCCCAGATGTTACTTTAGAAACTGTTTCTATTGACACTCGAGCCAGCTGAGCATCTTTGTGACTGAAGCCCCTGCCCCATCCGTGCCCCATCCCAACAATGAACCCTCCTCCAACGTCACTTAGATCTTTTCCTCTTGCCATCTTGATACAAAATCAGAATAGACTGGGCCTACTCAGCATTTTGATACATGCCACAGAGCATGATTGGATGCTAATTACTTGAATGTACCATACAGTGCAACTGTATGGATGCATCTACATTCCTTATGTTTCTCCACACATTTATTCAGGCTTTATATTAACATCGAAAATATGGTATATTCATGTAAAAAAAAAATATTTCTTTTGTTGGATGAGGCTGTACCATTTGACCGCAGGTGTAACAGTGGACAGTTAAAATGTTCTTGTGTATTTTATTCACAGCACCATTGAGTATCTGTTCAGGAACAGATGGCTGGATATATACACACGGGCATTCATTGTAGAATTCACCGTTTATAATGCAAATGTGAACCTCTTCTGCATCGTCACACTCTTGTTTGAGACCACAGCTGTTGGTAAGG
Organism: Seriola dumerili; assembly: GCF_002260705.1. Lineage (NCBI taxonomy): Eukaryota > Metazoa > Chordata > Actinopteri > Carangiformes > Carangidae > Seriola > Seriola dumerili. Next base: position 4,374,612 of record NW_019174307.1, read on the forward strand.
TTGAGCATTTTCTTCATTATCGTTATCCAATCATTTTCTGTAGGAAATATAACATTATCATCGCATCAACTGCATGTATTTAAACATAACTGTTCCTATTGATTTTGTAGGAGCATTTCAGTTCCACAGTGAGCTGCAGAGTGTTCGCCTGTACCAATCAACTGGTGGTTTTCACATCTTCGTTATGGCTGCTGAGATCATATACTTGCTTTTCATCCTCTATTATATGTTCCTGCAGGTAAACACTAACATGACTACTATAGAATATGGTCTTAGAGCTATTAATTGCTTGGTTGCTACCGATGCATCAACCGGAGATGAATTCAGACTTTTAATGAGACTGCCAGAGGTGTTTTGATGTTTGCTGAGGGCTTCACAAATTCAAGGCTGACCTCAGATATGCAGGCAGGGCTCATTAGTCCGTTCACATGAATCCTGTCACACCAGATTTGAAGGGAGCATGCTGCTGATGGATACTTTTTGGGTTTCCTGATCAATATTTCCCCCAGAACATGCCATTGTTGTGAATGGCAGGAATCAATTTAACAAGATTTATTAATATTAGAGAGACTGATTTGAGGTTAAATAACTTTTGAAGGTACAAATGTGCATAACTTAACTGACTGTCAATTTATTTGTCAGTTCAAAAGCAATTTACAGCTGACTTCAAGCAGCTGCCAGATGCTACAGTATTCATCTCCACACTTAATGTTTCATGCCATCTTTCAGCCAAGTAAATTAAACAGGACACTTAAATTATTTTGATAATTTACATAATTTCATATATAACATAAGAAAATAAATATATGATGACATTAACAGTGTGTGTTGATGATGATGTTGCTCTGTTTGTGGGGATGTAATTGCATTAACATTTGCATTGTGTTATTTCCTTCCATACTGCACTTTTTTTTTTTAGTACAGCACTGAGTCATATCAAAATGACTATGTTTTTCTCACTCTCATCAGAGCCATTTTAGTTTATTTTCTTTTATATTCACCATTAAGTGTAATTTCAGAGACAGGACGGTGCCATTGTGTGTCCTTCCTTGCAGCCCTTAAGACTGTTACTGTGGTACAGGGACACATTAATAAACCCGAGTATTTTAGTCGTGACAAAACATCATGACATCTTGACAAAATGTGATACTGGTGATTTTTTAAGTTCAACTGGAAGTTTGGATATCAATCAGCATTAAGATCATTTCTCATCAGGAGTCACTCATATATACATTGCATATTAAACCCCATTGCAGTCAGTGCTAAGCAACTGCAACCACTACGACTTTTTAATTTTCTCCATTAAGATACCCACAAATTAATTAGGGTTATTTAAATACTGAACATGAGACCAACAGAGGTTAAAAAAAAAAAAAAAAACCTCTAATGGAAACACCCAGTTTTAATGAAAATTGATTAAATTCTGAAAATGATATTACAAATGATCATTTCAACAACAAACAGCAATAACTGGTTTTATTTGTGCAAATCTTTCAAACATGATTTCTGACAAATTTCTGACTTAAATCACTGTTTTTCCACCTTATAAAAAATTAATGGAACAAAACCATGGTCATGCACACAGACTGCCTCCTGTTGTGTTACATATGACACTGGTAATATTCTTTTCTCTTCCTGGAAGGGAAAATTAATGAAGCAACAGCATTGGGCTTACTTCAGGAGTAAGTGGAACCTCCTGGAGTTGGCTATCATCTTATTGAGCTGGAGCGCTGTGGCCGTCTTCATCAAGAGCACCCTGCTTGGAAACCGTGATATGACGTACTACCATAACCACAAAGACCAGTGAGACTAACATTTACTTTGCAAAAGGTTATGCTTTATCTTTAGGTGGTAGGGCATGAAACACACCTGAAGCTGTGCAGTGGGCATTAAGATGTGGTTAGGACGTGTTTTCTTTCTAATGCTTGTTAAATACGCCGTATTTGTTCTTATCTCTCCTTCGTTAGTCATTACACTATTCTGTAGTGTGCTTTGATGGTGCTCTTTTTCTTCTAATTTTGATTGCCACTACATTTATTTAAGCACAATTATGTGGTATTTGTAGTTCCAATTTCTAGTTTTTGCCACTTAATATTTCTACTTCACTACATTTCCTTTATTTAACATCTACTGTTAATTTTTACTTTTTAGATTGAGATATTAAAAAAATCATGACAAAGAATTCTGAAAGACTAAACCAGACGTTCTCAGTCTTTTCGGCATGTGACACCTTGTCACGTGTCATATGTCAGTGTGTTATTAATTCTACCAAAGATACCTTTCCCCATTAAACCTCTCTGATGGTTTCATTTAAATAAACAGTTTGAGTCTCAGAGAGGTAAAATTATCTAGGACTTAACAAAAAAAACATAGTTGAAAAGTAGAAAAAGATTGAGATTTATTTTATGATCATGGGGCTCAACTGCTAAACTGTAAATAAAGTTGTTAAAACTAGCTCCCCCTCAACCAGCTACAGCAGTAAAGTGCTGCGTATGTCCAAAATGCTGTGTATGCAAGATCTTATAAGAATTTTGAATGCAGAACTTTCACTTGCAATGGAGTATTTTGCCGTATTGGTACTTTTACTTCATAAAGGATCTGAGTAGTTCTTGCGTGGCTGTTGACAGCTCACATCTTTACTGTGTAGATTTGCTAGTTTTTACGAGACAGCCATGGCTGACTGGATGCTTCAGTGTCTGATCGCTTTCCTGGTCCTGCTCGCCACCATCAAACTGTGGCACCTGCTCAGACTGAACCCCAAGATGAACATGATCACAGCCACATTGCAGCGAGCCTGGAGTGACATATCCGGCTTTCTTTTGATCATTGTGATCTTGTTCATAGCATATTCCATTGTGGTGAGTATCTTCTCCATTTACTGAGATCTACCCCTTTTACAAAGATCACAGTCTTTCTGATAGTTATTCATTACATGGGAAAGAATCATAGGTCACTGTGATTTTCTGAGTTATTGCCAGAACTATATAAAATAATTTCAGACATTTGTTTCTAATACATGTTCCAAGAAATACTTACCTCACAGTAAGTGTTTTCACTGAAAGTCACAAGTTTACAGAATTTACCAGTCCCTTTACTGTGTGTGTTGGAGTTATATTGTACAGACATGGTGGTGGTGATCCAGTGGGAAGTGGGAGATATGTTCATTAATTTTAATCTTCTAATTGAATCTTTACAGTAAATATTTTGTTAAAATAGAAACATAAGTGTAAACCTCAGTCCATTATTTTGAAAATTATTTATTTCATCAAAACTGAAAACTTGATGGACAGAAATGAAATGATTGTGAAATGATTCACCTGTTGATCTAAGGGTCGTTCTTTTTCCAGTGCAATGTGATTTATGGCTGGAAGCTGTCCTCATACAGAACTTTATCAGATGCCCTCCTCACCATCATCGGCTTGCAGATAGGCATCTTCAACTATGACGAGGTGAGTGAGGTCTTCCCCTATTCACCATATGAAATACTTAAATATGAGGATATGAAGACAAATCTCCAACCAATATACATGTCCACAAATCAGGATAACGTGGTCAGTTTTAGCTCAAAATCATGATCTGACTGATTCACTGTTTGCCAGGTCTTGGACTACAACCTCCTGCTTGGTGGATTACTCTTTGGTTCCTGCATTGTGATCATGACATTTGTGCTGCTCAATCTCCTCATTTCAGTCATCCTCGTGGCATTCCACCAGGAGCAGATATATCACAAGGTAAAATGTATCATCTGGAGTCAGCATTTTAATGTTTATTGTTTTTTTCATTTTAACCCAAAAATACAAGTCAAATCTTTCCTTTGTGTTGTTTTTGATACATATCACCCAGATTAAGGTATATACATACAGGACACTGTTGTTAAGATTGTTAAGAAGTAGAATTTAAGACCCAAACACAGAGAGTTGTGAGTCTTTGAAAGGTGGAGCAGGACAGGCAGGGACACAGGAAGCGGGGTCAGGACTGGGTATGGTTTGTGGCAGCTGGTCTGAAAATCTTCAGGCACAGGAGACAAACAAGAAGCTGAGCATGACAAACAAACCAGAAAGTCCTGGTGATCCGAGGCACAAAGAAACACAGGGATTGTGTCTGAAATCTTTCACTCATTCACTTCTCCCTACTCACCATCTATGGAGTTCTCTTTAGAGCACTATATAGTGAGCTCATCGGTAAAATGAAAAAAAGAAGAAAAAAAAACACTTTTAGACACTATGTGGTTCATTTTACTGAACCATTTTTCTTTTTTTCTTGATGTTTATACATTAATTTATACTTATATATTTATACTCCTGTGCTTTTTGACAATCATGCTGCTTTCCCAAGGGGTTTGGGGTTTCCAAAGAGTCCTATCTGCAAAAACAGGGTTCATTAAATCATTTGAATTATTCAGTAACATTAATTATATTCTAAAAAGCTAGGGCTACTAGTTTACAGTCTACCCTTAAAACTACATAAAGTATTTCTGGTCTCCTTCAAAAGTGTGCACTAACAACTATTTCATGCACATGACATTTTTCAAGCACGGACAATTATTAATACCTGCTTGGGTGCAAAGAATAGAATCAAGGAAGATAAATGGTAGTGGAGAAAAGTTTAATCACCTGCCTAGTACAACAAGCAAACGTTCATGATACTAGTTTGCTAAACTTGCTATATTAATCATATCATGTTGCAGACCATTTCCCCTATGTTAAGATACAACCAGCTCTCTTTACCTGCTTGATGAGATTACACTAGGTGGACAGCAGCAGCCTGTGATGTACAAACAGTGGTCATGCCATATCAAGCCATAGGCTAATGTAGCTACTGCTGTTAGAATGACTGGAAAACAATGGTACTGCAACTTTCCCAGGTGTCATATGTAAGAAAAGGGACTAAAAATGATGCAAATGCATAATTATAATAATAATATAATATAATAATAATAATAATAATAATAACATGCAAATGAATTAGGTTGTTACAAGAGCAGCAGCAGCAGTACTTTTAATTAATGACATCCACTCGAGGTGCTATGTAGAGCTGCAAAGCTGTCAAGTTTTCAGTATAGTATAAATTAAATTCAGTCTTATCATAATAGAGTGAAATATATAATTTAATGAAAGAAATTACAAAAATAATTTGAATTCAGACTTACCTTGCAACAGTGTGACTGTATTTTTCTTTCTAAGAGAAAGTATGAAGAACAGTATGTAGCCAATACACACCACCCAGCTAGCTGGCAGTTGTCGAGCCTGCTGAAAGGCTCGGGGTCCGTGATGGTGGGTGGTGATGACATATTTGTATACATTATTTAATAGTTGTAAGGGAAAAATTCTTATCATCGGTGGTGAAGAAATAAGGCTGGCGTCCAGGGTGTCTTAAGCTGAGGATGTTTATTGATGCTTGATCAAGGAGAAAGGAGGAATCATCAATACAGGCTTCTGTGCATGATGTCACCTCAATTCTGAAGGTTATTTTTATACATTTAGAAAGATTACTATAGATAGCTTACACTCCATAATTGGTCAAATATCTAAAAGAAGAAGGAGAAGAGGGATGTGTGAATACACTATTGGTCCATTGACCATAAACAAGGAAGCATGATCTACACACACCCAGGTGCTGATTCTCAGAGCACCCAGCCACTTGTTACTGACCATCCAAGGTCTGCTGTTATCAACCATGGCACCAGCAGTATCAGCAGCAAACCAGGAGGAGGAGCCGCCTGAGCATCTCAAGACCTATAACATTTAATGCAGTAGCGGCACAGTGGCACAGATACCTAAGGCCTCACACTGACTTTTCACCCTGAGTCAATCACTCATTAGGTGGACGAGAGAAAGCTGGAGAATCCTCATAGTTTTCCTGCTTTATGGAGTCAAAGCATTTCGACTTGTCACATGGAGAAAAAAACAGGTGTTACTAAAAACATGAACAGTGGCTCTGTTCTATTCAAGTGTGCCAGTGGGTGGAGACCATTATTATAGTGAGAATTTAATTATTTACAGCTGTGCTTTTTCTACTATGACACATCAAGGTGCACCAGCAGAGCGATGTGTTGCTGTGCATGGCGGCCAACAGAAAAAACGTGTTTTAGACACTTTTAAAAATACCCACCGAAACAATCCAATATCCGATTAAATGTACGCTTCATGTAGAATATTTCAAGTGCACCTATGGACCGCACTGTATTATGCTGCAGGTCAGATGAGTAAAATCGGAAAGCAGCGTAATACATTGCACTCCGTAGGTGCGCCACTGTGTAGGAATACAGTATTCAGCAGTTTGAAAATGTAGTGCTAAAGGAAAGTGCTGTTTTCACGGGAAGATAAACCGCTTGAAATATTCTACATGAAGCATACATTGAAACGGATATTGGATTATTGCGGTGGGCGTTTATAAGTCTCTAAGTCTCTAAAACACGTTTTTCTGGTGGTCCCGTGCACAGCAACACATTGCTCTGCCACCTTGCCATGTGCTGCTGGTCGGCTTTCCTAACTGGGAGCACTCTGATTAGAATCTACTGCAAGTGATGTACCGACTATATATGACTATATATAACTCACACAACCCTACACCAAAAAAGCAAAACTATCCCTTTAAAGAGTAGTGAGTTTGGTAATGTCATGTATTCTGTAATCAGGTGCAGTCATGGTGCAGTTTAGCTGTCAAAGGTATAAAAGAATAATAATCAATAACTGCAGTCTTGGATGTTCCCATCAGTATTGTTTTGTCCTCAATCTTATTTCCCAGTAATGACCATTAATATCTTCTGTGTTTACACAGTGTGGCTTTCAGCACAGCTTTCTTTTGATGCTTTCTAAGGCATTGAGCACATTATCCACAACCAAAGTTTGACTCCCACTCTTCATTCCCAGCATGAAAAAAAAAAACAAAAAACACAATTTTTTTTACAAAAGCCATGGTACACCTGCGAAATGTCACTGTAATAGATAAACCAAAATTGTTTCATTGTTATTCTCTGTGGGGTATTTTGTGTAACAGCAAGAACTGAATTGCACTCCCAGTTTGATATGTCTTTATTTCACACAGCCTCAAAGACAAGAAATGGGTACAAACTGAGATCAAGGCTTACAAGCACTCGCTACATGATACGTTGATGGCACTGAGCAGTGTCAAGAGCTTCTCTTCAGTATTCCTTGTTACTCAAAAAATTATTTTGTCGTGTCTCCTCTCTTACCAAGCCCTCGGAGGAGGAGGAGATTGTCGCCCTGATGCTGAAGAAAATTTGCAGTCTTTTTGGGATCAGATATAAAGATATTAAAGACTCCCAGGGGGCTGACATGAATGGCAGCAGTGGTTTGACCCTTAATAACAGCAGAATCATCCCCAGGAATTCAATTGATGTCAATATTTTTCACACATCTGACAACTCACCAAACCCTTAATGACATAACTTGCACTATATATCCACATGCTAATTTGTTCATGTTCATTATTTTTTGCTTGTTCCTCACTGGGAGGTCAGAGGCTTGGTGTGATGCTTTGCGAGCATGGTGTGGTAGATAATTATCACATACACAATTAAACTGCTGTTTGTTGGTGTGAATAAGATATTGATTTAGAGAGCATACTCAGCATGAAGATAAAGTTAACACACTTTGCTTTGCATACATCGAGTTTCTTGACACAAACACAATGCATATAAATTAATAACTCTAAGAGTAGACAAATTAAGAAACTGTATGGACAGAAATTGTTTGAATACTCAAAACTATTAATAATCACTACGAACAATAAATCTTACAAATTAATATGAATTTTAAGCATCTTTCACCTTGTAAAATAAAAACATGACATCAGTAAATATACACACCTATAAGCTTGTTTTAATGCATGTTGTTCATTGTGTTATGTATTAGTTTGTTTTATTATATTTGCGTTTGTGAACATTGTTTAAATTAATGTTTCTGGTCCATTAAAGCCCACTATGGCAAAATGGCTTCATTTCTATTCCTTTTAGTTACCAGTACTGTGATGATGGTAAAAAAAAGTTTAAAAACAGCTACTTTGTCAAAAAAATACCACAGAAGAGAAACTGGTGCATCTGTGTTACAGTGCAGCCAAACAAATGTGTTAATTTATCTTTGCTCGTCATGTCACTAATAATTACACCCAAGATCTGATTTCATGCTGCATAGAGCATGAGTAGTTTTCCACACGACAGCAGGGCACAGTAAAATTGGTTACCTTGGTCAGAAGTTTGAAGTGTGCAGCCAATGGCCTGCAACTCTTTGTCCAACAGCTGATAAATAATAAATAGCTGCATCTTGTACTATTTCTGCCTTGCAAAGCTACAAATGATCCACTGACAAAAAAAAGCCAAAATGTATTCCTGTCATGTTTTGCCTTTTGATTTTTGATGATCAACTGTGATGTGGCTGCTTCACAATAAAAGCCCCCCCCCCCATGTTTTGCCAGTTGAACACTTTTAATTTGAAGCAGTGGCAAAACAATGTTCCGTGTCCACAAAGTGCAAAGAGAGTGAACAGTAAGCAGTGAGGCTGACATCGATAAAATTGCACTGGATTTTGTGAAGGCATTGTTTTTCTGTGAGTCCCTTGTTTTATCCAGCACAGGAATGGTGGACTCCACTACTGACAATAAAAACTGCCGTATAAAGAGATAATTACTGAATACATTTAATGGCCACTACAGAAAAAAAATTCCGACTAAGTAGGCTTTGGTTTCATGAAAGTCTTAAGGATTACATCCTTAATATCAAAGCATATTTTGTGTATTTTTAAGTAATTAATAATTAATAAGTGTCAGATACAGTATGGTATGTAACAAACATATAGGTGTAAGTGACTGCCTGTTACAGCATGATTGATATTCCAGTCCAGATGCTAATTTTGTCTTTTTTTTTTTCATCAGTCCATCTCTGAATGTCTCTGATGTTTGATATACACTGTCTCCAAAATTATGTGCACATCACAACATGACAGTTATCTCAGGGATTTGCTTTTACTCAGCCACAAGAGCACTGCTGAGGTGAGGTCAGGCACACACACTTATATTCATCTTGGAGATGTTGAATGGGGCTGATTGAGGTCGGTGCTCTGTGCCATCCAGTTCCTCTACTTAAAACACTGAAAACTCCCCAAATTGCTGCCACAAAGTTGGAAGCACACTACAGAGTAAAAATGTAGCCTACTTGTGTGCTGTCGCAAACAATAAGATACATCAAGTACAGTTATTGTAAGAGTGGCCCTAAGGTTTCCCCAAACCATAAAAACGCTCTGGGCCATTTTTCTTTCTTGATTGGTTATACCACTATTTCTGAAACTTTTTCAGACGAAGGACCATTTAACCATTAAAATAGAACTCACTCCCCAAACATGCCCAAAACCAATAGGGCTTACCACTTCAGTAATATCATGGTGAGCCTGCATGGAAAAATATCAGCTGGGACAGAGTTTTAATTATTGACACCATTATTGTGCACCTTGCACACTGCAAGATAACAAGTGGTGCTATTTATGTAGCATCAAAATTAAAGAGTCTCAAGTCTCAGTCATGGTGACTACGTTATAGTAAAACTTTACACTTATCTGTTGCATCCGTTATGTTGGAGGTTTCATTTGATTTTCTTTTAATTGACACGGCCTTAAGCCACCAGTCCATGATGTTGTCCGTTGTCCATGTTTGATAGTAAATAGGCTGATAACTGGTTAAATTTAGCACTGTCCCAGGGCTAGGCTAACCATGAGCTTCATCCACTTTTCCTCTCAAATGTCATGCTCATGATTTTTTGATATAAATCGTAAAACATAAACTCTAAACTAGTGTAGCTACACGGGTAGGCAGTGTCGCAAAGCGGTTGGTTACGTAGCTGTAAGTTCAACAGCCAATTCAAGTAATAATGTTTGAAATTATATATGAGTTGATTTAATATTGAAAACAACACATATACACTACTCGCTAGTTGGCTGTGTGGTAACTGGCATAGTTTTTTTTTTTTTTAAGTTACAATTTTTACAGGTGTTTTTGCCTTTATTCAAGCTTGAGTGAGAGAGAGACAGGAAAGTATATATCTATCATACAGGTGGATACGTGGAGTATACAAACAGTGTCCTATCAAGCCTTCATCACAGTTACAAAAATAAGTTTATGGAGTGGTCAAGGTTTGTTAGGAAAATAAGTACTTCATTAAGTGTATAGGATCTTCGTCGTCATGGTTACAATAATAAAAATGCAGTTAAGGTTTTGAAGGTCTCCGGTGTCAAAGTCCTGTGTTTTGGTAACTCATCCATCCACCATAACATCCACCTCCACCTAAACTTTGTCAGTTATAATAATTACAAGATGTGTCCATACATTTGGAGATAAATTCTCCCTGTTTTATGTCGTTGATTGAGTCTACAGTCTCTGTAACTATATGACATTCACCTCTCATGGGCAGTGAGCAGAGGAGTTAACAGACATAAAAGGTCACATTTGTCAGTCACCCAACAGACAGTGACAGTAGCTTCGCGGCTCTTTTCATATTTGTTGCTGTGGTGCAGCAGAGGCAGGAACACTGTGACAGCAGCTGAAAGTGGACTGATACCATGAAAGCTCCAGAAATGACACGAGCCACATGAGGCTGTCATCATCCTCAGTCGAGGCCTTCAGTCCAATAATATGTTTGACACCAAGGAAAAGCAGACACTGTCCTGTCTCCCTCTGCTACTTCTGCTAAATATTCTGGCCCCTCTCCTCTTCCAACAACTTATCTCCCTCCTCTTCCTCCACTCTCTTCCAACACTTTTATTCAACGGAGCGGGTGGAGTGTACATGGCTGCATGACTCCTCCTATTATAAGGAAAACACACAATGTGTAGTTTAAAACTATTAAGCAAGGGGACTATTTTGATTTTCTCTCTGGTTATCGAGATTATTGTAACACATCTCTCAAACATTGCTACTAAATATGTTTATAATTTGATTAACCAATGTAGTTGCTGCCTGGATTTTGTTAATTCGCAATATTTCTTCCTAATGCAAGTGTCTGACATTATCAAACTGAACAGATGTGACGGGGGAGGATGAGGGTGAAAAGCGCATGACTTTAAAACCAGAAAAAGAGGATGTACTGTATGTCCAACATGTTGTTAACCTTGGGCTGTTAAATGCTTTGATCAAGGTCAATGCTGACTTTTTCTTTCAGTCAGTATTGACATTTTGAGAATTTCATCAAACTTGTATGAGTGCCAGCTGCTCAGAGTTATACAACTTTGTTCAGTAATCGCACTTTAGTACAGAACAGTTTGTGAGCATCTTGCGTCTTTTCCTGGCCTTGGCGGCGAGACGGTTGCAGTTGGCATGGGAACAGTGCAGAGGTAATAAGTGCTTTGTTTGGCTATGAAAGACAAACATAAGAACAACATCCTCTGAGTCACAATGTAGGAGGTGAATATGAAGATTTAAGTAATTGGATTAAAAATAATATTGAGTACTAAGCTACCACAGTAAAAAAAATTAGTGGAAGCTGTTAACAGTGAGGACTTTATGAACCTGCTTAGTGATTTCAAACTCCACAAATGAAATTCCACTCCTCTCAAGTCTCAAGAAATAGTCTCTAGGGCTGCCGCAATTAGTCGCCTTAATCAATGACGTCAATGCTGAAAACGCGTCGACATCAATATTTTTGATCAAAGCATAGTTTCCCATAAATTGATTAATTTGTGGCAGCATCACAATATCAACATAAACAGTGACTGCCAGATATTGTTGGTCCATTCTATTATTTATGTTGGCGCTGCCTGATGTGGGGCTGCATATTCAGTGCACACACAGAGAGGGATAGCAGAAATGGTGGACACAGGAACAGGTAAGGTCAAGCTAACTCAAAGATTACTGCAGTTGATGACAACCATTACTGAACTTTGTGTTACTGTAAGTGCAATAAAAAGTAAAAGGCCAAGAAGTACTTTATCAAAACCATGTGTTCAACAACATATAGCACAGTGATCTGACCAACTGTTTTGTCCACAGTCTCACAGCATGTTCTACACAACCACAGCGCTGGGTAAGCTAACAACGAAAACTAAAGATGTCTGCATGTCATCTAACTGATAATCTTAGCTTACCGCTATCAGGTCTATGCTCTGCCTCACGAGCTGGATACCATATGTTGGACCTTCAATTGTCTATCAATTTATTGGCTATTATAAATGAAGAAAGTGTGTGGGGGTGTGTCCGAGTGGACACAGACAAAGGCAAGATGGCCGATTCAAAATGGTCGCTGTGACCACATGGCCTGAACAAGGAAGACAACACAAGATAGTGATAAACAAAGAAACTACTCAAAATCGCCGCTGAGATCACCACATTACAACAACAAAACATTAACCAATGTTGGGTCTATAGACACGGGGCACCATATGTTGGACCTTGACTCTGTGTTGAAAAGCAGAGTGAGGGAGGGTGTCGCAGTCTGCTGTGGACAGGCCTGCAGAAACACTGTTGTTCCAGGTTGCCTTATGTTGACCTGGTGCTGGGAGCTTTGTGGCTCCTTGAAGAGCCGAGATGGGAGAAGGAGCTGCTGCTCCTGAGCCAGCCAAGAAGAGAAGAGAAAGAACAGAGAAAAGGAGATCTGGTTTTATCTGGTGATATCCTGGGGGGTCACATGTCACACACTGACCAATACTGACTGGTCAGTGAGGTCCGTGGGGGAGGGTCGTCCCGGGGTGTGAACAGTGAAGAACTGTAGGGAAGTGAGTTCTATTATCTATAGAACAAAGAGTAGGTGGTCTCCACCGCCTTGAATGTACTGAGTCCCAACACCACAAATCTTAAAATGTGACAGATTCATGTAAACTTGATTTCTGGCTGAGACAAACCAGCCCCTCCTCTCTCGGTACCTGCAGGTGGAGAATCACATCATCAGCAGGGAGTAGGATTGATACAGACCGATGCCTGTGTCTCTTGGAACAGTATTTAGTTGTATTCAAGATACAAATAAATTGTAATCCTGTTCTGAATCTTTTCTTTTTTTAAAGTGATAATAAAATGGAATGGTAAAGAACCAGTAATAGTATGAGCTGGACCAAGAATCCTGACGATACCCATCCTTACAGCTGGTTAGTGGCTGACTTTGGGAGGATGAGCAAATCACAGTTATAATCCCTTATATATATTTTATGTAATCCCGACTATAAATCTTGTTAAACCAGTGTTATTTTGTGGTTATTAATTTTAATGGCGCACAGTGCGATCACTTACAAAAATGTGAAATCACCATTTGAAAGTGTTGCCTATTCATTTAAGAGCAATTTAATATGTTATTTGTCCTTGTAGCTCCTGAATATACTCATAAAGCCACAAAGCTGCCTTCCTGAGAATTTCCGTTGAGTAATTGTTTCAGCAAATGCTTAGGCAAGAGTCTGCGCTTATTCTTCGTTCACTGACTGTGACAGTGTGTCGTTTTTTGGAGAAGTAATCATTTAGATTAAATGACTAATCGGTAAATTAGATAATAGATAGGAAAAATAGTTTGTAGCAGCCCAGCAAGTCTCAGCAACTGCTGCATCGAAATGAGACTAAAGATAAGAAAACATTTATTTGGAAGATATTTGTGAAATCTCAGACCTGCTTTACTGATCACATCACATGACATTTCTTATCTCAAACTCTGAAGGTACATAAACTGATCTCAGATGAGGTATAGTTGTCAAGCCCAGGGGTGGCAGGAGGACCTACATGCAGACACAGAGGAAGCAGGCAGGAACAGTCAGACATTATTCAGAAGTCAGTCAGAGTTATTTCTGAGCACAACCTCATTCATTAATGTTTATCTTATAATAGTGCAAATCATTTTCCCTGTTAAAATTATTCATAAAAATGGAAAAAGAAGAAATAAAATCATACATCTAGCTCTGAAAATCACACTAGAAATAACATTAACACAACCTTTATGATTGACCCTGTACTCTGTGGTAGTGGCTTTAAAAGTAGACAACTTGCTGGGAATTTGAATGTGATTTGACTCTTTATTGTCAACATTTTTTTAAGATAATACAGATTCAAAATACCAACCTTTCTATTTCTGGTGCTTAAGACAAAGTCAGCGCGGGCAGCAATTTATTTGTCAAATTCACTCAGAAGAACTGCCCTGATAGCAAAAATCATATGCGCAGTACCTATATTTTTCTATGACCCAATGTGTAGCAGGTAGTGGGAGATCCCTTCCAGGGTTTTTTCTAGTTTAGTCACGCCTACTTCCTGGTTTTAATTGGTTGGGGAAGGCTATATATTTACCCTGATGCTACTGCTCTCTCTCTCTCTCTGCTGCCTGGTGAGCCTGTTGAGCGCTGTCTGTGCTCCATGTTTGTCCTGTTGGTTATTTTGTTAAACAAAACCCAATAACTAAAATGTCTGTTTAGTTAGCTGTTTTACTTAGTTTTGTTGTTTGATACAGTGCTTTGCACTTAGCCTTTGGTTTATTAGGTGTTTTCTGTTAGTAGTTTTGTTGTTTGTACGCTGTTGGCCCTCCTGGCATTGGTTTGGTTATTTCCCCCAAGAATTTGTACCCCTGCTGTGATCTAATACATGTTTTTCAGTCCCTCTACGAGTGCTGTAGGTGCGGCAGCGAGCATGGCCACACTTTTCCACACTAAAAAGGACCAAAACATTCCCACAAAACAGTGGGACAGGGAAAGATGAACGTCATGGCCATGTTTATCATTATTGATTGATCTGGACTTCAACAGCAAAGTTACTGATACGTTTCCACACATGAACGTGCAATGAGCAAGAAATGAGTTGAGTCATTTTACTTTTGCATATCAATGTGTTCAACTTTAAGGTTACCTTCTTTTTGGTTATTTGTTATGATCATCCACCTCTTGTGGTTCTTTGACTTTATCTCAAGGTTGGGCTGCTAATTGCTCTGTTCTGTTTCTCTGTCTTGCCCTCTCACTCAGCGCCAGTCATCCTCAAAGCTGACTGTTTGGCTTGAGATAAAACTATAAACTATACCATATATTTACTCTGCACACACAGGCTGTCTACTGACAGTTTAGGGGAAGTGTACAAATGTTTTGTACTTCTGGTTTATTTGTACGTAAAATTGCTGTTAATTTTATATTTTTTAATTTGTTGAAATAAATTTGCCTAAAATTAGAATTGATGGCAATAACTTGATTTTTATATTACATCAGATGTTGCCACCTGAAATCAAAGGCAATGTGCCATAATCAACAGTGTCTTTGATGTGTTTTATGTCCGTCTCCTTTTCATTCCTCATAAAACCTGTTTAATGACTCCTATTGCAATAAAAATGTAGTTAGCAGCAATGTGCTGTACTGCATCACACGTCTGTCTGCCTTGTGACCACTGTGCAGTCTTATTAGGCATGTGGCAGTTGTGCATAATTCCGGGATGTCCCAGTGTTTTTTCTCTAAATATATTGGGTGAAGAGTATTTTTAGTTTTCCAGTATTTTGTGTTGTGCCCCTTTCAGGCCACAAGAGTGCAGGGCACACTAATATGCCATTATTTAGTGAAAATCGACATAAAACAATATCCGAATCCAGTGAGCCCCAAAGCCCCCAAGTGGTCTCTTCAGCATTTTTTGGCTGCAGTGTAGCAAGTACAGGAAGTACAGAATTCAGCGGGATCAAAAGCATGTGAGTCAAGTCAGCTACGGTAAGCCCAGAGGGAAAACTTGATTCATTCAGTCACCACACACACTGCTTTGTCAAACAGTACTCAAGTGAGTTTGTAACACTATTTAAGGTTGCCATGCTTTAATTTGTACTGCTGGCTGGTTAGTTTGGTAGCATGTAAAGGATGAGTGGGTGGGAGAAGGTAAGAACTTTTGTCACTTACAGGTAGACGGCTATTTACTGGAGGCAGTACGTACCAGTGTAAACTTGATTTGTATTGAACTCTAAAATTCCGGCACTAGGCCAGCATTAGTTATGCACCTTAACCATTAGCTATCAGGAATCCCGTGGTGGTTTCTTTATGCCTCCATGCCAGCGACAGCCAGGGCCAGAGGCATCCTGTTTTCAGTTTGTCTGTCTGCACATCTGAACGTCCGTGGATCTGTATGTCCCATTCTTGTAAACACAAAATCTCAGTAATGTTTTGAAGGAATCCTTTCAAGTTTGGCACAAATGTCCTTTTAGAGTCATGGTAGAACTGATTAGATTTTGGTGGTCAAAGGTCAAGGTCAGTGACCACACAAAACATATTTCTGGCCTCTTGAATGTGATATCTCAAGACCACCTTGTGGTTTCTTCATGCAAGGATCAACTGATTAAATTTTGGGAGGCAAAAGTCATAGTTCAAGGTCACGGTGACCTCACGTTCTTTTGAATGTGATATATCAGGAATACCCAGAGGGAAAATGTTCACTCGAACTTAAGGATGAACTGTTTAGAATTGGTCAAAGGTAATTTTTGGCCATAACTCATGAACTCATACACTAATTATGACACAATTCAACATAAATGTTTAGTAGGATATATGATGATGAAGTGATGACATTTTATAGCCAAATGGTGAAAGGTCAACCTCACTGTGACATCATCATGTTCTGCAAAAACACTTCTGTTTTATATTTAGATGGGCAAATTCTGAAAGCACTTCAATGGGTTATTTTTAAGAACAATAACAAACTGTTTTACACTGAAGGACTTGTTGCTCAAAGCCTAAGCAAATAAATATGAAAGTATATACATGACTAGACAGCAATTTGTAGTTAAGTAGGGACATATTGCATTTTTTTTTACCCATTATCATCTAATGCGAGGCAGCTGTCCCTCTCCTGATGGCAGCCTAAAATTATCATCCATCATGATTAATGTTGTCTGTGTGTTTGTGTCCAACTTAATGATGCATATGAAAAATCTAGTTTAAAAGAGCAATTTTTCCTTGTCAAATGGTTTTTATTGATCACATATTATTTCCATCCCATGGGGTAGGTTATTATTGCCACTCCCCACTCTCTGCTGTGTGTGATGCTTCTTCGGGGGAGTGATTCAGAGCCCAAAGACATCAAGTATCAAGAGTATACATATTCTACATTCATATAATAATCCATCCAGTGTGATTTGACTAACAGTAAAAGAGAGGTGGCCTCTCAGTGAAACTACCCTGAATACATAAAGGTTAAAAAAAAAGAAATAAGTAATTACAATCTGGTTTTATAGGGCGGCATGGTGGTACAGTGGTTAACACTGACCATTCTCTGTTCAAACCTGCCAGCCGGCTGGGGCCTTTCTGTGTGGAGTTAGCATGTTCTCCTCGTGCCTGGGTTCTCTGCAGGTACTCCAGCTTCCTCCTACAATCCAAGGACATGCAGGTTAGGTTAAGTGGTGACCCTAAATTGTCCATAGGTGTGACCGTGAGTTTGAATGGTTGTTTGTCTCTATGTGTCAGCGCTGTGATAGACTGGCGACCTGTCCAGAGTGTTACCTGCCCTCGCCTAATGTCAGCTGCGATTGGCTCCAGCCTCCCCGCGACCCTATAAGGACAGTTCTCAGGCCGGATGGCAAACTGTCAGACAGAGAGAAAGAGTGGTAAAGCTTTAATTTCATGCCTTTTTAGACTGATTATTTTACCCCAGTTGTCATGGTGTGTCATGGTGGATGTTTGTCTACTTCCTGCTTTATTTTGAAGTAACTTTCCTTTTGTGTCCACTGTCGTTTTTACTTCCTGTCTTTGTCTTATTTTCCCTCCAGTATGATTGTCTACCCCGTCCTAATGTTCTACACCTGTGTCTTGCTACCTGCTTCCTTTGCATGTATTTAGTCCCTGTGCTCCCGGTTGTCTTTGTCAGTTCATCGTTTTAGCTCGGAAGCATTACCTTTGTTTTTAAAATTTGGTTTTCTCATCTTCTTTGGGTTTCTTACCTTTGTTAAATAAATCTTTGCATTGAACCTGCTCTGCCTCTGTGGTTTGCAGTTGGGTCAAGCATTCCTTAAACATGACAGAACAAACTGACTATAATGGACACAGCAGACACTTCCTTTGAAAAAGAGCTCAAAGGAAAATCACTTTCATACACCCTCATGCTTCTTTATTGTGAGTGGTTAAGGGATATTTGCGGGGAGTACAAAGAGGCAGCTCTTAGGACGGCACCCAGGGAAATGTCCAAGAGACCATGGTTGAAAAGTTTGTTGCCTGAATGGCTTTTGGATTTTGTAAACACCCCAAATCTCCAGCTGGTCTCCCAGTCGGCTAGCATCAGGTCTGCTAATTGAACCTGCTCTGCCTCTGTGGTCTGCATTTGCATCCAGCAAATCCTTAAACATGACAAGAACTCATAATAAATGCAGACACCGCTCTCTGCCTTTGGATAATCTCCACAGAAGGCAAGAAAGCAGTATCTACCATCAAAATCTGCCCTCACAGCTTTCTTGTCCATTGTAACAATAATGTTAATTTTGATTATTTACTGGCCATTGCTAATAGAAATGAAATGCATCCCTGCTATGCCAGGTGTCTGTTTCTCTCAGTACTAGTGTATCAACATTTATATCTACATTAATATAAATGTACATTATCAAAAATGTGATATATTTTGGGATGCAACTTTATCCACACCACATCAGATGAATTTACTCAAGCCAAAAGCTATGATGGAAGATAACAACTGTTTTGAGAGAAAAGAAAAGATGTTTTAAACTATATGAAAATACTCTGATATGATTAATATTTTGGTTAACATGGTTTTTCCACATAAGAAGTGAGAAAAAAAATCATACACTGTGGCTGTAGGCACATCTAGGCTTACCTCCTCATTGAAAAATCAGGGTCAGGCCTTATGCCCTGACTACCACCGTTGCTCACACCAGGTTGACAGGTGAAACATCCGTGCGCATCAAGATGGCTAGTCTTAGAGGAAACATCGGAAAGACTCAGCCACATGTCTGAGCCTCAGTCAGACCCAGACTCAGATGAAGTTGTTGTGACCAAAATCAGCAAATAGTGCACTTATCAGAACAGTTAGTAATCAGACATTTTAATGGAATAAAGTTTTTACAGACAGTACGTGTGTGGGTTTTTCATTATCACTCTGTACAGTGGTCACAGATCAAAGGCCATCAGCAAAGCTTTTACACTATCTTTAAAGGTCACGCTGGAGCTTTATAAGAGGTGAAACATATACTCAGCTTCTGCATCTTGTTATCTCTTCTGTCAAATTCCTCTTTGCATTTCTTTGACCGTATATCTCCCTCCCTTCGTGTTCCACCATCTATATTTCAGTATTCTCTGTGTCTCTTGCTTCCACTGTCACAATATTCACTGGTATTACATAGAAACTGATAAGTCACTGCACTATATCGCTATATCTGCTTCTGTTGCATACCACACACAGAATGCACATCACTTGATGTTCCCTTTTCTCAGTCTCATCCTGTGTTTGGTCATGTAGATTCTCAGAACGAGGGTTCAATCCATAGAAGTCATACAAATTAGCTGCAGTGGTTGGAAATAACTGTGTGGGAAACAAAGGACAATTCAAGTCAATCAAACACTTCCCTCACTTCCTGCTCAAATTGTTACTCTAAACACAGTATGCAGTCTGTTCCAGTCTCTGTAGATTTTCATCTCGTTCAATACACTGACACAGATGGTGATGATGAAAGAAAAGACTAAAAGATAAAATTTTGGGATTTTTCATCTACAAAGAATAGCTCAACAACAAAGCTGTACAAAGTCAAGTCATGGAAGTTTTATTTATATATTCCTATGGCACAAATCAAAAAATACAGGTAATACTTTTTATTAACGTCTTCATTATATAATGACTGGCATTGATGTAAATTGCAACTTGACTGCTTGTTGGAGGCAACTACTATTGTAATTATGAAATTAAAATCCATGAACATGTTGGTTCTGATCAAAGTACTAACATCATAAAGTATGTTTTCATGTCATAGATTCTTGAAACAATATAGTAAATGTGTTGTAAGTAAATGGAGGCGTCTGGACTGTCGCATCAGAGAATGTGTAGTTCAGCATTTTGGGAATTAGGCTTCTTTTCAAGCAATAGCCAAATGGAAGGGGCTGTGTGTGCAGCATCCCAGAGTCTTTTTCCAAACAGTAAGACTTGGTGTCATTATGAAAAACAAACAAACAACAACAACAACAACAACCTGTGCTTAGTGACCACAGCTACTGTAGGCACAGATACAGCATAGTCATATAGAGCGAATGAATAAACATTGACAAGACATAGTTCCAGCTCGCAACACCTACTAAAATCACAAACAAATTAACTAGCATGTCGGCCGTTCTTTGGCTGCCGTGACAAACTACATTATAACATATGATAATTTAATCCACCCCTTGAGGACATCTGACCTTTGAGTGCACAGCTTCCATCCCTGAGCAAATTTTTTAAGGCATTTTTATATCTTCCTGCCTCTCAAATTTTGCATTGTGTATCTATTTTCTCAACTTATCCCTCATATGCGTCGTTAAATCCAATTTGCCTTAACTGCAGTCACTGACTCTAGCTCTGCTTGGTTTTAGAAACAGTATCAGCAGACTTACCCAGCACTTGTTAGCAATCCTTGCCAACACACAGGAAGGTTACTGCTCTTATCTTGAAGATGGAGAGTGTATTCGCTGTAACAGATAGGGCTGGCTCAAGGCAACTTTCCCAGAGTCTTTTTTTATTTTCAGTTCAAAGAAAAGGTTGCATTCTGTCAAGAGGTCAGGCTGATGGGCTGGATTGTTGACTAAGTGACTTCAAGCTACAGTCTGCTAGTCTGCTACAGGTTGTTAAATCTGATCAGAAAAAATACAACAGAGACGAATGAGCCAGAGCAGAGAAAAAAGGCAAGAAATACCTCTCTCCAGTTCATGTTTTCAGGCTACAATTGGCCTCAGACCTCAATTAATTATAAGAATGGACACACCCTTTTTCGAGCAGACCAATGTAGGAAGGCATGAAGGAAATATATGAGTAAAAAGGAATTGTCAGGATACTCATGAACAGAAAACAACTCATAAAAGGCATTAATTATGACTTTTAAGTAAATGACATCATGAAGTGCATGTCAACTGGGTGAGGGAAAGAAAAATCGTATTCAAATAGAGACAAAAGAGGCATTCAAATATTAGATGAAAATTCAGTCCTGAAATTGTATGTAATTAATTATTTGATGTCAAGGATGAATGAATGATCTGATAATCTAAACTGCCTGAGACAGTCATTTTCAATTCTTAGTTTAGCCAACAGTAGTGTAGTCCCTCTGACAGAAAATGAAATAAAGTTGATTTACATCATACATAACAAATCAAGAGCCGAACTAGGGTCACATCATTTAGTTGATGCCTTGTGTATAAAATGCTTTTGTATGTACACGGCACCACTTCACTGGCAAAGTAAGCTCTATGCTTTCTGAATAGCCGATGTTGAACGGGAGAAGAATACTGAGTGACCGAGACCCACTCCTGTGTCAGAGGGACCTGAAACTGAAAACGATGCTTTACAAAAACGATCGCTGAGGTGGATAAATGTGAAGACGCCGTGGAACATGGATGCAAAGCGTTCTGAAAACGATTAGTGTGGATGGAGATCGTTTTCATTGTGAATGTGCATTTTTATATTTACCCGGGTTAATGTGGACAAGGCCTAAGATTTTTCTCAAAAGGAAACCCTATGGTTCCATATTTTCTTTAACATAGGGCTGTGGGAACATAGACACGCTCCCAATAACTCAGACCTGCCGAGAACCAAGAGAACCGCACTTTAACATCTGGCATATGTATTTGTGCATGCGCTATAGACAAAAAAGTACACTGTAAGACATGGTTTAAGATGCATTGGGCCAGAGCTGCATTTTTTATGACTGTTGAAGATAGATGTTGAGACATATGAATAAAAATCATTACTAAACATTAACTGTCGCCTAAGTCAGTGGGCTTCGTTGTCTGGGGATCATGACTGTCTGTTCAAAAATTCATGGCAATGAGAAAGGGGTGAGGTATTTTAATTTGGACCAAAGAATTGGACCAAACAACTCAGCGAGCACAACCGACTGTCAATGATATCCTGATAGCTAAGAAATCCTTGCATCATTATTCAAAGAACAACTATAGGAAGTGATTAAAAGCATGTTATACAAGTTTCATTAGCCCTGAGGTGTGAGTGCAAGCTCTACTGCCTTATTAATGTATCAGTAATTGTCTGTGCACCAACTTTACACCTACTTCATATGTTAGGAGGCCAACATGACATTTCAGCACAGTAAAAACGAATTATTCTTTGACAGCATTTCGATAAAAACATGCTAGAAAGTCTTGTCTGAAATGTTTTGAGGATTTGTCTCCTACTTGTGTTAGTTTTACTGGAGCACAGAGGTGCTTCTGTTTTCAGTCTGATGACATGACATAATTATTTTTTACATTGGTAGGACAAATGCAGAATATTCACATCAAACACCTGATCTTTTATAAGTGAGGTTATATGATGACATTTCTGACATGCAGGGTACAAAGTGTATAAAGTAGGACAGTCACCATCCAGCATCATAAAGAAATAAAGCACAAGGTTGGTGTTTGATCTTTTAGCAAAAGCCCAGTGAAATTTCATTAGAAAAAATAAAAAGCTTTTCGCAGCTTCTCAGTTGCATAGTTTGTCAACGGGGAATGAAATAGTGGCAGGAAAACAGCGTCAGAGGTGGCAAAAGAAGTGTATGAAAAGATGAGTGTATTAAAAACAAACTGAGCCACAGAGTGACAGTCGCTGACTCAAAGCTCTTTTAACACAAAGTGAAACGCTGACATCAGAGAGAGGACAGTGGCACACACAGGGACTTTCAGCCGTGTACCGGTATGGGTGTGGGTGTCACTGTGATCTCTATCTGTGGCTATGAGTGTGTCCTGCGTTGCACATGATTGCACCAAAACTGAACTTTAATTTATGGGCCACAGAGAGAGAGTCCACAGAGAGAAAAATGATGATTATGATCCCAGTGAGTTCTCCTCGTAGGAGGGGAGGGTTGTCTGTCACTGTGTTTCAGTCCCTGGGTGATGAAGAGATGCTCCTGCTGTAAATCACTTAAGCTCTGCTGTTGGACCTGAATGATGATGTAGTTTCATGTCTGTTTTATAACTGTGACCAACAAACTTTTCTGCAGATTAAGAGGTGGGTTCTTGTCGCTCCTTCACACACAGCTAAATATGATGTGTCCAGGACACACATTTACTTTGTGCAACAAGAGCTACAGAGGTTTTGAGTTTCTATTTGGGAGAATTCACTCATAAAATCATTGGAGTTATGCAGTGTTATCATGTCCTGCTTTCCTGGGTTCTTGGCAGATCTGCATTAGGGCTGCACAATTAATCAAAGAATAATCGAAATCGCAATATGACTTGACAATATGGCCAAGTGCAATATCCAAATCGCAGGAGCTGCAATTCTTTTTATAAAACGGTAAAATGTGTCACAACATTGTTGTGCATTATTAGCACCAACAAATCATATTCTCCAGATGTAAAGGAACATGTTTGTTTGGTACAAGACCCAGCAAAAATCACATCATCATCATTTTTATATATATATATATATATATATATATATATTTCAGTGAAAATGAAATTAAAAAACAACAATTCCAACTGAAATCGCATATCGTGACATCTGGCAAAGTAAATGCAATATTATTATTTTTTGTATATCGTGCAGCCCTAGTTCCCATTGACTCAAATGACACTAAACACAAAATTAAAGTACTCAGACACTGTGTAGGTGGCGGTGGTAACAGTCTGAAGACAAACTAATGACACCAATGTAGCAACTGGTTAGATGATAGCTGGAGTTATGGCTCTGCCACAGCTCTAGAGTTTTTTCTTTTGTGTTTCCTTGTTTTCCCTTGTGTCTCCCCTCCCCTCTTGTCTGTGTGTGTGTGTGTGTGTGTGTGTGTGTGTGTGGGCGTGGCTTCTCTCTCCTCGCTCCTGGAACCACTCCACACCTGCTACCCATCAACTCATCAACCAACCTGTTTAAGAATCCCGACCACATTCCACTCATCGCCAAATTGTTCTGTCCACTTAGCGTATCCCAGCGCCAGCAAGTCTCTGCCCTCACCGTCACCACTGCCAATCCCTCTGTCTTCACCCCTGCTTTCATCCTCAGGCAGTCTCCACCATTCCCTGCTTCAACCCTCCTCAGTCAGCCACCAGTCCGCTCCAGCCATCAGCTTCTTCAGAGTAGCTCTTTTGTCAATAAAAGCACTTACGCTTACCCTACAATAGTCTGAATCTGCTTTCAAGTCCTAATAAAAACTTTTACACAGCCTTAACAGATGGGTCCCAATTCAAGAGCCACATCCTTCAGACTAAAATGAAATGGTCTGGCTTACAGAGGATTTGCACTTTGTTTCCCCAGCTGTGCCTGTCTTTACTGTGGCCTCGCAAAGTGCCACTCCTCCCACCTAGCAACCTTGACAACACGTAACTTGAGGTTTAAGGCCATTGGTTGTAGCAGTTGTACTGTTAGCTTTTTCAACTGAGCTGAAACCCAATACCCACATCTAAAAGTGTAATCCTTGGGCTCTCTGGCAGCATTGTTTACTGCCATGTTCTTTTCATAACTGGGGCACAATGAGTCTTGGGATAGGCTGGACCAGGAGAAGGAGGATGCATTTGAAGGAGCCTTTGAAATGGGACAGACTAGTCGCCGCCCTGTGATGCAATCAGTCTTCTAATGCAGCCTCTGAAGGATGCAGCTATTGACTCCTTTCCAGATGACCAATTTTACTATAATAGGCCTTCTTGGTGACTCTGCAGAGTGCTGCTGTTTGTGGATCTGTTTGGTTGACAGCCAGGGCAGGTAAAAGAAAGCAGGCAGAGTGTGTACGATAAATGTGAAAACGTCATGACTTACACATTTGTCAGCTGGTTCACTACTGAGTTGTCACCATCATCCCATTCCCCTCATTTTCCTGTCCATTTATTTAAGCTATAATTATTCTCTGTCTTTCAAACAACCATGTTCTGACTATTTCAAAAACTAATTTTCTGTCCCTCTGTCTCCTGCTGTCAATTTTTGCTTGTCTGCCCTCCCTCTATCCTAACAAGCACAATGTTTTTTTCCAGCACCCCTGATGTTTTTCCCATCTCAGAACTTTTTTACTATTTTCTTTCCTTTTCTTACATTAAGAATAGGGAGTATTTGAATACCAATGCTTTGCTTTTCAGTGTGTGGGTGCCTTTATATTTATTACCTAATATGTATGTGGTCCCATCATGGTCCCATCTCAACAAAGTCACAGCGGCTCTGTATTATCCTGTTGGGCATGCACAATGACTGCTGTCCATGTAACATCAAATGTGACAGATTTGCCGCGATAGTTCCTTTGTGGCAGCTGAATTAACATGGCAGACACATAAGTGCTGAGTGGACTGTGTTCCAGCACTGTTGGTACAACATGCCACCAGGCATTTAAATGACATATGGTTGGGTGCTTGTGAAGCTGTCTATATGTAATATTACTGAACTGGTGAAAGTTAAGACCTGTAAAAAATCAGCATGTGATTCTTTACATGAAAGCTCATTTTAGGATGAAATAACCCAACAAAAAGCAGCATTAAAGAGGCTAGTTGTAAGTTTTCTCTGCCGTTTTTCTCTTGTCTTTTTAATACAAATGTTATAATACATCCTCTGAGCAGCGCTACGTCTTCAGGACAGACTGGAGGTTGCAGTGATTTGCTAATGGAAAGGGATGAGATTGGCTGGGGCTGGCTAGTTAGCATGCTAACTTCAGTAGAAGGAAAGACATGATAGAGACAAGAGTTAACACTGGTGTTGCTTTCCACCGCTGGAGACAGCTGTTGGTAAGTAAAGGGATGAAGTTTGATGCTGAACTCACAATGTTTCAATAGCAAACAGCAAACAGCAAAACATTTTTTACTGTTTTCCAATCGATTTAATACAATGAGGGGTTTTCACCACTATGGCCTTACTTGCTGTGATATGACCAGTAGATATTACTGTATAACTGCAGATATTGTGTATGTAGTGTATAACTGTAGTTGACAGTCTCTATACCCCTATATCTCTTTAGAGCTGGAAAGGAAAAGTGAGCAATATATATGAAGCACCAGAAATGGATTGAAGATGGAAAATTTAGTCAGTGGAGCAGAAATCAAATTTGGATATCAATTTAGAACAGTTCAGAGTTTCCCAAAACTAAAAACTTTTGCACTTTAAAAATAAAAAATGAAAGCCTTCTGAGAGACTGGGAGCCTTGTAACTTGTGTATCTTGGGAGGACAGCGGGATACTTCATTATTTCAGTGACAACACTTGTCACAAGGAGGAACACAGAAGTGGATGATTCATATAGAGGTGTGGGTCTTTGGTGTATTAGTAAAAGAAAAATGTGTTATACTCTCTGCAGGGGAACAGGAAGCATTAATTTTAGGTCAATGTTATTATGTTCAATTACCTGACTGCTGCAGGGAAAAGTTCAGTATCTCTTATGGAGGCCACAGCCACATGCCAATTCAGGCAGTTATGTGAATACAGTTTTCACTTTATAGTGTTTGTCTTGTTTAAACACTGTACCCAACAATCTAAATGACCAGTGGTGTCCATGCTCTGATATGACCCATAGTAACATCTCCTGACAACAGGTTACAATGATCAACATGCGGTTGAACTCATGGAACGGTCAAGGTGTTAGATACAAATACAACTTGGTTAGGTTTAGGAAAGGATCGTAGAACGGTCATGGGTAAAGGAAATACTGTAGTTTCACATGGGAAACAGATAGTGGGCTCCTGTGTCAAAGTCCAGTGTTTTGTCAAAGTATCCATCCACAACAACCTCTTCCTAATGAGGACGTTGTCACTCTATATAATATGTCACAACTCGGCTCATGGATTGTGTAAATCTATCTTACATTACTGAAAAGAAAATTAACATTCAGATAAACAAAATACAAGAGAACCAAATGGGATGGAGGCCAGGGGAGAGAGAGGGACTGGCTGACTGCCATTCACTTATATTGTGCAGACAGACCAGGTGACCTGAACTTCCATGTGATGCTTATCAAAACTACGTGACTTGACTTCCTCCTTTGTCATGTCTCCAGGTTGTATGTCTCTTCCGTCTGTACCATCTTTGTGAACGCAATATCTCAAAACCTACTTGAGAGAATGTCTTCAGATTTAGTACAAACAGTCACTTGGACTCCAGGATGAACTGATTAGATTTTGGTATGCAAAATTCAGAGTTCAAGGTCACGGCGACCTTATGTTCTTGTGAATGTGATATATCAGGAATGCCCATAGGGCATTTCATGACATCTGGCACAAACATTCACTCCAGTTCAGGATGAACTGATTACAATTTGGTGGTCAAAGGTCAAGTTCACAGTGACCTCACAAAACATGATTTTGGCCGTAACTCAATAATTCACACACTAACACAAATGTCTAATAGAATAAAATGATGAAATTATGACATTTTATGGCCAAAGGTCAACTTCACTGTGACATCATCATTTTCATTCTGGTCATTATTTAATGCTGTAACACAGGAAGTGGAGATTGTGACCATATTCATATTTCACATACAACCACAAGGCAGTAATTCTATCTTTTTTTTGTAGAAGATGATTCCAGCTACATCATCAAATCACCAACCGCCTGTGCAGGCAGACAGGACATCTCTTTACCTTTGCCAAAAGAAAACATACATTTGTTTTTCACAGGACCAAGGTTCAAAACCTTGTCCTCACCGGTCACTGGAAACTGTGACACATCAGAGAGGTGTCCTAACGTCAATGATTGGGAAATGGTTTGGATTTCTGAAGCCAATATGTGTAGACATGTTGATCTGTTGTGCGATGCTTTTTAAAACGTGTTGTTTAATAAACATAAATTGCAGTTTAGTACCATAACAATAATTGTGTTTTATTTAGGATTAGAAATATACACTGAACCGGAAATGAATGCCCTGTGGAGTTTTCTTGTAAACAAACAAGTTGTGTTTACATTCAGAGCCAGAAAACATGTCGTCCAGCTCTATTCATTTAAATATCAGCAAGCACTGAATGAGAAGAAAATTTGATTTGGTGTATTTAATTAAGCACCACTATACACCGAACAATTAATGGAAGCTTTTACCCTTTGTACTTGACGTACATTTACTCCCTCTCAAGGGTGCTGTGCAGTTGGTATAAGAAGCACATTTTGAGGATGATAATGGGACTCTGTTACATAATTCCTTAAAAACATAATGGCGAAGCTGAGCATAACACCATTTACTTATTTTCCCTCCATTCTGTCGTCTCTATAACTCACTTACATAACTACTAATTGCCAGATCCTCCATGTATTTATACATTCATGAATTCAGTTTTATCAAAGCTGCAGAGAGAATGTTTTAGAAATGAAAGTACCCCCTTCCTCTGAGTAAAGCTCAGGTGTGTGGGCACAACAGATTAATTCCACACATTTTCACGGTCACAACTGAGCCCTGTACCTGTTTTAGGCTTTTTAACGACTGACCTTTTAGCAAGGAAAGCACAGGAGTGATTGTTGACTTTACAATCAACTGAATTCCATTCAGGTGAGCTCACTCCAGGGTCCTGTTATTATGCATGCTGACTCACTGAGCTGCTTACTGGGATGAATTATTATTATTATTATTAACGAAATGTGTTTAACTGCTAAGACAACTGAAAAAGGTCTATTCCTCACCTGAACCTTGTTAACTGTCATGATCTGAACTCTCCTTTCCTAACCACTTTTCCTTGATCTAAATAGAAAAAGGCCATGAGGTCAAGGAAAGATGTGAAGGAGAATTCAGATTAGGATAAGACAACTGCAGTGCGGAGAGAATCCAACCTTCCTATCTTATGCTAAAGGAGTCAAAATAGGAAGTATTGAAGCTCCTTTCCTTATCATTCAGAGAATTCAATCAGATGTTATCATGGCTACTGCTTAGATACTTCCTGGTCATTTTGCTCAGTTAGGAACGTTTCCAAGCAAAAATGACTTTTCAACCACAGCCCTGGACTTTCTGCTTGAACAATTCCTGTTTTATTACTTTTCCTATGTGTCCATGGTTCTACTTCCTGCCTTCGTGTGTTTCCAACCTGTGATTACCTGTTTCACCCTAATGTGTTGCACCTGTGTCTCATTACCTCCTCTCCCTAGTCTGTGTTCCCCTCGCTCCTTTGTCAGATAGTCTGTTTGTGTTTCCTGCGTTTGTTCCCCACTGTTTCCCTTTGTGCCTGCAGCCTGTTCTGTCTGTTCCAGCCATTCCCGACCTTTTGACTCATCTGCCTGAAAGCCTGTTTATGTTCATCATTAAATTAAAATCACTGCACCTAGTTGCCTTCATGTGTGTCTGTATTTGGGTCCTGAAATCAGTGAGCTGTGACGTGTTCGGTTTTCCTGCCTCATCTGAACTCTGTATGTAACCATTAACACAAGTAGGAGGCTCCAGCCACCCCAACAGCACAATTTAGCAGAGTCAGCCCACAGGTGAGGTTGCATTTGATTTAACCGAATGTGTTTTTAGGCGCCTAAAGGAGCTGTAACTGAAAGACGCCATCAAATCAAATGGCACCCAGGCTGGTGATGTATATTATGTTTTCTCTTTATTTGATGACTATTGATTGTTAAATGAAATGTATCCTGGCTCTCTGAAAGCTGAAGAAGTTGTCTTCACTTTGATATTGACTTGATATTTCAGATACTGTAGAGAAGTTACACTGAGGGCTAAACCTGAAGTTGCTGTAGTAACCAAAAATCCAGGATTTCCTTCAACCTTCTTTTACCTAGCCAATTTTGGCTAAAAGGTCAATTTTCATCTCACTTAATTTCAAAGTTCTTCACACATAAATATAATATGTCAAAACTTTATGTATTATTTTAAATTTGTACTGCAACCTTTCAAAAAGGACACAGTGTGCGGTCCAGAAAGAGAAGCTGGGCGAGTATTTTACGGCAAAGAAACAATTTCATTGACATGTCATGGCAACAGGTTTCTACTGCTTTGTTTTCAAATGTAGCACACCAGAGAAGTTAACACAATTCCCATATCATGTATTCTACTGGCCATTTGGTCAACACTGCAGTCGGCTGTGAATCTTTTGTGTAAATGCCCAACAGAGATCTGTGTGTTCGTTTCTGAGTGTGGGCCCTGCTTTTCTTTTCCATGGCTGAGCTGCAAATAAGCTCTCCTCCAAGATACTCGGCTCTGTGACAAACCGCAAGGGGGGAGGAGTATGTCTTTGAAATGAAGTGGACAACAAAGCGGGGGAGAGGTGGGAGTTATAATCACATACAGCATAACCCGTAGGTAGAAGTCAACCCCGAGCGTGCAAATCTGCTACATCGCACACAACTCTGGACACACACTTAGTTGTGGTTGCAAATATGCAAACAGACTGCCTGTTATAATGCGGCATCTCTAATACTGAGCAGTTCTAATTAGACAAGGACACGAGCGAAAGACAAAAAGCAAAATCTCTCTCCCATACATTCACAAACATGCCCTATAACACTTCCTCAGGCAGCAACCCATGATGCAGCTTTCAGGAAGCAACAGTAAAACCCAAGGCGATAGCTACGTGTGACCAAAGTAATTTCAGTCAGCTCTATCAACGGTGCCTTCCAGCAACTCTAAAGCCCCGACACTTAACGGTGCATATAAAATGAGCCATTTGCTGTGTCCCATTTTTATGTACTTCTATACTCAAACTTACTATTGTCCATTCGCATTGACAAGTATGGCAACACGCAGTGCACTGAAAGTACATGGATGGTGCACTCAAAATGATAAGAAAGTTGAATGGAAAACAATGGACACTTCTCATCCTCAACGGCCACCATCTTCGCTATGCAGCAGAAGGGGAGTGACCACCAACATATTTTCAAGCTTGTCAAAATGGTGACTGAAGAAGTAGGACAAATCATTGGTGCCGATGGCGGCTTAATTTCCATGTTGCGTGACACACAGGGCACACACAGGAATGGAAAACGTTCACTTTAAGGCAAGTTAGCAAAGCACCCAACCCGGCGGGCGACAATCATAGTCATATGTTGCGATCATCATTTCCGCACAACAGCAGTGTTTGATTTGGGAAAACACCACCCTGTCGAAATTCATTTATCACGCATACAATGTGCACGGTGTACTACATGTGAGTGTACTGACTGCAGTATCTGATTTGACATGCAGCAATTGCGGTTTCACAAGTAGCCAGCCTCCTACTCCCTGATACCTCTGTGCACATTGCAACCACAAGCAGTTTTAAGTTATTAGATACACAGGCAACAAAGCACACAGTAAAAAAAAATAAAAATAAAAAATGAACACGCCTGCTGGACACAACAGTGTAACAGTCTGGCAAAGCAGCCAAATAACCACATCTACCTCTAGAGGGTCAGAGACACAGCATACATTTCTGGAAATCTGTACAATAAAACAGGGAACACAGTGGGGGCAAATGTAAATAATTTCCCTGTGATGACTGCACTGTTAGCATTCAAATTATTTTACTATTGTCCAATTCAGTCCGTTCTATCTCAGGGAAATGGTCAAGAAGCTTCAGATATGTGTCACCACTCATGCTCTGCTGGTTTTGGCCGACCGACAGTTGAGAGCTGTGATATCTCTGTTCTTTTCTTTTATCATGCAGGCTGATAACCATTTTTTGGCTTTCAGTTTTTGATAGAAAGTTCCTCATACTCGACCCTGCTGCAGTGACATAGTGTGTGGTAATAGTTATTTTAGGCAAATTGCAAAAACACTATTTTTCTAGCACATCCAGCATCAATTCCCAGCTAGAATATAGCTCCACAGATACTTGTTTAAAACATTAAACATTTATTAGCAGATAACAGAGAGGAGGGCAGAGAGGATAGAAGGGAAAGAAACAAGTACCACAGGGGAAAAAAAATCAACCAAGTGCATTTAGCACATGAACAGACAAGATTGAAAAGAATCCTTTCAAGTCAGTTTTTTAAAGCTTCTGCTGGAGCAGGAGAGGCACATGAACAGATTCTGTTTTTGTGACAAGCACTGCATCTAATTCACTGACAAACATGCATTCACAAAGCAGACATACAGTAAAACCCTTTAGGGCCCATCAAATGTAGCCCTTCACATCAAGCACAATGGTTGATTGTCAAAAATACAAAAATCATGATTTTAATGCTGTCACATTTTTAAAAAAAAACTATGTGCTACTGACTTTGACCATTTGTCAGTAAATATAAAAATTCTCTGTGCACGTGTGTACATCAATATTTCTCTTGAAAAGTAACCAATGTTTTCATTTCATTTCAACTTGATTTGAAAGTCCAAAAGTTAGGTGGTTCCATCAGGAGCTGTGAGTACCAGGTTTCTCTTCACAAAATGCATGAATCATCACAACGTGGGCTGACAACCAACAAGCATGCACATTACAGTTGTTCACCAGGACACCGAATTTGTCAAACCAAAAAAAAAAAAAAGATTCATCAGGATGTATTCCCCTTTTACATGACAGATACTGTCATCCTCTGGAATTGAGATTAAGCCAACAGGAGGATCAGAAACAGCAGTAAATGGCTGAAAATGATCCATACACGCCTCATACAGAATGTCTGCTCCACTGTCGCCATCTTGGCTGAGCCTGACCCTGCCTAACTCCTGGCTAATTCCAAATTGGGCACAAAGGTGGGGTGTGTGTGGACTTCGGTGCATGCTAGTTTGTGACCAGCATACACTCACCCACCTGTTACTCAAAGTGGCATGCCCTTAATTACGCTTAACTTTAAGCCTTAGTAAAATTTAAACAGGTGAGTTACATAAAAATTCACCCCGAGTGTAGACCAAAACTGTTTTTGTACCAGACTGTAAACATGTTTATTTCTGCCGTAAAGTCTGGCATTTTAACATGAGAGTATGAGAATTGACTCGCTTTTGTAGTCAGTGGCCATTTGAGGAACTGCAGTTTTTGGCACTTTCTTGTTGGGAGGTTTATGCTTGTGTGCAACAGCATATTTTCCAAGCTGCCGTGTGGCATCCAGAGCATGCTGGACAACAGAGGGCACTATGGTGTTGCTGCATTTATAATTTTTATTTATTCACCAGGACCAGCGTGTTTAGTTAAAGCCTCAGTGTGTAAAATTCAGATTTTGGTGACTCCTAGAGGTGGTATCAAGACAATGTGGCACAACGATAGTGCTGAAAACTGCCATTCAACCTCATAACTTATTCATTAGTTTGTGTTTTAAGTTTGTTTTCTCAAAGCAGTTCAAGACATTTTTCAATTTCTTGTACACACAGTCAAACTTTGTGTTTACTCCCTCTCCAGAATTTGAATTACATGAGGCTGTAATGAGTTGGCACAGCGCCACCTGCAAAATTTTCCGCTCGTCTCTACAGCCTCTTTTGACGTTAGATGACTGCTACAGCGTCTCCTCCTCATCCTCAGCTGTTGCATTCATATTTAAAACAGGCAGATTTTCCTTCAGCGAGATATCGTCCACCTGCTTGGGGCCACTGTCCTCAGGTTCTTCAGGTATGGATGGGTCTGAGTTACTGATCACGTAACCTGGGAGAGTGGCGTGCATGCTGATCGCAGGGGGGCCAGTGCTCCGGTAAGCACGGCTTGAAACAAGTGTGGTGGAGCGTGTGGAAGGCCCAGCCCCAGCTAGGTGGGACTGACTGCTGGTGCTGTTGTTGTTGATCCCCACAACCACAGAGCCGTAACGGTAGCGGCCGCAGACCACCGGACCCTCCCACTCAAAGGCCAGGTTCCATCGAGTCCATGTTTTCTTTATCTCTGTCTGGACCTGTGGGGGAGAAAAGGACAAAACTATATTACAAAATTATCAGAGAATGCAGAATAGACATCTTGTCAAGAGAATCATATTGTATAAATAAAGTTTATTAATATTATTAATATTCACTCCCCTTTTATCTCTTCACCCACTCATGAGAAAAGCTTTGTGGTAGATGTTGCTCTTCACTAGCATGTTTGTTTTCTGTCTCTGCCACATAATGCTATGGCAGATAATAACAAACACTCAGCTTGCCCGAGCTTGTTTGCTGGACACAGCCATCTACTGTTTTCTAATGAAAGGACAAAATTCAACTATAACCACAGTGTATGGCCTCAGTGACTAAAACAATGCATTGAGAGCAGCTTAAAGCTCTGTAGAGCAGGGTGTTAATTCTAAGAGCTGAGACCCTCTCATATTACGCCAGTCATTTGGTTCAGTATTAATAACAAAGTTATGCTTTACGGAGCTCTGATTCAACAGACTATAAAAATCCTCTGTTTAATTTTAACTTGTTTGAACTGCAGTTGGTCTGAAGGGTCTTGGGGGATGAGTGCTCCACAGGACTCACAAAAGGTGAGAGAAATGGCAGAAATTCTGAAATCCAGTTGGGATTGTTGGGAACAAAGTGTATGAGACAGAAGAGGGAGACAGAGATGGAGAATGACTAAAGTCATGACAGCACTTTTTTCATTACATTTCATTTGAGATGACAAGAAACAAATTAACTGAAAAAAAAAGACAAAGTATGTCACCAATGCCATATTTAACTTCAACAGATAGACCCTTGACTGTGTGAGCCACTGGAGTCATTTTATAGTTGTTATTTGAGTTTAAAACCAATCTAAAGTTGTTGTTTTTTTCACCATTCACTTTGCAAAGTTTCTATCTGCTTTAGTTTTGCAGTGTTTGGGCTTCTTCTATGTGATGTAAAGAAAAAAAAATCCACTTACCTCTCCATTGCAGAAGCAATAGATAATGGACACAAAGAAACCCTGAAAAGAAGAGGTTGACTCATAAGTTGTGAGCACAGATCACAGTGGACTTAAGAAATAAGCAGTGGGTATAGAGGATAATCCAACCATTTATAAAATGTCTTTCTTATGCGACTACAACACAAACACTTTCAGAAAATGAAGACAATAAGGATGATTCAGGTCAGCAACTATAATCTATTTGCTTCCAATAGTGCTCATGTAGAAAATAAATAACAAAACCGCTGCTTCTGTTCGGACTCCTGTGTTCCTGCCTCCTGTTACAGGACAGACGTGTGTCTTTGTGAAAGTGATAGATTATGGGAAGATAAGAAAGTCTGTGCCGAAGTACAGTATGTATGTGTGTGTGTGTGTGTGTGTGTGTGTGTGTGTGCGTGTGTGTTTTGCTGGTGAGAAACAGCCAGGCAGTGAAGCTGTGAGAAGTCTAAATCAACATAGTGTAGCTCTGGATAAAATAACAGCTGCCAGAGAAGTTCATCCTCACAGTCATTTAATAAGAAGATATTTACCAAGCAGAGAAAAACCGCAACACTAATAATAATTTTATCCTTCTTTAAGACCCCGACTTTAAAAAAAAAAAATCTGATTTAAATAACTTGGAGTTCTAATTATACACATTTCTATGAGAGGACCTGCAGGAGCATGAAAGCTGTCACTGAAATTGCTACACACACACACACACACACACACACACACACACACACACAAAAGACTGAAGCACAAATACCCTATTGCCAAGGCTGTACCACACATGCAGCTGCCTGAGAGACTGAGAACTGAGGGGTCCCTAAAGTTTCAGGCTCACTCTGCCAAGTGGTTTGTACTTATATAAAAGAAGATGGGCGTCATGCCAGAACATTTCCATTATTGTTTTATAAAATTTCTCTGATGTTTTTCTGTGAGGCTTGCTTGCACAAATTTTCCAAGTCGGATTCACCAAACTCTCTTAACTGGACAAACTGGTCATAAATCACTGGCTCCTGCCTGAGTAATAAATGTGCCATTAGAGCAGCACGAATTGCAACAAAGACAAGTATGAAGAGGAAATGATTTGAAGCTCTGAAAGCATCCCTCTAAAGCAAAGCGGTCCATATGTAATATGAAAGGTGGCTTTGACAATCACAGAGATATTAGACCAGAGAGTATTATATTATAGTCTACAGAGTAGTAGGTACATTGTTGGGTCCAACAGACCCTGAACTTTCAGATTAATTCAGATTAAGGTGTTACATTTCATTTCAAATTTGTGCAGTATTTGTTCATACATAAGAGAATATTGTAAATACATTAACATTGGTGCCACAAAAGTACTTAAAACGAGCCACAGGACAAATCTGTTCAGACGATTTCAGCCCTGAAGCCTTTACCTTTCCTGGCTTTTAGTTCCATTCAGAATCTACTCAGCATCCATCCATCTTTTCTTTTGTTTGTAACTTTTTTTTAATAAAACTTGGGTGTACTTTTTTGTAAATATTTCATGGACAAGAACAGAACACCTTTTATTTCAACATTAATTGTTTTTTTTAAAGGCTCAGTCTGAGCAGATGTGTGCTACTGTGACTCAGTGTGTTCATTATAATCTTTTCATGAAAGTGTATACACCACTCATCTCTAGGTGCTTTGCAGGTGTTGGGTAAAAGACATCAAATAAACAACCAATGATGAACCTGATGAATAGAGCTCTTTCCCTCTCCTCTTCTTGCCTGAGTTTATTATAGTTTATAAGTTTGTCTGTGCTGAATGGTGAATAAGTAAAGCAATACAGTGACATATGTCATTATTGCAATACTGTTTGATGTTATAGAGCCTCAGTTCCATCATGAATGTGGCTCTCTGTTCTTTTGACTTACTTTCCTTCATCTGTCTGCTCTCATAAGCACAAGCCTAAGTTTACAGGAGCCTCTGACAGTGCATGTCCTTAGAGACACCATGTAGGGACCACTTCCATTAGACTCCATACGTCCTCCATAACTTGTAATTACTCTTAATTAACCAGCATTTGGATTCTCTGTAAAGGTGGCCATTATTGAAATCAGAGAGGATCTGCAAACCAATGGAAATCTTTAATGAAATTTCCAGATGAAATTCTAATTATTCTGACCAATTCAGCTTTTAATTATCAATTTTGAGCTGTAACAGAAGCCAGGGAAACATATTGTTCAGTGAGGTGAAATATACCAAATACAGCAATGTTAGAAATATTAGACAGCAACATATTAAATACTAAAAGCTGTAAAATATTTTTAGAAAGTGTGAATAGAATGTAATACATACAGTTAAGGTCGCTATAATCTATTATTTTCATAGAGGTGCAAAGCCATTATTGCCTGGCATGTACCTTGTTTTTGAAGCTGCATCTGTGTGGTAATATCGTGGCTGCAGACAGAATGTGCTCATGCTGAGGTGGGTGGAGTGATATAGCTCAGGGTCTTTTTGGCACATGAGGTGGCGAAGTGTAATTTTTTTTTTACCCGGCATGAAATTGTGCTTTTGTTGTGTCTCTGGCCACCATCATAAATGCAACCACGGTGAGTCCTTTTTTTTCTGTTTTTGTTGACAGAGGCACACACACACACACACACACACACACACACACACACACACACACACACACACAGCCCTCTCACAAAAAAAACAATTCACGTGTGTTAAATTTGCCTTTTACACTTGGTATAAATTATTTGAACGCGAGTCAAGAATAAAATTGATGTGATTTAAGTGCTTGAGGAATGAGTAAATTCAATCCCTCTTCTTGATTAAATACCTGTAGCTTTGAGATTTCAGTCTGAATTATGTGCAGTCTCTAATTGAAGGACATTTTTGTGCACAATTACTTTATGCATAGGTCACAAACTTATGTACATTCATCAATACGATGTATATTCCCCCAGACATCTGACAACACAGGTCCATGATTTCTACACACCACATTGGTGAACTGCTCCATGCTTGAGCCTCAGCCTCTTTAAAAACTACTTTACAAGAAAATTGCATTTACTCTGGAGAAAGTCAATATGAGACGCTTCTGTGCTCTTCATTGTTTGTCACGTTTTTGTGAGTATGATATATTTATCCAGATGAGGATCCATTATGAATAATGACTCATTTTTACCAACTGGCGAGAAGATGGCTTTTCTGGCTCATTTTTACTTCACGCTGTCGTTGTGTGACCCACGACTCCTGACCCATTCTCTTTGACTGGTCCAGACGCTTCCTGCATTTTAAGATGACTGACCATCTTCAAAAAGACTCATGATTTATAGATGCCTGTGAATAAAAGCAACATTTGATGCCTCTTTGATTTTATACTATAGGGAATTAAATAAATAGAGGGAACAGTTTGAAATGGATTGGCTAATGCAAATTAGTTGTACTGTATATGAATGTCATGTTTAGGAGACAAGCAGCATTTTTATGAGGAAAAGTGTACTGGAGGATAGAGGAGACAACAGTTTGGTGACGCCAACATATGCTTTCTTTTTATGCTGTCTTTGCCCCTTTGAAGTTTCACCTAAGGCTTTTAATCTTTTAACATTAATCCCATCTGTCCACAAAGACACTTTTCCTGATCTTTTTTTCTCAGTTTCCATATGTTATCATTTTTATTCAAATACAGTATGCGTATGTCGGGTTCTAAATATACTTCTTAGCTTTGTGAGTTAAGAAGCACTGCTACCTAATATACAATAGGTTGCTTTGGGAAATGAACTCAAGAGCCATTCAAAGTGTTCAAACTTCTAAAACTGATCATTACTTGGAAAATAGGGCCTCGTTAAATTACATATTATCTTAAATAATGGCTGTTTGTTAAAACATTTAAAACTGATCATTACTGGAAAATAGGGCCATGGTAAATTACATATTATCTTAACTAATGGCTGAATGAACATTGTGCATTTACCAAAAATATGAAAACAAAACTTGTCTGAAAAATGAAATTAAAAAAAATGAGCCACAAGTAATGCCAACGATTTTAACAAAAGAGTGCAAGCCAACGCATCTCCTGCCCTGGTACCGTGGGATCACTTATGAATTTTACCTGAAATGAGCATCATTTATAATTTATGTATGAGTATTTGTGGCTGAGCTCCTGTATAATGATCCTATAATGGGATTAGGTCCATCCATTTTAATTTTTCCATGTAAGGGCTCATTTCCTCATTCATTCATTACGTTTGAAATTGCTCATTTAAAGCTAAACAGGACAGAGTTCTGACACTGAATCACTCTCATTGTCAAGCTGCTACATTTGAATAATGCAGTCTTGATTTGCAGGTTTTTACAGGTCACAATGAGCCAGCCCACAGTGGGACACACACGCACACCACAGACTGTGATCCATGAACTCTAAATTTGTTGTGTGTAAACAAAACAATGTTTCGGCGCCTTGGTGGCTCACATGGTAGAGCGCGTACCACATAGGCTCAGTCCTAACCGCAGCGGCCATTGTTTCCAGTCTGACCTCAGACCCTTTACTGCACGTCATCCCCTCTCTCTCTCTTTCTTTCCCTGAATTTCCTCTCTCACTGTACTGTCTGAATAAAAGCAAAAATGCCCGAAAATATAACTTTAAAAAAAACAACAAAAAAAAACTAAACAAAGTTTGTCGGTGTGTGTGGAGTTAGATTGACTTTGAGATATTGACTTGTTGCTGTAATGTAAATGAGATATGTGTATATGTGAGAACCATCTTTGAGCTGGCCTGTGCCTGTGTGCAAACAGTGAGTTTAATTTCAAGACATTACGTAAAACGTTTCTCATATCACACAACTGAAAGGAAGACAGAAAGTACCTGAAACGAGTTGAAGAACAGCTCACAGTACATGCGGACCTCCCAGCTCAGCCCCTCAAATGTATGAGGCATCCCCACAAAGATGATGTAGTGGATGCCAAACACAAGCACTAGCACAAGGGTGGACTTTGCCAGTTTCCTGTGGACACGGACACACACACACACACACACACACACACACACACACACGCAGAGTACAGTTAGAAGTAGTAAAACTGAAATTGTGTCACAAAAATGCAGAGCAACCAAGCGCTTTCCAGTTGATGGTGGTAATAGAACATTTATAGATGACAACTGCTGTTTAAACTAAAAAGAAGGAGGAGGAGGAGGAGAAAAAGAATAAACAAATGAAGATGAAGAAGAAGATGAAGCAGATGAAGACGCAAAACCAGAAGAAGAAGAAGAAGAAGAAGAAGCAGCATTAGAAGCAGAAGAAGAAGAAGCAGAAGAAGCAGAATAAGAAAATTTGATCCTGTTGCAACCATATTGGACCTGACAAGAGTCAAGATTGGCCTGTAAACAACACAAGTAAATGGATGAAAAGCATTTCTCAACTGATTTTTTGTATTCAAGGGTTTATGACTGTGACTATGCAGAGTCACAAGGTTTTGTCTGCAGTTACTTAATCAATAAAAAATTATCTTGATAGTTAAGGCTACAGTCACTGTTCCATAAAGACGGAGTGTGTATCAACATTCGGCTTACATAAACTCAATTACTTATGTGATGAAGAATTCACATAAGTAAATCACAGTCATAAGGAACTGTAAAAACTCAAGCATGCATTTGACTTATTTCCTTGGTTAATACAGAGATGAGGAGACGTCCCTACATAATTAAAACTCTTCCTCAGTTGACTGAGAATGTCAATGCAGGACGTGATCAGACTGTGACAGCAAGAACAGACCGTCGACAATTACATAGCGAAAGATATTATAGTAGGGTTGCAGTGGATAAACCCCTAATTACATACATGAATGCACATTTGAGAGTTCAGTGGTG
This sequence comes from Seriola dumerili, assembly GCF_002260705.1. NCBI lineage: Eukaryota > Metazoa > Chordata > Actinopteri > Carangiformes > Carangidae > Seriola > Seriola dumerili. The sequence continues at coordinate 4,415,158 of NW_019174307.1, forward strand.
CAAAAATAACTGGCACTGGATATGGAAAAAAAGTAATGTGGTCAGATGATTCATTCTGCACCATGTTCTCCACAAGTGGGTGAGTGCATGTGTGGCGTACAGCAAGAGAACAGTACAGGCCTGAATGCTTGACCTCTGCAGTGAGGAGATCGGGTGGCTCTGTTATGTACAGTATGTCAGCAAAATGTCCCCCATAGAATGGTTTGGGTCCAATTGTCCCTTTAGAGGGAATGGTCACTGCAAATCAGTTCAACGTTATTCTGGGTGATCACCTTTATCCTAAGATGAAACATTTCTATCCTGATAGGAGTGGGCTCTTCCGAGATGACAATGCCTCCAATCATAGGGCACGAGGGGTCAGCCAATGGTTTGATGAGTATGAAAATGATGTGAATCATATGCTGTGGCCCTCAGTCACCAGATCTCAACCCAGCTGAACACCTCGGGGATGTTAGACAGTACTCTACCATCATCAAAGCACCAAATGAGGGAATATGTTTTGAAAGAATGGGTTTATTTGTGCATTGTGTTTTACGAGTTACCTAACTTGACATTTGTTTGCCAATAGTTTTGAGACTCCATAAATGTATTTTAATACTGCAGATATTGATATTGACAATGTTGTTGGTTGCCAAGCTCACATTCCTTCCACAGATTGAGCTGAGTCAGGCTTTCACATTTGTCCTTGAGGGAATATTAATTTGAAAAGAACTTACTCCGCTTCCTCAGCGCTGTAACTACTAGAGTGCAAGACTGAAGCGCAGTGCGATTTTTATCAGCCCACTATTCAGGCTTAATGTTAAGGGAACCGACATTATGAATTCTGCAAACAAAGTCGGGGTCTCTGTTTCCCCTAAGCATGTCACAGCTTTTTTCATATCTTGCTGACTTCAGTCAGAATCCAGTCAGCGAACTTTCACATCTATATCAAGTGACAGATGTTTGATTTTTTTTCTGTAAGATCGCTTTTTCTTCAGGGACTATTTCCTGGTGGAGACATATCCTGTATCCTGTATAGGATTACAAATCCTATGTAATCCTGTAAAGCATTATATATGCTGCTTTGTGAGCTTTACTCCACAGCTGTGTGTACTTCTTAAACGTGAAATATCTTTCAGCCCTTACAAACAAACTTTTTCAAGCAATACCTTAGCATTACAAACACACAATGGTAAACTTGACGTATATCTACCAGGCTGATTTACATGCATCTACGTACATCTCCCTCATGTTCAAACACAAGTCTCAGTGCCGGTGCCTCACAAGCATCAACCAAGACTTTTTCTTTTGAACACCATGTGAACTGGCAGCAGCTCGGGGCATGCAACCGACCTAATGGAGGTGAAGATTCCTTATTGGAAAAGCAGCTAGTGTGTTTTCATTTACCTTTGTCAGCAGAGAGAATTTAAATATCTACACTGCCTTATAATTCAGATGAGGACGTCATCTCTCAATTCAGTGTTTCATGTGACCCATCCTGGGAGGAGAGGGGATATTTGGTAACCTCTATTCAGACTCTGCTGGGGATGTAGAGTCCTGTGTACAGCCCAGGAAAATGGAACAACAACATCTCTAGGCAATGAGAATTCACTGGTAGTAATTCACTGGAGATTACCATCCTCCTCACAGGAGTAATTTGGAAAACAGTAGCAAACCAGATCCAAATGATGAACTTAAAACAACCAGAGAGGAGAACGTACACATCCATTCCACATATTTGCTTCCAGTCACTGAACAGAATTGCAAAAATTCTTCTCTACCTTTATACAGTACATGCCTTCTGACAGAGGTGCTCCCTTCCATTGCAACAGTAAGACTATGTGGCAGCTCTAAATTGTCACATGACTCCCTCTCCTCGCATTTAAAAAAAAACAAACAGGGAATCAGCCTTGGTAAAACTGGTCCATCCTTTAGCAATTACATTTTTCTTTTACTTTAGTTTAACATTTAATGCAACTTTGTTTTGGCTCATGTTTATTAAAAAGATGAATAAGTTGGAGGCAGGTAAGTAAACATACCACTAGATATCTTTGTAAATAAAAAGAATGTTTGTAAGTGACTCGTGATTCGGTTCGCAGATAGTGATTCTACCTACAAACACTGCGAAATTATCTTTTGGCAAAATCACCCACCCCAACAGTTACTATCACTCTTCCTGCTTCACTGCTCCCCTTGCTTTCTCTTCTTTGGTGCCCTAGCTTCACTTAGATTTTTTGATGTATAAAACATGTTGTATTTGGCTTACATTCAACTTCCAACATGGCTTCCACTTTGTTGCACCTGATCACCATCATCTTTTCTGACTAATAGTCTCCTGATCTCCACAAAACTACCTCGCTCGCAGCAATCAAAATGTTACTCTTCTTGGATAATACGCTGTAATCATGTTTTTATCCAATGCCAGCATCAGCAGGGGAGAATAATAGTGATAATTGCAGATGTGAAAATGCTAAAACACATCATGTTTTGCATATGTGTGTGTGTGTGTGTGTGTGTGTGTGTGTGTGTGTGTGTGTGTGTGTGTGTGTGTGCGCGCGCATTTTTTTTTTTTTTTTTGTAGCAACACCACAGCAAACATCGAGAAGGCCCAACATCCCACCCCCCTACGCAGACCACCCCACTCCTGCCCTCACAATTTTTTACTAAGGCACCACTGAAAGCATGCTATCCTCCTGCGTCATTTCCTGGTTTGGTAAACGGGAGAGAGTGGAAGAAAGACACAAACTAAACAGTTCATTGGTGCCTTGCTGCCATCCTTGTTGAACATACCACCAATGCTGCATTTGCAGGACCTTGGGCATCATCAGTGACCCCCTCCCACCCTCCCCACAGGCTGTTTTCCCCCATGCAGTCACACAGTAAAAGGTCCAGGATCATCTGCTTAGACTGCTGGTTAGACTCCAGTATAAAAAACACTGACCTTGTTGGGACCAGTAATCCTCATGAGGACCGAAGCCCAGTCTTGATGAGGCAAAACCTTACTTCTGAGTTCTTTAAATTTAGGATTAGGTATGAAAGAAAGTCAGTGCAATAGCTACCCAAACTTCTTTTGTGTTTCCTTGTTTTCCCTTGTGTCTCCCCTCCCCTCTTGTCTGTGTGTGTGTGTGTGTGTGTGTGTGTGTGTGTGTGTGTGTTGTTCATTTGCTCATTTGCATGAAATATGCATGTGTGCTGTATGTACAAGTGAGAATTTGCACATCTAATTTGACAAAGGGATTCGGATACAAATGTAACACATGAAGCACACCTCATAAACGACTACGTTCACAAAAAGGCGGGTAAATATGAAGATGCTTATTCTAAGCTGAAAGGCTGGTGATATTTTGCATTTGTGAGTTTCACAACAATCCAATGAAGAAATGAAAAACCAACTATGAATTGATTGGAGAAGCTAATGTTTGTATCAAAACACAGATTTAACTTATTCCTTTGGATAGGGCTCTGTTGTTGTCCAAAATCTATTAAAAACACATCAGTGAGCCACACCGTTGCCCTGGGTGACATGTTCCTTCATTGTGATAAACAATTTATTGTGAGTCAGTCCCACTGTGCTGCGACAACACTCGTTATCTGACTAATTCCGCCTTTGCAAATAGTCCTCAATACATGTAGCACTTACTTCTGTGTGAGGGGATGTTTCCTGGACTCTATATTCACCAGCTATTTGAGGAAATGAATGAGCCTTTTTTAAAAGTTGAACTACTGTATTTTCAACAAGTTCAAGTTCAACAGTTTATGTCTTCGGCAGAAAGTAGTGGGTTTGATGCCGAGAGCCACAGACAGGAGCAGGGGAGTCAGACAGTATTGACAAATGGCCTCAGCATTGTTGATTTTGGTTTGGCAATTAAACTGCGGTTCACAAATGTTACATCTGAATCAAGCTGAACTGTAGGATATCATATTCAGAGGCACCTGTCAGCCTAAACATGCAGTGAATGCCGGTCGATGGCAATGGCTGTATATGTGTGATCAGCACATGATCTACAACAAACTCCATCTCTGGACATACAACGAATGGCTGGTGTCAGTTCAGTACCTGTACTGTTTTCTGGTGTCGTATCTCCCTGCATTTGTCTCTCGAATTTTGGTGGCCAGCACTCGCACAATGTTCACAAACAAGACAAAGTTGAGCTGAAATAGAAGAAAAGAGATGGAAAATTCTTTATTTGTGCAATAGATGTAAGATACCTCACTTCCTGTTGCTGTAACTGACAATTTAAAGAAAAAGAAATAGGAAAATCATTTTAAATGATGTGTGAACCAACAAACCGATCAAAATATGAACTGTGTTTTCAATTAAAGAGCAACAATTATACAGAATTGTAAACCAGATTGACATATTAATGACTACTAACTATACTAACAGTGTATCTAACTTTCTAAGACATCTTTTGTATCACAAGGCGGGATAAAGTGAGTATTGAGTGCCTGCAGACAACAGTAAAAAAAGAAAAGAACAGCTTGCACACATGCCTTTTTTTGCCAAGTTCTGGGATTTCTTCTCAAAGACTTTAATGAGACTTGGGCTGAGTAATTTGAAAGATGCAAATTACATCTTATGTTTTTCGTAGCTAAAGACTTGCACACTTAAATCTACATCATACTTTCAATCCTATGTGCCACTTGGATGAGACTGAATGAGAATATAGTGACGTATACAGCTCCAGAATACACATGCAACCTGCCAAGACCAACAGCACCCTGTATGCAGATATAATCCAGGACATGAAAGAGTGTCTTTGATTTCAAATACTTCACGAAATCTTCCTCTTTGTATATATTTGACGCGAGTGTCAGTGAATTCTGTTCATGTTAAATCTCCTCCTCATCTTACTCTCGTTATTAACATAAATAATTAAGACAAAAATAAAAATGGATTATTCTGACCTGCTTGAAAGGAAATGCATCACTTTAATGAGACAGTGCCATCTGGAAAACCTCACCCTGAAAACCCTGAAAATATGTCACTTTGTTTGACGAGATGAAAGAGTAGCTATGTATTGTGATATTTACAGAAATATTGTTCATCAAGGACAGTGATGACTATTAATGCCATCATTCCAGTGGCATAATCACATCTTTCTTAATAAAATCGAATCACAAACTTAACACTTGACACACCAAAGGTTATTAGATGCCTCCTCTAATTATCTATTAATATATCACTATGTGACAGGCGTTTGGCGAGTAATTTGTGGTGATGCCTGTCTGTGTGTGTAAATGTTTTTACATTTACTGGGAGCAGTAGCAAACCGAAGAGGAGATATAAAAATCACATAAATTGTACATTAAAATTCTTCAATAAGACTCAATTTCTTATCTTGAGGAGCTTAAAATGCACGCAAGCAAACACACACACAGACACACACACACACACACACACACACACACACACACACACACACACACACACACACACACACACACACACACACACACACACACACACACACACACACACACCACACACACGCACATCTCAACTTGAATTTTTCCTCCATGTGTATTTGAAAGCTGCCAAAAGTACAGAAACAAGAATCTACTGTTGGTGCTATAACATCAACTATTGATGCATAACCAACATTTATAATAATGTAACGCACCTGTCCAGCCACCCCTGTGCGGATGTGAAAGTGCTGTGTTGAAGAGACAATTAAAAACAGCAGGATTTACCTGCTGGCCTATGAATTAAATAACAAAACTCAATGATTCTGCGCATTGTAATGAGAAATGCATCATTAATAAAAATCTGCACAGCAAAAGCGGTATTTTGGCGAGAAAATGTAGCACCAAATACCAAAGTACCAGTTGCTCCATCTGTTGCCTTCCCTCCTCAGTCCTTTAATTGTTTTCAGGCCACTCAGGATGCGCTCAAAACAAGAAGATTTCAGTAATTATGGAGATTTAGAAAATTGATTTCAGTTTTTGTGATCCTCACAGCAAAACACTGCATGAACTCCTTTATCTTCCCTTTCCTTAATGTGTGCTTTTATAGCAGGCTCCAACACTAAAAGACGGAGAGAGAGAGAGAGGGTGAGAGCCTTGTTGTTAATCCTTATTGATTTTCATGATTTGCATTGACGACAAATGCTATTGCTCCAAGCCAAAACGCTCATTTGAATTTGAATTAGAGGAATGCAGACAGTGACAACAGCATGTTCTACATATTCATCACTAAACACTTGCTGATATACAGCTAAATCTGTACACTTAAGAGTATCACGTTTGAAAGTCATGTATGCATCTTTAGTAGAACGAAAACAATGTTCTCATATAAAGAATCATATCGGCATAATGTCTCCCAGTATCAGACAAGGAAAGTCAGACTCAGCCTTGATTTGTCCACCCTGCTCCTCTCAGTGTGTTTGTTAGTGTATCTTTCTTTGAGTTAATTAAGCTCAGAATTTGTTCACAAATACACACACATACAACACACCTACATATCTTTTTTAGCTGGTTACTACATGAAGACCTATGTTTGTTTGTCTCAATGAAGGAAAATACTTAAGGGATGCTGTTTGCAATTGCCTATTTTGTTGCAGATAGTACTACGGGCAGAGGCATCTTTGAAGCTGTGTTTACACAGTTTTCTATTACTTATAAATTCCCAGGAGAGAACAGCACTGAAAGCAACCAATAAATTCAAATCCTGCACTTTGCGACCTATGTATACAATACATAATTGTCACAGCTAAAAGTAATGCAACAGTCTTGCACAAAATCCTCCTTCGTGAAGGTTAAAATATTCAGCTTTATTCAAATTGTTTCAGAGGTGTTGATTCAACTGTATGATCAGTTTGGATGATGTAGTGTGTGGTGCTGTTGAGCTCTATTACATTATATAGAGAGGTGTTTCTGTTATTAAGCCTAACTTTACTGGTATCAGTGGAGTGGCAAAAATTATAGAAACACCTGGACACCACGGCTAGTGTGCATGGACTTTATATAGCAGTGGTTTTAGTGATGGTGTATCTATTTCAAATATTGGTTATCGGCCTAATTGATTACTAATAATCTTTATCCGAATCGTCCCTAAAAAAGTTTATCGGTCAATCCTTAATTATTAGCAGCTAAGTTATTTTTGTAAAAAATATACTACAGGTCTGATATTCTGGCAGCCCTCCACCCATTTCGTTTTGTCTTTTTTTGTCTGCTTGTTTTCTTCTTTAGTTCTGTTTTGCATCCCGTTTTTGTGTGATTCTCCTGGCAGACAGGGGAAGAGTCCTCTCTGTTTGTGAATTGTACTGGGTGCTTTGTCTATTGTGTTTATTGTGGGTGTGTTTGTACTAAGAAAATCATTTTAAAAAACTGTAAAAACAGTAGCTACATATTGAGAATTAACTTTCTTTAGTAACCTTAAATAATCAACAGGTTAGCTAGCTAACCTGTAGTCACCCCCTCTGCAATACTGATATTAAATGCAATAGTGATGGTCAGAATATTGTGCTGAACTGTTGAACTGTGTTTTCTATGTCTTCTTTTTCCTGAACTGACAATTTTCTCAGGTAAGATCTTAGTATAACATCATTACATTGTGTGAGAAAGGCTTCCTGCAGCTTCTTTAGGGCAGCTGTGCCTCAGGAGGTAGAGTGAATCCCTGGACAAGCTACTGTTCCCCAAATTGCCCCTGATGGCTACCATCAGTGTATGAGTGTGTATGGGAGTCACGTATGAAAATGTCATGTATTGTAAGGTGCTCTAAAACTAGAAAAACACTATATAAGTGCAATCCGTTTACAATTATGTATAATTTTATCCACAGCAAGGAAACATTGCAAGCAAGTAGTCAGAGTCAGAAGAGACAGCAGCTACTGGAGGAAGGCATTTTTTTTAAATTCCTCTATATATCTGATCTATATGGAAAATAACTTCGATGAATTTAAACTACGCTGCCATGGCAGTGTGAAACTGCCCTTTATAAAAGATTTATGCATAACACCCCTAATGTGAAAAGTGGTTATGTTAGCTGAGTGTAAGCTGAGAGAGGAAGCTGGCAAGTTGAGACCCGTAGAGTCAAAATAGCCACATTTATGGTTAACACTTCAGTCATCATTGTCAGGTACAACTGAGTAAAAGACAATGACTTCATATTTTAGTTTTGAAGATGTTTCACACCTCGTCCATCAGGCTTTATCAGTTGGGGTCAGATGAAACATAAAGTCTCTCGTCTACAATGAATTCAGTAAAAATAACAAAAAAAAACTGGCAGTTGCTGAAAGCTGAGGCACAGTAGGTCTAGGAAACAGCTTGTAATCATACAACCACTGTGCAACAATCTGTTGCACATTAGTACAAATCACTGTAAGGCATGAAAGCTGACTGCCTAGTAACACAAAAGACAATCAGCTACTTACATCAACTTTACCCAATTATTAAGTAATTTTATAAATGATGACCACTGTCATCTCAGAAGGCATCTTAAGCTCCTTTTCCATCACTAGGCTTTCACCTGCTTTAACAAAATGCCATGTTGTTAATTCATAATGATTTTAAAATGTTATAATGTGTTCCTGCTGTGACAATGAATAATAAGTACTACTCAAAATAATCAGAATGGCAGGCAGGCTTTTTAGGCGTAGGTCCTGTGAAGTCAAAATAATGCTTGATGTTGGCGAGCTTACTGTGGTGTCAGCAAATATATGAGAAGTCATACAGAGAGCTGTTTGGTCCTAGACACGACACAGCCATATTCATTTTGATACACTTCAACTCCCGCTTGGAATATGTGATTTTGAGTGAGGAAGGGAAGTTTATATAAAGAGTGGATACTCTAACTCAGACTCACATATATAAAAGTCCCGTTTCAGGATGACTGGCCGTGTTCAAAAGTAGTTCATTCTTACTTCTTACAGTCATCAGTAAGAGCTGCAAATACCTATGCAACTTCTTAAACTGCACTCGCATTTCGAGATAGCAAATTCTGTATGTCACATTGACACTCTTACCCCAATGGCTGTCAGGATGGGAACTTGGTAGATCCACTTAATGTTACCAGCACTCAACTCCCAACATCTGCAGTTCACACAGAGAGGAGAGGACAGGATAACGTTAGAGAAGTAGGAAAAGGAAGGAGCAAAGCAAAGAAGAAGATGGCTCCTATTATCCAAAAGACGTCTGGAGGTGCAGTGAAAGATGAGACAGACTGAGAAGTAAATTGGCACCGAATAAACAATTAAGTTCAGCGTGAAGGAAAAAAAGGAGTTTAGGTGTTATATTTTGGTTAGAATATAATCAGGGAGAAGGATCACAGAGAGGACACAAGAAAAGCAGGGACAGAATAAGAACTGGAAAACAGATGTAAACATAGGCAGAATGAGGGGAACTTAAAGATGGACAAAAAAAGCAGCATTTACATAATTCTTAAAGGGCCGAATTCTAAATGGCAAATGCAAAAGGGAGGAAGTAAAACAACAAAATAAAAGAACACATCTAATATCCTGTGTTTTGGAGCTTAATATCTGTTTTCAGTTGTCTTTTTCCCCTTTCCTCTGATAATTTAAATTTGCGGGTTTTTACATTTTATGTTCAAATGACCCATTTTATGTTTTGATCATTTTTCATCTTAAATTTCCATTCTCAATTTAACCTTAGTGTTTTGATTTTTTATTTCAGGTGTTCAATGTCACTTTCTCTTTCCAAACTGGTGAAATTATGTCACAACATGGATGTAATTTCTGAAATTTGCCTGAATGGGGGTAATGGGCGTCTAAGAACATTACACATAGAAACTTCCTGAATTTTGGTTGCTAGTATTCCCTAAATATACAGGTGAGTGCAAATTGACCTCTGCTGTACTGCCAGGAAAACAACAGCACTCTATTTTCTCTTATGCAGGGTGCTGTTTACAGAGCAAATACAGTAATTCCCCTAAGCCCTGTGGTGGTTTATCTGAATACAAACAAAGCTACAGAAATGCACGTAAGCATCAAATAAATACTACGGCTTAGAATATATAATATGCCCACAAGCAGACAAAAGGTCTCACCAATGGGCAAGTTATAACTTGGGGTAATCAGCTTCATAGAAAGCTTTGGTCCAGTTTTATACATCAATTGTGGAAAGTGGGCTATCTGTATTACAGTGGCATAATCTGAATACTAGAGAAAATGCAATAACTGGCTTCTTCTCTCTTTATTTGATTTATAAAGTTCAGCTTCAGTAGAAGACTCTGAATATTGTGAGGGGTGATTCATTCAGAACATTCATGTTTTAAATCTGAGTGGCTTAAAGGAAGAACGTTGAGCTGATTCTTTAATATATCCATATAACTTCTTCCAGACATAGTGCACAAAGCTTAAGACATGGGTGAAGAAAACCTTCATTTTGATGGTCACTAGAAAATAAATAAATAAATGTATATTTTAACTGCTGTGACAGATAACTGCTCAACACTGACCCAGAATGGCTTCAGAAAAATTTCCACTGTGAATACCCAATGATACAACTCAATATTTGGCAGGTTGAACCCTGCTTTTTCTTTTGGTGTTTGCAGAGTTGCAAGCCTGAAACATGCAATCTTACCATTACATATAAAATTAGTTAAAGATTAACTTGATTGTAAAAATTAACAGGCAAAATATTTAACACATAATATAGTTATAGAGTTTGCCATTTTATGCCAGATAGAGGTTAAGACCATAACATCTTTCAAATATATTTGTTTTCAATTTTCGCAAGAAAAGAATAGTTTTGTTGTATTATTTAAATTAAGAGGAAATGTAATGTTAGATAAGTAATTTCATTTTACAAGAACTTCATATTACAGTCTGGCTTAGTTCATGGTTCACAAAGAAAATTGTGAGCACATCACTTTATAACCTGAGAAAGAAGAGAAAATATGATGCACTGAAGAGTCTTGAGTAGTTGTTGTGGCTGTGTAAGGAACAAGACAACATCATCTGCATACAAGAAGTGAGCCTTGTTTGCTATGGTGATACCATGTATGTTTTTGTCATCTCTTAGAGCAATAGCAAGGGATTCAAGGGCCACAACAGACAGCAGAGGGGAAGAGAGCATCACTGTCTGATCCTGTTATATATACATATATACTGTATATTCTGTATATATCCTGCTCAGCCTCCTGGGAAAAGCCTATGCCAGGGTGCTGGACAGGAGGCTCCGGCCAACTGTTGAACCTCAGATTCAGGAGGAGCAATGTGGATTCCCTCCTGGCAGTTAACCAACTCTTTACCCTGGCAATAATACTCCAGGGGTCATAGGAGGCCTACGACAGGGTCCCTCAGGGGATCTCATTGGGGGCTATGGAGTTCTGGGGGCCATTGCTATGAGCCATCCGGTATAAACAAAGTGAGAGTTAGCATGCACGGGGGCTGTTTGCTGCCGAGTGTGAAGCAGTTGGAGCCACGGTTCTCTGCTGGAAAATGGTGGATTGCTCTCTTTGGGCTGGGTTGGAGTTTCTGCCCCAAATGAAGGTTACTCTTTCACAAGTAAGGGTAGGATGGGAGATTGACAGGTGGATTGGTGCAGTAAAGCGGGCATTTACCAGTCCGTTGGGGTGAAGAGGGACCTGAGCCGGAAGGCAAAGCTCTCGATATACCAGTCAATCTTCGTCTGCTTATGACCCTCACCTAGGGTCATAAGCTTTGGGTAATGACTGAAAGAATGAGATGACAATACAAGCAGCTGAAATTAGTGTCCTCTGCAGGGTGGTTGGGCTCAGCCATAGAGATACAGTAAGGAGCATTGATATTTGGAGGGAGCTCAGAGTAGAGCCACTGCTCTTTTGTGTCGAAAGGAGCCAGTTGAGGTGGTTTGGGCATTTCATTAGGATGCCTCCTGTGCGCCCTCCATAGACCCAGAACACACTGAAGGGATTATATATCTCATCTGGCTTGGGAACACCTCAAGATCCCCCAGGATGACCGAAAAACTTTGCTGGGGAGACGGATAGCTGGAATACTTAGCTTGACCTGCTGCCACCATGATCTGACCCTGGATAAGGGGTATAAAATTGATGTATGGATGTGATGTGTGGATCTGATGTCTGACCATAGATCAGGGGTGGTGGTGAAGCAGTGCACATTTTTGCACTCAGAATAAAGCTAGGGAAGCAATGTGAAAGAAATGGTTGCTGTATATTCTTCATCTTATCTTCAACCTGTCAGTGTTTTGTAGGTTTATTTTATGTGTACTGAGTGTATTGCAGGCAATTTCCACTACATAATTGGAGGTTCCATTGAGTTTTCTAGCCTGCACGCAGTTTCTAAGGTAGCCTGATCAAGGACTGAGGAAACATAATTCCCAGGGGGATTTGCCTAAAGGGAGTAAAAATCTATTTCTCTTGCATAAAAAGGGAGGGGCAGTAACACCTTGCCTATGCAGTTTCAGTTTCAGTAGTGTTGCCAATGTGGAGAGTCACTACAATACGCTTTGATCAGTTTTTGAAAAGGACTACACCCAATAATAAATGTTATCAGCAGTTACTGAGTGGCATCAGGAAATATTATTACATCAGAATATATGAAAATCAACACTTAACTCTGCAGTCAACACCGATTTTCTTGAAAATGATATTTTTGGCCATAAATTGACTAGAAACATTATTCTGAATTGCACTGCAAGCCAAATGCATGTGTACTTGTATTTCACTGTTCATCCAAATGTCAGCACAATTAAGCACTAATTATATGTTTTGTGTCTCTTTTCATGTTTAGCCTGTCCTTTAGAATTGTTGACCTTTTTCAAAACTTGGTGTCTATTTGATGTGAAAGAGGACCAGCAAATAAGCATAGTGTGACTTGCTCTCTCACCTTGCATCTGCTAGCATTGCCCTCACAATCGCCCAAACTGCCACGAAAACAGCTGGAACACCTGAAATTACACAAAACAAACAATGAGCCGTGCGGTCCCAGTGACGTCATATAGTTGTTTGTTTACCATAATTCATGGTCAAGGTCACATTTCACAGTTCCATTTCATTTCCTACACATCACTTCTCATCAACATATGAGCTAATAGCTGCAGCCTTTAAGGTCAAATGGCCCACTTTCATAGGCAGTGTCTATCAACAAACCAGACCCCATCATTAACTGCTTTGGGGGCTTTATGAAAATTATTGAAATGAGGAGAGGGGAAAATTTTACATTTCACTTTTTAAACATCAAAGCCCTCCCCAGAGCTATTACTGCTCTCACTGGATATAAGAATAAAGCTCACAGAGGCATGTATCATGGGTTTGGGATTTCTGGACCCAAAGGAAGAAACTAAACCAATGCAGAGCTGGTGCAGTTTATGGATTTATTAAAGAAAACACTGGAACAGGTGATGCATTAGCCAGGGCCGCTAACTCAGGATCAGACAAGACGTTGACTGGGACCCCCAATGCTGGAACAGATGATGCGTCAGCCAAGGCAGTCAACTCAGGAACAGACAGGATGTGGACCAGGAAGGCCGACTCGGAAGCAGGACAAGTCAAGACGTCGACCAAGTCTCCTGATGCAGGAACAAGCGAGAGATCAGCCAGGGCGGTGAACCCAGGAACAGATGAGTTCACCAGGACTCCTGACACTGGACCTGGGGACGAATCAGTTTGGGTGGTTGACTCAGAAACAGGTAAGGTGACGACCAGGATGCTGGGTAGCAGATAGTCTGGATAGCTGGACAGCTGAGGCTCATGGTCACTCAGCAGCTTGGGAACCTGTGGCTAAGGCACAGGCTTGTAGTTAAAAACCTGGAAAACTAGCTCAATGCTGGGAAACTATGGTAGTTGTGCAGGGCTAGAAAACAACCTCCATCTGTTGCAAGCCACATCCTTAAGGAAGTAATGTCTGGTCCCCCAACAAGGCGTTTCATACAAAGGAGAAAATTGGTATTTTGCCCTGACAGAGTTACTCCGTTTGGTGCAAACTTTGATCCTTATGACTCTGTAGACCATTTACATGCAAAAAAAACTATATAACACACTAATAGTAGTAAAAGAAAACTCAGAAAAGCATAATAGGTCCCCGTTAAATACACAAGGGAGGCAAGGGTAATTGAACACAGGTGACACATCAGGGCAGGACAGACAATCACAAAGGAGGGACAACTAGACAAAGACAGGAAGTGAAACATCCGACAGACTTACAAAGTAATAATTTCAAAATAAAACAGGAAATAATAAATATAAAGTCTATACCAAGAGTCCTTTCAGGGGCAGACTGCGACAGCATGATTGATATCTTCTGTATATTTGCTGGTGCATGGTCTCAATTATTTCTGTGCAGTTCCATACAAGCATCACATGCAGCATATGAAATGTATTTAAACGTGCACATGCATTGGTTTCTATGTAATTCTACACACTACCAGCATTTTGACACACATAATTGGACATTCAGACATCATTATAAACCTCTGTCTCATTCACCAGCACTGACCTGTGTCAGCTCTATAGAAAAGCAACACTTTCATCTCTTTCATTCTCCAGAACAGCACATCCCAGCCACTTTTGATTATTTCCTCTGTCTGCAGAGAGCTTCTATGTGTTCCATCGGTGTAAATGACACAGCACTACATGACCTAGGCAGTGCGTGTTGCACTTTACTGTAAACAAACAAACCTGTTCTACCAAAATGTAGACAATTCAGTATTCACACTTATTCGAATAAAGAAAAGAAGCACAACTTCCTAAAGAAACTTATAATTACATCATTAGTTTCTTTAAGTTGTGTGGGAATTTATTGATTCAACTGTCACTCTGCTTCTATCAATTTGTTCATTTATAAAAAAAAAACAATGCCAGATAATTATTATAAATTATCACTTTATGATTACTAAATGTTACTTACTATATTTAGATTTGTTTATCTCAGGTCCTGCAACAAAGGGGCTATTTGTAAGTTTCTGTCACATGTGGTTTGTTGCCGGGAGCACGTAGTTATGAATGTCACTAGTCAAGTGCTTAAGCCATCATTGGGTTAACAAGACAAGAGGTTATAATACGTCCTCTGAGCAGCGCTACATCTTAAGGGCAGATTGGAGGCCACAGTGAGTCGCTATCAGAAAGTGACGAGACAGACACATGAAGTTGAACTGGTTGAACTTGCTGAACTCGCAATCTTTCTTCTAGACTGTCAACAGCTGTTAATACTAACATTGGCTATGTAACAAGACTTACAAATAGCTCCTTAGGGGCCAAGAGGTTATAATACGCCCCCTGAGCAGCGCTACTTCAGGGCAGACGGTACGTTACAGTGACTCAATAACAGAAAGTGACGAGACAGTCCAATCGGGCCAGGGCTAGTTGGTTAGCATGCTAACTTCAATACAAGAAAAGAAGTGATAGAAATAGAAGCAACACAAAAGGGTTACTTTCCACCTCTGGAGACAATTCTGGGTGAGTAAAGGAGAACTCTCATGTTTTCTTCTAAACTGGTAAGTAAACAGCTATTAATGCTAATATTAGCTATGTAGCAATTGCAAAATGTATAAATAGCTCCTTTAAAGAGTCACAGCAATAACTTTGGGTAATCTTAGGAATAAACATTTATATGATGTTATCAATAGAATTGCAACAACAAAAATTAAAAGAGTCTCTAGGCAAATGGTACTGTGGAGAAATCCTTTAGCCAAAGCGATGGCTCTGAGTGATGTGGCCCACAGCTGTAAAAAGAGACTTCATATTCACAGTTCAGAAATGTGACAGAAATTGTTTTTAAAAGATTAATCAACCTCTGAAATCAAACAAGGAATAAAAACTGCATTTTATCAAAGCCTGCTGAATACCATTTTAAGCAGAAGTGATTGCATAAGATAGTGATTATTACCTCTATCATCCCCCTAAGTGCCTAATTTAAATCTGGCAGTTTAATTACAGTAAACATGATCAATCAATGAAACGTTAAATGGGTGATAAGTGTCCCCCCACCTTTTCAACATATCCTCTGCTCATTTGAAATGAATGTTGTATCTTATCTGTAGCTGAAAGAAGGAGAAAATAGTGAAAAGAAAGACAGAGAGGTTGACCGAGCTTTCTGGGAGTGTGAGAAGAGAGGAAAGTGCTGGGATGTGACCATAATCTCACAGTGGTGACTCAGTTACTTCACTGGAACAGCTATGGGGTTGTATTTATTGTTCATTGTTCAGCTACTGATGGAAAATAAGAGCATGTTTGCCCATTTAACCAGCTAGTCAAGGGAATGGATTTGGCATCCCATTTAAAGCAGTGTTTTTTTCTAACCTTTGGTCTTCTGCCATTTCTGTGAATGTGAACAAATAAATAATTGTTTTTAATAACACATCCATGTCAGAATGGTTACATTATTGTTGCCAGTGTGTTCAGGGCGACTGTTTTGAAAGTGACTTGTAGTTTCTCCACATTACAGCGAAATCTATCAGACATACTGTACCTTTTTGGCAATGTTTTTTCACCCAGTAGGAAATGTTCCTCCTTTTATTATCGGCTGGTTTTACAGTATCAAGGCAAAGTAGTATAAAATGTGTGCTGCAAAAAAAAAAAGTAGGATCTTAGGCCGCCAGGAAGAAAATGCATGGCTGGGTGGGTGAATCATTTGTCAAAAGGTGTAAACCATCTTATGTGTGTCACATATGAAAAGGAAACTGCCACACAAAGAAAGTTTAAAGTTACTTTGTAGAATTCTAACTACTGTTACTGCTATGGAGCAATGTTTTGGTGGAACGTTTTGTCTGTTCTGATGGAAGCACAGAAGGATGCGTGGCTGAAGTCACACACAACCCTGCCATTGGTTTCATAAAAAGGAATGTGCAAATGTTTTATGAGAAAACAAATGCAGTGATCAGATTTGTTAGACCTCAAAGATTCACACAATACATTATAGTGAATAACACTGAATGTAAAAGCAAACCTTGACCAAAATCAGACATGTTACAGACTGTTAAAAGTCACGCTGCACCTGTTTTACTCTTTTTTTCCTACATTTATAAACATTTAAAACGAGCAAGCTAAGAGGTCAACGTATGTTAGATTGTGCTCATTTTGTGGATGTCAGTATAGATGCTTGTATGTGTCAGCGTGTGTGTGTCTAAGTCAGGAAGGAATGATGCTGCTGCAGAGTGGTGTGTTTGTGTATCTAAAATACAGTAGTGAATAAATTTAATTAAACGACTACTGATTAAATCGCTAAATAAATTCTGTATCTGCATTTCCCCCTGTAGGTAAACTTGACACCCCACTGGTGTGGGACCAAAAGAGCAAAAAGAAAATCAGCAGGGACGTCAAGAAATCAGTTGAATAGTTACTATGTTAGACCTGAGCAGAGGTCTTTCACACAACTCTTAATTTACAGATCATAGTTTCATGATGGAGAGACATATCTATCTCAAAGACAATCCATCTCAAATCAGCGTATCTGTTTTCCAGTTATCACACACCAACAATGTTTGACTAAGCATGGAAGCAGCGAGCCTAACATAGCAATGACTTAATCCATACTTAGGCTGGGAACACACTGGCTGCATGGCGTGTGCATGGCGGCTGAGAAACGTCTTGGTTTTCAGGGTTAGAGGGGGCACACTGCCTGCATTGTGTGATCTAGAGATTCGGCATCTTGTTTATTTTTCACACAACACGTGCGGTTCCCAGTAAAGACATCATACCAGCATTTACCATTTATAAATACAAAGCTGGCAGCATCAGACATGCAGTCCATGTGAACTCGCAAGCTTGCATGTATGTGCAACTGCAACACAGCCGCCATGCACACTCAACGCAGGCACTGTCTTCCTGGTGTTAATGCAAGACAATTATTCTAAATGTGTATAATTTGTGTCGTGCATCATAACCCTTTTTCATTCTTAAGAACAGTTCAGTTTTATACGTAACTCATAACAAAATGTTCTAAAACCCTGTCTTTAATCTGCCGGTTTATTTTTGGATACATGGTGTTTCAGAATATCATAGATGCCTTCAAAAAAGTACATTTAACATAAAGATAATTCATTCTGTTTGAGTTGTAAAACGCTGATCCTAAGGTAATTTCATTTCTTCCAAAATGCAAGTGTAGCACTTTTGTAGAGACTTTTCATTTCTCCTATGCACCTCATATAACCAGAAAATATTAATGACCGCAGGGTAATTATATATGAGAAGGAAGCTGTTGTCACTGCTGTGTAATACATTTTCCTTAAAATATGGGTTTCTGCAATAAATGATTATGCATTGTATGGTATGTGTTAATGCATTGTATTGTCTGTATATTCAGTCACAATCTGACCTTGCAATTGTGGCTATAATGCAAGTGTGAGCTGCACATCTAAATCTTTCTGCATCAGCTGCATTTTTGCTCAAGTTATTGGAGGACTGTTAAGAGCAGATGGTTCAGTCATACTGAACCATGTCATAGGAGTCATGTGTGATCTGAGAAATATGTGTGTTTATTACTTACCCCATCCGATGAGTATGAAGCCCCAGAGGTATTTAGAGTCTGATCGGAAGGCCATGAAGATGAGGCTGTGAAGGTAGAGGCCTTCTACCAGGATCCAGTAGTAGTTGGTGGCCAGAAAATAGATGAAGAGCAGCACTGTCACCTTGCAGCCAATCTGATAACAAAACATTAAAACTTTTATCATGTCCGATTTGTACCTGCTATTATGCTGTTTATTTGTTCGCCTGTGTTAATACCTTATTGTGATCAGAGCACTTCACACATATTCTTACACCACAGGTGCCTCCGTGAGAGTAGACAATCTGATTACATTTTGTAACACCTTGCTGTATCAATTTGCACAACAATGAGGAGAAGTACACTACAGTGAAACTTTGAATACAAAGTTCATGCTAATTAAAGCCAGCAAATATTTTCAAATATATTGGCTTTTGGCCTATACATTAAACCACAAACACTGGTTTGGCCCACGGTAATTAATGATCTAATTTTAGAAATAAAAATACAATTCTCCATGAGTGCCTCACTCCTATCCATTATACATTATACTAATACTGATATGAGAAAAATATCATAAAGTCTTGGGTAGGTGCAACAGAATATACTGCTTGATATTATATCATAGGATAAATGAAAATAACATACTGTAAAAGCTTTTCACCTTCTTTGTAATTATCTATTTGAACACACAATCATGACTATATATAAAATAAATTACGAATTGCATTTTCTTTTGCAGTGTCTCAGTATTTAACAACACCAGTGTATCTCTGGCACTTGTGAGTAATACCCTGATATCACAAAGGAAATCCATCAATACACAAACTTCCACAGACACATTATATATGAGCTTTATGTGCATACCAAGTCTTAACTCAAGTCACTTTTTTAACTTTCAGTTTGCCTGAGCCTCCATGTCATAATCTATAATGCATAAAGCAGTCCATGTCAAGGCGTATTTTACTGTAGCTATAATGATTGATATTTAATATACACACGGTCAGTGTTACAGACAGTGTAAACCCAGTGTGTTTTTATTAATTGCAGAACTAACCGATTCACATTCTTCCAAATCAAATGCACCACTTTTACGCCACCAGTCACTGGATTTAAATTGTTTCAATCACCTCCACTATATATTGCCTGTTGCCCTTGACTGTTGCTTCACTGTGCAGAATGATGAATGTGCTGAGTTTGACACTACAAGGCTATTTTCACATTTATCTGCTGAAGGGGGGAAGTTCTCTGTGATTACTGATTAAATCCGAGTTTGAAGCATTTTAACTTCCTACTTCTGACTTACTTCTTACTTAATATTTTAGCTTTTTCAGTACTCCTATATTTGTACTTCCTTTTTGTCTGAACTCAACTAAAGAAATGATTATCATTCAAATGCAACATTCAGATCCCCTCAATTCATTCAATTCAAAAAAGTGACATTAACTAAAAGAGTGGCTTTAATTGAACTGAGTGCAGCAACAAACATGGACTCAGTGCCCTCAAGACTCACTCAGGCTCATGAATGAGGCTGAGTCACTGACTGAATTAGCTGTTAAATAAATGAGAAAAATAAGACAACTGGAAAACCCCAGTGTAACATCTGCTGTGCTGGTGTATTGTGAAAGAGAAACTGTTGCCTGTAGAGTTTTAAACATGAAAGTCTTTTCGCCCACAAAGGAGCCACAGTTTCAAGATTACGTCTTTCTTTTCACTCTCCTGATGCAACCAGCAGATGCTACACCAGTAGCTATGCACTTTATCACACACCCTGTAAAAAGTCACACAGTAAGTGGAATCATCAAGCTCATTTAATAAATAGACTTCCCAGCATGCATTGTTTGAGAGTTAAAACTCTTTGGAGTGATTGAGGTCTCCTTTTTTTCAATCCCTGCCTATGCACATTTTGAATAGAACAGAACAGCCTTGCCTGTTGTCTTTGTAATGGCTCTGGTACAAAATGGCTTCAGCAGCTGCAGCTGTAAGTTCGTCATGTCAAATGAAGAACTGGCTCTTTATACAAAGGCAAAATTCACACTAGTATTTTTTCATTTTAAAACAGCGTTTTAAAACAAAAACTAACTCACTCTCTGTCCAACAAGCATTTTAGCTCCGTATCAGAAATAATCTCTGCCCATACAATGATGAAAAGATTGTAGATTTCTCTGCTCGGAGGTGGAACTGTATCACATGAGTATAAGGCAGGCATGGTGGTGGAAAACATAGCTTGGAAGAGTCGTGACTGATATGACCCAAATCAGGGAGCCAATGTGAGTGTCTGCATCACCGTTTGCAAAAGTCTCATGTGAATAAATACTTGATTCAACTTAATGTCTATGAGTTTATTTAGCTTTTCTCAAGTTCACTTATGTCAGTTAGTTTCATATTTTCAAAACTCATAAAACAATGTTGAATTAACAATAAGATTGTATTGACTCAGCTAGAAAACTCTACAGGAACTAAATTGTGGTCAAGTTGCATAAACCTGTATTTGAGAAAGATTTATTTGTTTTCAATCATCAAACAAAATCCAACTTGCCATCTCAAATTTAGTCAACTTAAAATTTTAAAGCAGCGCGGACACAAACTTTTTCATGTTAAATAAATATAAAATATAAAAATTAATTTTTATATATATATTAAACAGTTTTTTTTTTTTTTTTTACAGTGAATGCCTTTCCTCATTTGGATGGAAGTGGAGAAACCATGCCTTACGGAGAAAAAAAACACTTATTTTATCTTGAGGGTATAAATTTGGCGAACACGTCTGACGAAAGCTAATCTGAAGGCAGCTAGTTGTTGATTCCATAGCATTATTCTACAGTTTTATAGAGAAAACAGTACAAGACAAAGAAAGTCCTCTGTGAAATCTCTTGCTTGTTAGGTGAATGTGAGCCTGAAAATCGCGTGTGGGTGAAACAGAGTAAACAGACTGAAGGGCAGACCCCCGGTTCCAGCCTCAGGACATCTGTTTATCATGCAAAGCTCACACCTCACAGTATACTGAAGGCCAGACTCACATTCAGTCATGAAAGGTGTTTATTAATAATCTTATTAATGACAATTTAATCTTAATGGTTATTTGCAACTGAGAAACCCCTCTAATTATTGTACCTCGATTCTGTATTTATGAACATGACAAAGCTATGCATGTGGTGTGTTTACATTTATAATAACACCTCTGTAGGGAATAGGTCTAGTCAGGTTTTAATGATTATAATTAAGAATACATAAGGCAAAGTAAAGTTTCACACTACTCAAGATTTGCTTGGTGGATTGATGCTAGAGGAATCGATGAGTACATTAAAAATAAATTTTGAACAAATTTTGTTCAGAAACGTGTGTAATTCCGTGTTACTGCGTTAGAGCATTTCTCCTTTTCCAAGATAATCCATCCAACTGATAGGTGTAGCATATCAAGATGCTGATTAGCATAATTACACCACAGGTGTGCCTTGGGCTGGTCACAATAAAAGCCCACTTTAAAATGCTCTCTTCAACGGCTATGTGAAGTTGCTGGATATTGGCAAGACTTGGATCTGCTATAGTATATGCAGATCCAGAGCATCTCTAACATGCTGAATGGGTGACATGTCTAATGAGTACGCAGCTTTAAGCTTCCAGGAATTGTGAAAATCAAGCTGCAACATGAGGCAATGGCGGCAGATGAATGGCACAACAATGGGCCTCGGGTATATCTGTGTGTGTGTGTGTGTGTATCTTTTGTGTGCTTTGAAAAAAGTCTTAGATCTTTTATTTCAACTCATGGAAAATGGGTGTAAAAACAAAAATGTTGCATTTATATTTTTGTTCAGTGTATTATTTTATTCTTCAGACAAATTGCTGAACAACTGAATTCAAGAATACAGGCAGGACTCTACTCGGTTTCAATGAGTCTGACTGGTAAACTTTGGGGGTCACTCTAACATGTTCAAAAGCAAGTTTCTGTAGTGAGACCACACAAAGCACTTAACAGCACCAACTCTACTCTTAATTCATGCCTAATGGCCAAAGGTATAGTTTCTGGCTGTGACAGTAAGCAAAAAAGATTAAAACAAGAAGGGCTGGTACTTACATACTGAGACTTGTCCAGTGATGCTATGCTAACTGTTTTTAAGTTGTCCAACAGGGCAGAGTCAAAGTCCTGCAATCCAGCACTGGAGTGGACGACTTTGTCCTTCACAAAGATGCTGACCGCTCGTAACATGAAGGAAACAAACAGGTGCATGTGGATGTAGTTTCTGGTGCAGTGAAGACGCCTGCCAAGAAAACAGTGATGAAACAGTGGTGATTATCAAATCGGTAATTAGAGCATTTGTGCAGGAGTTAAAATCACATAAATCACATTTATTTTAGTTCAGGTTGGCCTGAAGGAAAAAGAGTGAGAGAAGAGATTTCCCCGCTTGGACTGATGATGAGATGGAACTGTCACTGACAGAAACACAAGTATAAGGCGGTCATGGCTGTGGAAAACCCAGAATAAGGGAATATTACATATTACATATCAGCTTATGATTACAATGAACAGCAAACAACCAAGAGATATACATGTACAGGTCTACTACTTTTTTATACGTCCTAAGACACAAGACACCTAAAATCAAATAAAAACTAAAACCATGAGCAGTTCTTGATGTCTTTAAGCATGAACAGGATGTGGAGAACAGTGGGCTTCTTCAATGTATAACAAAAACACATTCATCTCTAATAGTACAATCAATATCATGAGAGAAACTGATCGACTGATCTAATGATTTTACTTCCACATTTTGGTATTAAAAATGATAAACCAACCATTTCATCTTCTATTACGTTCACATTTGCATCATTGTAAAAAAATCTCTGTTCCTGCCCATCCAGACTAAAACTATAACCCCAGAGTTTTCAAACTAAATGGGTCCAGAGGTATTTACAAAAGTCTCCATTTTAGTAGTAGAGTAGTGTGGATGCCAGGCATCAAACTGAGATCTAATTACATTAAGGACATTTATTTAAGTTCAGTTTAGCCAGAAAGCAAAACAGTGAGGCACGTTGTGAGGGATTTAGTGTGGGCCTCTTGATGATACGATCACTGATTGTAACAACAGTTCGATTCCAGCCAAAGGCTTCGATCTCATGTCATGCCCCTCTTCCCCCTGTTCTCTACTACAGAGGCCAATGAAGGAAAATCTTTGTAGGTGCCATTTCTCAGAAGATACAGCAAATCAATTTTGTACAACAACAACAGCAGCAGCATCTTGTACTGCAGGTCCATCTCTGCTCCAACAGGAGGCAGATGAAGCCTCAGTGGCACCTGCCTATTTCTGTCAGAGTGGAGAAACTGTCAATGCAGCACAAGCTTGTCCTGAAAATCACCCGCTTGTCGAGCTTCATGACACAGAGATTCAGTTTGAATTTTTTACTCCTACAGCAAACTTGTGGCGGGCAAGAAGTTGTCAGGGACCCACGTCATCTTAGGTATTATAGGGAGCCACATCACCTGGCTCTGGCAGTAACACGTTTTTTTCCTTGCAGAATTTTAAAACAGAAGCCAGCACAGCACTTCTATATCTGTCCCCCTCTTTCTGAGATCTGAAATGCAGTTTGTTGCTCTCGGTGACTGCAGAAGGAAACTGTCAAACAGTGGTCGTGGGTTGGCAGTTGTACTTTGGCTGAAGTGTTCCTCTGGACCACATATATCACCATTGTGTTTTCATTCTAAACAGTGCTAGTGTTATTGTTGTTGCTGCTGCTGATGTAGTTGAAGATGAGGATGATGCGTGGGCAATTTACTCAGCAGTAAAGGTTGGTCCATATGTTTGACTTAATCTAAAGTTACATGATTAGTTTCATCCTTAATCACTATTTTTTGATTTTGTTGTAGGATTTTGTTGTTTTTACTGATCTCATTGTGTTGCATTATCTATGTGATATCCCATAGTTGCTTAGCAATATAATAAGCTTATAATAAGGTTGATGTATTGTAGTTTTATAAGTAACGCTTCAAATTGGGTTATGTGCATTTTTTACAGTGACACTCTCTCTACAAAGAGACAGGGACACAAGCAGAGAGCAGGAGGAGCTCTGGGAGGATGAGGAAGATTTCTAAGTTGCTTTATGAAGTCAGAGCAGATATAAGACCTGAGTTTGTCAAAATGCATCTTGATGGCTCTTTGAAATTTTAACTGCAGCTGATCCAGAAAATATACTCTGTTTGAAGTTTCCCTATTTAAACATGCAGCTCTGATCACCTTCGGGACTTTCCTGTCTGCAAACTTAGATGTTGTTGACTTCACTTTCTATCTCTTCTGCTGAAATCCTGCAACCCACTCATGTTGTAAAAATGGTGGCATTCAAAGACAGTAGTTTCTTTTTACACAGAGTACCCATCAAGGAAGTACAAATTAACCATGACACCATGTTCACTATAATGGATTATCTTTTGGTATGTAAAAATGGGCAACACTGGTGTGGCCCTGTAGAGGTTGAAATGACCAAAAAAATGATCTCAAATCATAGTCATTAGTCTCCTAATAGCACACTCACTCAATAGCCCTTCTGTGTTGATCCATAAGAAGATAAATTTGTGGTTTTAAGAACCAAAAACCATCTCAGTGTAGTTTTAGCTCTAGTAACAACAGGCTGGCTGACTGTTTTCTGAGTGATAAAATAGAAATATAGCAGATTTCAGGTAAATGCTCAGAGAAACCAAATCCTGCAAGGTTGGATGGTGGGTCCAGGTGGGTGGGGCTTGGGGCGTGGCAGAGAGCGATGATTGTATAGTTGTGACATCACCAATTTACAGAAGTCCTGAAAGCTGGTTTTAAGGCTCAGTGTCTGAATACAGGCTGTGTGCATTTCTCTGTGGACTGAGCACTTTGATACTTTCACAGTATTAATATAGAACCTAGACCTGCTTTATTTTTGCTTTATAATCAAAAAAGACATGGAAATCTACCTTTATACAATATGGGACTTTTAAATGGATATAGTGACTATTCATAATATATTTACATCAGCTATGGCTATAATAAACGTTTTAGGTTTGCTGTGAATTATGTTTTATTCCGATTTGTTGTCCTCCTCTTCTGTTGTCTCCCATTTTCCTCTCTAAAGCTCTAAACATTAACACCAGACCACTTCAGGTAAGTGGGCTCGTCTATTACACACTGTTTCAAGTGGGCAGAGATTTACAAAAGCTGTTTGAAGTGCTGATAGGAGGATTGCAACTCCTGTAAGTGTTACACAGCCTCATGAGGAAATTTGAAAAAGTGTAATGCAGCTCAAAAATTCAATAAAAACAAATATTTAAATTAAAGATGATTTTATATGCTCAGCACCTTAAAAAGTCTGTGGGTTTCTATCAGTGTCCCGTCCTCCCTCTCTGTCTGCAGTCTCTCTCTCCCCGTGTTTCTCCGGGTGAGTGTGACTGTCTGAACGGAGGCAGGCGTGCTGGAGACAGAGCGGCGCCCCTCCAGCTGTAACCCATCCTGTAATCAAGGCTTCTGCAAATACCCAGCTCTGGCATTACCATCCTGCCAGATACCTGCGATACCTACCACTCAGCCTGCGTTTCAAGCTACTCCAAGCTATAGTTTGCCAGTTAACGTAGCCTGACCTGGTGTCCTCCCCTCTGCTTTGTTCCGGCCTCTGTCTCCAACCCTTTGTGTTCTCAATCCTGCTCCTCTGCCCTGGACCCCTGCTCGGCTAAGCCACAGCTTTCCCCCTGCACTGCAAAACCAGCCAAGCCAACAGCCCAGTCCCCTCTGCCCTGCTTGTCCTTGTCCTCAAATCCTATCCCTTCAACCCTGCAATAAATATTCTTCTATTCAACTCGTCTAATCACCTCTCTGTGTTTTGCCCTTGTATTCTCTAGGATCTCAGTCTGCATTCCAAACACTTTTGCCATTTTTACCCACACCCCACAAATTTAATGACCCCATTATTTCCTAATAATTCTATTATAATTCCCAATAACGGTTCTTGAAAAGATAGCATTTGGTACTAATTGTATGGAGGAGCAGAAAAGCTCCATTTAAACCCATTTAAATGTTAATTCATTATTAAATTACAGCAGAAACTTAATGCTACATATTCAAATGTATGCTTTCCTATAGACATTTAACATTTTTGCATGTTTATCTGACATGGCTTGCTGTGCACTGAGTTACAATAACAACTCAATGGGATTAATTCATGGGAAGTGCAATATTTTAACACTGTCTCCCTTTTACCCATGATTATCATTAAATTAAATCATTAAATAATTCTTTCCACAAAAAAATCCTCAGAAATTAAATTATTACGAATCACGTAGCATGCAGCTGTTTAATCTCTTTTGTCAATGCTTTTTCCTCCCAAACATGACATATACATTAACAACCCTACAGCCATATTTTCAGTATGACACATTGGCAAATGTGAGTATATAAATGCCCCAATAATGAAACCCAACAAATGAGTCATTTCCATTCTGTCATTTTTTTGTATACTCAATTTTGCAATTTTGTCATCAACACAGTACAATACATGTTCAAAACATTATTGAAATGAAGTGTGCAACTGGAACATAGCAGGGCAGTCAGGACACAAACAAGAAGGCTGGAAAGAGAAAAATGGTGCAGGTGTTGGAATGAGAATTACTCTCCCCAGGCGGTCGGAGAATTTTCAAAAACACATTGGATAACCTGTAAAGTGCATGGCTGGCAGGTATTAAAACATTGCTGTTGTTTTGAAGCCCCTGGAGCTGACATTTCGTTGTGAAAATGCAGACAGAGAAGATAACCACCTCCTGGTACTATTCCACTGACCTGTGTGTTTCTGTCTTCATAGGCTCATCAGATCATTTTGTGTTTAAGCACATCACTTCAGTGTCAAAAACTCCTCTGTTACCTGAAGTATCCAATAATGAAGATGGCCACTAGCAGAGAGCTGAAGGACACAGCGTAGCCAATGGTGTACATGACATACAGCCGCTCAAAGAAGTCTTGCTGTGAACACAGAGACAAATACTTAAGGTGAAGCAGAGTCACAGAGAATACACTCAATATCACTCACAGTTTCTTGGCTAAACAAGATGCCACCACGACTGATGTTTTAGGAATCCAACTGTTTTGTATTTTTAGTGTACAGGAGAAGTTGAAGGAACAACAGGTGCACTGATTATTCAAGTTGAAACAGTTGCTAATGCTGCTACAGTATGTAGCCTGTACACAAGAGTTGATCAGTAACCCGTTCCCAGACCTGTTGCTTAGTGTGAGTTTTGTCGGAAGATAAGAGATAAGATGACGCATTATCCCTCAGGCAACATGGCTGCTTAGACGAATAGGTTGAACATCAAAAGGTGGATAGATGAATCAACTTAAAAGTAGTCGACATTCATACTATATATTTATCTTTGATGATACATTTTCAAAGTAGTCAGGGTGATTCATCTTCATCCATCTTCAACATCCTTGCTTTCTGCAGAAGGCCTACGTTTTTCAAAACTGGATAAAGTTACATGAGGTAGGCTTGTGTCTCAGAAGAGTCACATGGTCTCATTTCCATTCAAAATGAAAAGCTTGAGGATAAGTATTCACTTCAGCCACTCTTCCATGTTCAGGTGTCTCCAGTAAAGTCGAGTCTTCAGGAAATCAAGTCTCAAGTCTAATTTTTGTGACTCGAGTCTGACTTGTGTACAAGTCTAGATCTGATAAAACAATATATCAAATGACTATCCCAGCATGCATTTGACTTCAGTTAAAAAAAAGTCAGCAACTTACCAGCACACACTGTGGCATAGGTTAAAAAGACAGATATTTACTTCTGGAGTTGGTGGAGACCAAAACAGGGATAAAACCTGAGTGAGCATTAGACTTAACTCCAAATAAATACTGTTAATGGTCTGCATCTGCCAGGTGTTTGCTAACACATTTTAACTTTATAAGGCGATACGTTAATATAACAGTGCTGTGTTTAAAGCTTGTTGTCCCCAGGTGGCCAAAATAGTAATTATGCAGCTTTAAAGTCTTAACAGGACACAGATCATCATGGCTCCATTGCCAACGAAGGATTAATGACCATTTACTCTTCTTGATGGGAAGACCCTCGATGTGATCACTTATTGTCCTTCCTCTCATCAGTTTGTTTTTTGGAGTTTTCACTTAAACATTAATGACTGTCAGACACTGCTATATGATTACTTACCTTCTTTTGAAAACTGTTTATTTTCTTTCTTTATGAGATGCTTGCTAAGTAATACATTCGAGGAATAAGGACATTTAGTGGGTTGTTACTCATGAGGGAGATGAAAAACACAATCCTGCTCCACAAAAACTGTCTACTCCTCAGACTTTTGTCTAATGTTACTTTTTCCTGATGCAATGTTGGATAGTTTCTTTGAGTCTAGAAAAACAAAAAAGTTAAAAAAAAAAATAAAAAATAAAAAATGAAAGGGGAAGCTCTTTGAATGAACTGCTGCCTCTGATGAGGGGTCAAAAGTAGACGTTGCTTTGAAGAGGTAACAAGCAAAAGAAGATGGGAGCTGCTGCTTTAAAGAAGCTGTTCATCATGTGGTAAGATGTGAATTTGTACCATATATATCCAGGTACCAGGAAACCAACTTTGCACATTGTGTTGTTATATAAAATGAAGCAAACTTGACTGTTTAGAATCTCATTTCATTTTCAAAGAACATCTATTATTGTTCACAGTCAGGCGCCACAATAGCTCGCTGACAAGATCCTGTGTGATTTTTAGCTTTGATTGCTACAAATGTAAACAACTGTCTATGTCTATGTATCTATGTGTGTATGTATGTGAGAAATATGTTTTTTCAGCTTTTTATATTGACAATTGTTTTGTTTTGTCTTCCTTAGCTTATTTGAGCCTCCAAACATTGTCACTTAGTTTTAGTATTGTTATATTTATATACCTGATGTTGTACTGACCCATCTGAAACTTGTAATGCTGGCCAGGCCTCCCTTGAAAAAGAGGCTGCTAACATCAAATGGAATTCACCAGGTTAAATAAGGATTAAATTTTGAAAATAAAATTGGATTAGCTTGTTAACCACATCTGCTTCTGCTTAGATATTTCTACAGTTGTACTTACTCTGTCTTCCTCATCACTGGGCTGAAGGAAGCGTAGACACTCTGAGTAGTTGGTCCATGTTTTGTTCCAATGGTCCACAAACACCCAAGAACCGTTGACATCACACTTCCTGTAAGCATGTCCTGCAAAGACATACTTTTAAATGATTTTGGACAACAAAAAAAAAACATTACAAGAGGTTCGGATAACTAATGCCACACTGTTATATTTTGTGTTTTTAGGAGCGGGAACGTTGGGCACTTGCCCCCAGCCTGGAGGAAAGGAATGTCCTGCACAGGTGATCAATAATAAAATGAATGATGTTTAAATTCAATTTAGCTGCTTCAGGTTCTGAGTCCTGGTTCTGTTCTGATTTATTAATTCATTCACTCCTGCTTTTCCTACTATGACAAGTCAAAAAGTCTACCACTATAAGTACATGGATTTTACATGCGCACTAGTATCACGGTTCGGGGTCTTATCCTGGTTTTGATCATATTCAGAATTTACAATTCCATGGAACATGAGAAATTTTGGTTATTCATACCCAGTGTCCAGTCTTCTGATCATCTGTGTGCAGTCATGTGTTGATTTCTCACCATCTAAACCTCTATGTACCAACAAAGAGCACCCAGAAACCAGGATAAGGTGTTAGCACACCCAAAATATTAGAAGGATAATCCAAAAACCGATCATAACCAGGATGCCAGTGCGCATGTAAACACAGTAGGTGACACACTTAATGTAATTTCCACCATAGCGCCACCCACCTTCAGCCTGAAAAGCAGCTTAATTAGCCAGAATTTTATGTGTAAGTAAGTCATGCTGCCTTAATTTATCACACATTTAAAGTTCCTTGCAGTCTTCTAGTGCTCGATGGTGGTGATGTTATATCTGAAAAAAAACAGACAGTTAACCTTTGTGATTGAAGTCATAGATGTAAGATGGGCAGGGAACCTTGGTAACCAGCCCTGGGGAGCCACGGGGCCAACAGATAAGACCATCCCAGTCTGGAGGGCACACTTCATCTGCAGTGAGAAGGAGAGGAAGTCTATTTAAGGTCGTTAAGCTTTTGCTAAAAACATGTATTATTTTATGTTTATTTGCTCCATAGCCTAATCATATTGTATTGTAACAACTAATCTGACAAATTATTCTTGATTACATTAATGTGCCTTAACTTAAATTCAGCCTGAACTCTGGTTGGTTGCTGATAAAATTTGGGTCAAATCAATTTTCTAAACGTCAAATGTGTTCTTTAACAAAAGGCTTCCAATTATTGTGTTTAATGTAAATGTATTTTTATAATAGAAATGTGTCTTTAATCACGATTCTTCACATTGCCTTTGTGATTTTATTTTTAATTCTAAATAAGCCCTAAATGTTGCTTCTAATAAGAAATTACATCTGTTCATGACTCATAGCAACAGAACAGAACCACAAATTTACTTTGAAAGAAGTGATGCAGTAAATAGCACCTAACACAGTTTGTAGTGACTAGAAAAGAATTGGTCTGTTGTCTGTTGGAGTGACAAAAGTGTCAGAGCTACAGAGCTTTAAATGTGTTGAATTCTATCAACTGTATACACCAATTTATCTAAGGTGAATGTTCACAACACTTCTTTCAAGTCCATTTATTAGCTATCATGATGTTTAAAATTGGCTTTATGAATGTGTTCTTGGTCTTTCATTCACTTGAGCACCCAAATACATGTTCAGGTTATGGTTACAATTTAATATTATAAGAATATAGTGCATGTAATGAATCTTTTCTAGGAAGGAGCACATGATCTTCATAAGTTAATAGCAAAAGATATCTCAAACCAATGCATGTCAGTGGCTGTTATCATGCAGGATGTATACAAAATCAAACAACATTCATCTAGAGACAAATGTCAGAGCCACTTATGGAAACTTAGGCTGACTGGAAGTGAAATGGGCACTAAACTCTGCTGGCTCACCTCCTTGTTGCTCTGCCAACAAAATTATTATATTTTCATATGGAAAACACTTCACACCCTCAGTTTTTTTTTGATAGGAAGTGGCTGCAGCTTTGATGCTAAAGTTCAACAAGAGAAATTGTAGCTCAGGTCATATCATCATCCCAGACAAATAGACAAATAAAAGTGTTTAAAAAAAAACTGTGAAGATACAAACCAGATAACAACCATTTACGCTCACATTCAAATCTATGGACACTTTAGAATCGCCAATTAACCTTATGTACATGTGTTTGGACTTTGGGAGGAAGCCGGAGTACCCGGAGAGAACCCACGCAGACAGGGAGAACATGCAAACTCCACACAGAAACACCACAGACCCAGGGCTCCAGCTCAGAAGCTTCTTGCTGTGAGTGTGTGTGAAAATATACTTTTTCTGTTAATAAAAAGCTTCTTAACAGCTTCAGAAACCTCCACTGTTTCTCCTGTTAAAAGTTTCTGGGTTTTTTTCACCATTTGGCATACCACTTGAAATTACACTGCTTCCACATGAACATGAAGAAAATTCAAAATCCCCCATAGCATTTTACAAAAAGAGTAACTCTTTCTGTACAAGTTTTGTACCTGTGGACCCTGGGTCAATGTTGGAGAGGTTCTGGTAGCACTGCAGTTTGATTTCATAAAGGATGTACATCTGCTCCTGTGCAGAGAGAGGACCATCGAACCCCATCTGTGGAGCACAACAAACAAGATCAGATTTTTGACCCCCTGTATGTGTCTAAACCGCCCAATGCCTGAAATTGGCTTTTCAATGACATTTGAAATATGTGAACTGCTGTTGGCCAGGCTATCATTTGGAAAGTTGAGAAAAGTTGTGACTACATAAACAATGGCAGAAAGCAGAGAGAAACAAAATTGTTTTCATATCCATTTTTCTGTCTTGTGTTGACTCACCAATACTGTGAAATTCAGCACTGAATATTGATAAGATTCCTCCTATTTTACCATCACATAGATGATTGTTCATACATTATATTTGCTAATCCCTATCCATTTGACACTCCTTTGAATCCTTTGCTCTCAAAACAGCCTCAGCTCTTTGTGGCATGTATTCCACAAGATGTTGGAAACATCACTTGAGATTCTGCTCCACGTTGACAGCTGCACATTCATGCTGCCTATCTCTTTTTGACTGCAGAGGCCATTGAAGTACACTGAACTCGCTTTCATGGCATTCAAATGATAATGATTAATATTAAGGGGCCCGGAGTGTGCCATGGAAACATTCCCCACACCATTATACCACCAACAGCAGCCTGGGCTGTTGACACAAGGCAGGTTGGGTCCATCTGACCCTACCATCTGCGTGCCTCAGCAGAAGTCAAGATTCATCAGACCAGGCTACGTTTCCAATCTTCAACTGTCCAGTCTTGGTGAGCTTTTGTCCTCTGAAGCCTCAGCTTTGTGGAAGCTTTCTGATGTTGTAGCACATCCGCCTCAGGGTTCAACATGTTGTGCATTCTGAGATGCTTATTTGCTCACCACAGCTCGAACGAGTGGTTATCTGAGTTATCGTAGTCTTTCTGTCAACTCCAACCAGACTGGCCATTCTCCCTTGTGCTCTCTTATCAACAAGAAGTTTATGTCCACAGAACTGCCACTAACTGGATCTTTTTTTACTTTTTCACACCATTCTGAGTAAAAACTGACTGTTGTGAAAGAAAATCCCACAAGATTGTCAGTTTCGGAAATATTCAATCTAAAAGTAACAATCACGCCACAGTGAAGGTCACTGAGATCACGGTTTTTCCTTTTGACCTGTATCTGCATGCCTGTGTACGTTGTACTGCTGCGACATGATTGGCTGATTGTATAATTTCACGAGTAAGCAGGTGTACAGGTGTTCCTAATAGAGTGCTCGGTGAGTGGAGTCTGGTTGCATTACAAAACTAGAATTACCACCTCGCGGTTGTATGCCTCTGCCAACCAGACACAGAAAATATGGTCATAATCATCCCTTCTGTTCCTGAGTTACTGTGTTGAATAATGGCCAGAAGCATAAACACATTCTTCTCTTAATCTTTGGTTCTTCACAACTAGATTTCATAGTGAGAGTGTTTACCGTCTCTGTGCAGTCAGTTACACTCACTTGACTTAAAATGTGAATTCCCATAAAATTGCCAAAGAGGATAATTTGAAAGACTGTCTGTGTACACAAACAACTCCATCTGTCAAGCCATCTGACAGACAGTTTGAAAGCAGAGTGAATGACATAAGGACATCTATCCAGACAGTTTTATCTTATTCTTAACAAACATCAGAAAGAACACAATGCTGTCTGTGCTACACAAGTGAAACACAGTGAGTCTAGGTGTGAGGAGCATGATTTAGTAAACTTTGATATTTGATTTTTTTACCTGCGCTGTCATCTTTATGTATGAATATGTACCTACATCACTAAAGCCATGTCGCAAAGGGAGGCAATAATTGAGGAGATATATATTACATCTTCGTTTCAACCCCACTGGGAAGATTACGTCAGTCACTTGTGTTCCTGACTGCATTCCTCATCTCTTATAACAGCTTCTGTATGGAAAAAAAAAAATCTCTGCTTAAGAAATCCTGTGAAAGTGCTGTCCTCAAGGATTCATTTCTAATAAAACATCTGTTTTTCATCTAATGAACATAGCTGTTAAAGCATTTCCCAATTGAAATCAAGTTTAAACTGAACAAAACATGCTTATAAAGTATTTAAACATAGGTAAAACTGCATGAGTCAAGAGGTGGACTTATACTTAAAACTAGTCTATAGACATGCCAACGGTTTGGACTAACACACTGACGCACATTGGTGCTTTGAGCTAAAAGTGGGCACCAAAAATGTCTGTGTAAAACTAACGCTAATCCATCCAATAGTTGTTGGGATATTTCAGTCTGGATTGTAAAAAATAAAGATTACAGAACATTACCCCTCTACATTATTTACATGGATCTTTTGAAGTTTTAAATTACATCCTTATCTCAACAATTATCTTTCATGTTAGATCCCAGCAATCATATCTGTCTTACATTCATATTGCTTCACACAAGATGACTTAAAGGTTAAAGCTGTCAACAGTTGAAAATCCCAACACCTTATTTTTAGAATGGCAAGGTTGTTTATTATCTAAAGAGGCAATTATAGAGTACTGGTACTGTACATGCATGGATTTCATACCTGATTTTTTTTTTTGTTTTACTTTTTCCATTTTTACATGTTTGTTTCCAAATATTTTACTCACTGTTAATGGCTTTATTCTTCTCAATTTGTTTAAGTTTTTTCTGTAATCACTAGAAGCAGTGGTACTTTTCTATAAATACATAAATCAAACTATCTTGTAACCTGTCGGCTGGTCAAGAATAACACAGTTCAGAATATGTGAAATGAGACTTCTGACAGAAACAATCAGGTATACTGAATGTCTTTTAAGATGTACATGCTTAAGAGTGGGTGTGCAGCAGACACAATGGAAGAGGATGGTTTGTGAAGTGTATGCTATTTCCCAGGAGTGTTTATTATAGTAAATTACTGTGATGATGTTTCCTAGTTTCATGATGACTGGAATGGTCGTGGTTCTTTTTTTTTTCTTCCAAAAGATAATTACATTTTGTTGTGCTGGTTATGTTTACGTAACTCAAAGCATTTTGAAAGATTGCCATCTTGGTTAACTGTTGAACAAGTCAACTTTGACTTGAAGCAGAAGATGGGATGTGTTTATTTCTTCAAAGACCAAAACTGTAATTTTCATTTAACTATCATCTTTCCTTGACTGCTTTTGTAACTTAAACCTAACTACACACAAGACACATTACACATACCCAAGTCTCCGGAATCAAAGTCCTATGCTTTGTACACCCACCTTCCGCCCCAACCATCTCCCTGTGGCTCCTGCACTGCAGCAAAGGAACGTAGCCCTTAATCTACTGTGAAAACATAGTTAAAGCAGCAACTACATTTCTTCCAAAACATGTTAAGCAACACTATATAAACTTAATTTGTAGAAGACAGGGTTGCATAAAGAGATAAGGAGAGAGGAGGAGAAGAGAGGAGAGAATCAGGACTAAAGCTTTAATTACAGAGGTTGAAGGTGAGCTTTTGTTTCCTGACAGTAATCTATGGTGTGTATTCACAGACATAAAGGATCGCCATGTCTTTTCAGCTGCAATTCATTAGCTTTGCCTCTCTCCCACAGAAATACATTTGCTGATCTGGCGGTCTGAATTACCCCAACATGTCAACATTGATGTGGATAAATTGTGTCTGTTAATCGAGGATAAAGAGGTAAAGAGGTTGCCCTTGCTGACTTAGTTTCAATACTATTACATAAAAAGAGGTGGTGTGCAATAAGCTTGTAACTTTCGGTAAAAATGGCAACATTATTTTAAAAAAAATCAGTCAACATTTGATGTGACTCCACATTCTGGAAAATGTTTCCCTACAATTTACTATCTTTGAGGAAGAATCTTCTCCAACTGATTCTACAAGTGGTAGAAACCAGTACAGCATGTAAAACCAGTGTCAAGTACGATTAAAATGTTTTGAACATTTCAAAGTACTTTGCATTCAAATTCTTTACCATATAGATGTTATATCACAAAGTGTTACTTTAGAAATTATACCTCTTCTACGATCTATTCATAGGCAAATGAAGCCTGCAGGCAAAAGCACAACTATAATTTCAAAGGTGTCAAATGTGTCAAGGTGCTAATTTCGATGTATTTCATGTCTGTATGCTTACAAATGAGCCAAGAGCATGTCTAAATGTCAGAAGTATATATTTCCACCCCAACTCTTTTTCGTCATATCATCAGAAAAATAAAACCTATACATATAACATATAACATATGCACGGTGTCTGTAAGGTCAAGAAGAAGCCACATCTAAGAGGATTAACAATTTTTCAACAAAAAGAATAAAGAAAATTGACAGCTAGAAATATGCAGCTTGTTGCAATGAGTGCAAATGCTAGTATGAAAAGGACACAGGGCTTGCACCAAGAAGCTGTTGCAGCAGTGATTCAAGCTGTCACAGCACCAGGGTTCAGAGGCAGTATATTAGGAAAACTGTTAAAAGCCATATATTTGTGTCACTACTCAGCAAGGGGCAAAAAGCAGCTTCCAGCTCTGGACTGTGACTTAAATTTGCACAATCTGCTGTATTGTTTTAAAGTTTTGCAACTCAACATACTCATACACTGACAGGTCAATTTCCGGTGAACACACTCTGAACTGAAATTGTCAGATTCCCACATTTGTTTTGCATAGGAGTGCTATGATTTGTCACAAAGCAGGTTCACACACTGTATGTAAATGACCAACTCAGCCAGCCAAGCTAGGTAGGCTTTATCTATTATAACTCTAGGCTTCTGAATCGCTACCCGCATCCACACTTTGTTCAATGATTCAAATAGATCTTGTGTTGTACCCACTGAGCTAGCTAGCTACCTTGCTAAATCCAGGAAAAACGCAGAGACAAGAATGAAACTGATGCAGCTGTACAGGTTGCTGTAATTGGAATTACAGAGATACCAACTTTGAAATGAGCTAATTTTTTTATCAGTGTGAAAAACTGATTGATCCCAGGAACCACTAAGTTTGGCATTAGTTTAGAAGACTCAGAAGTAACATTAGATTCTGGGCAAAGAGAAGTCTGTTTCCCCTTACCTTAACCTGAGCCTAACCTTTACCCTTACCCCAAACAGTTATCTCTGCCTACTGCCTACTGTTACCCCTACCACAGCTATCATGTCAACTGGAAGTGATGTCAGCAGAAGAGATACTACCTCACTCTCGAATGGTTGGTTAAGATAAAACAAAACATGAACACAAGTGCAACAAAAGTGCTCTTCTGTCTGAATATCAGGCAAAAGTGCAATTCACCAGAAACATTTGGAAACAGCCCTCCATTGATAAAACTGTGAAGTATTCCTGCATCCAGAGTGCAAATTATACAATGACCCAAACTGTTGTTTTTACCTCTTTTAGGGGGGTCACCACCATGTCTGATATACTAACAGTGGACTGTTTGATTTTCTTTTACTGATTCAGATAATTGGGGCTTTAAAAAACTAGACAAACAAGAATACTTAAATCCACCATATGGTCAGAGCTTTTTTCAAAATTATTCAAAATTATTCAAAACTATTTGCTATTAATCCTAACAGTCAGTTTAACATGAGTGGTGCTGCCACAACATTGCAATTTGAATCCTTGCACTTTTTTTAATGTCAGTATCATTCATTTTAGTGGATTTGGTGCTGAAGGTGCTGTCCATGGTGCTGATAAAGCAGGAACACTCTCCAGGACTCAATTCAAAATAGTGACACATTGACAACCATGTCTGAGATTACACTTCACATTTGACTACTCTGACTCTTGAAAGGTTAGTGACTAATAATCCTGCAAGTCTGATGGCAGGTGTTTCCTCCACCAAAGGCTCACATTACACTCTTTCAGGTGTTTTTACCTTTTTGTTACAGCTCATCACTGCCACCATTCAAAACAAACCATTTGAAATCTAATAATGCAAGAATAAAGTATTTTTGTCTCTCAGAGGAGCTGTTTGGTTTCACTCTTTGTAGGGGTTTGCACCACATATCACTTAATGAGAAATTATAAACTCCCATCTAATGCTGGGAAGA
Organism: Seriola dumerili; assembly: GCF_002260705.1. Taxonomy (NCBI): domain Eukaryota; kingdom Metazoa; phylum Chordata; class Actinopteri; order Carangiformes; family Carangidae; genus Seriola; species Seriola dumerili. Next base: position 4,453,192 of record NW_019174307.1, read on the forward strand.
CCTATCAGATATAAAGTGATCTGTACAGCATCCAGTACTGGCAGAGTGTGAGACAAACTGGCAGACAAACTGGTTAGCCTATTAATACAACTCCTCAAATGAACTCCTGAGAGGTCCAGCTCATAATAAACACACACAGACTTTCTGCAGTGCCAGTGTTGCAATGGTTCTATGACAACTGACAAAAAGAGAACAATGTTGGCTAGATATCAACAGGTTATATTATAAAAATGTGGAGAAACAATCAGAAAAGAATATAGTACAAAATGACTCATATGCTATGTTCCCTGGTGATGATGTTACAGAAATTGCCTGAAAACCCTCTGAGCACAATAAGCCCACAATGGATTGAGGATTAGAAAGAAATATACAATACCTTACAGGAGCCAAAAGGAAATGTCTCAGGGAGGAAAAACTCTCAGCTTTTATAGATTTTCCAGAGACAATAAACTGAAACATGATTAGCCATTTGCCAAAAACAACCTAATATTGACCAATTGGAAAAAGCCAGAAACTTATCTATAAGCTTTGTATATAATATGTGCAGAGGGAGAGGGCCTCCTCTGAACATCTGAAATGCATTTAGCATGATGTTTTCACTTCCCTCAGCTCCATGAATCCCACATGTGCAATGCACAGAGTAAAAAACGTATAATAGTTACAAAGTCAATACATGATAAAACTAATGATTCATACCCATTTGACTTTCACATAGACCACTTCTCTTTGCTTTTGCATCTCTGGGACAAACACTTCAGCGACACTGTAGTAGCCTTCTATTGAGGAAGGATGCACAAAAGACGAACGTGTAGTCTACACTGTAAAAGAAATATCAGCTCTTTATGGCTTGATTGTTGTATCTGTATAGTCAGAGATGAAGTGAGCCGTGTTGCTGCATATTAATGCTTATATTAGAACCTTTTTTTTCTCTTTTCTGCGACTCTACAGGCTAATTGATTTTTTTTTCTTATCACAATATACTGAGAGGGGAAACTCAAGAGGGGATTACTATTATTATTCACATGTATGACTTCAGTTCAGCAAAAATATAGCGACTGCTCTAATGTAATTTAAACAGTTTGCTATAATAAATCATGTTTCCTCACCTGTGCGTCAACCGACGTCCAGCAAATGGAAAAGTTTATGAGCAATATCCACGAGAGTAAGTTCATAGTTCCTCTGTCTGCCTTCATCTCCAGCAGTGTAAAAATAACACTGTACGTTCATTTGAATTCTCGCAACCTCATGCTTTAGATAAACATCGCCTCTGTTGTCGGCGCATCAGTGGATAAGAGCTTCACATTTTTTGAAAGTTTTATCGCAAGTTGTCCAGCACAGAGGGGGATGATGCGGCAGTGGGCTTCATCAAATCTCAAATTCCACGTGGCTTTCCCATCCAGACCCTCCTCGCGCGCATTCGGTCAAATCCTCAGAAATGAGCAGGCTACCGTGTTATATCGCTGGCTCTGGCTCCTGGGAGCAGGCGGGCACTGGAGAGTGCCGTGATGTGGCTTCACATTCACGTAATGAAAACTTTTGTCTGTCAAAGATCCCCTCAGTGTGTGAGTACTCTCTACCACAGAGTTACGCGGTGAGTAAAAGCTGCCTCTACCTTCTTTGTATCACTCCACACCATGTGATCCCCTCGCGCAGTAATTCACGACGTGTGCAGAGGGGGCACCCAGCGGTTCCCATTCGTCCTTTTTACCCCTAAAACAGCCTATAGGATGTGAAATAAACTGAGATGTGTTTGAAATATCATTTACATATTTTATCCTTATTAAAATGCCTAAATTTACAGCAGATATAAACATGGTACAAAAACGGTTTTGGTCTCTATAGCTAACTTCTCCCTTCATGACAACTGTACAGGGGGTAAAATTTTGTAGAACTCCCTCATTTAAATTTTATCAAGGCTTAAAGTTATGCATCATTGAGGTAAAGGTAAATATGTTTGTGATAATATATGTGATAGACAATGATAATAAACCTACAATAAGTTATTTTTTGGGAACTTGGTTGGAAGCAGTGGAAACAAGCAGTAAACACAAGACTTTAATCACCTTACAAAGTTGATATAACAAACTTATTAGCAAACCCTTGGCTAATTACACGTCCAGTGGTTGGTGCAAAAGCAGCTAGCTGTCTTTGTAGCTCTGTTTTTGGTCTCCAGAGGCATGCATACAAAAGACCAATACAACATTTGTACATAATTGATTTATATAATTTGCTGGTTACTAGTTCCATATATTTAAGAACCAATAATGACTTCAGTTATCTTCCTGTGATTGGACCCCATCCATGAGATGCCTGCTTCTCACTGTCAGCCTAGACTCCAGTCTGCTGTGTAGTGTCACATACTTAACTGATAAAAGTGAGAATTATACTCAATTAAATTGAATAATTTAACAGATAAAAGCTAACTTAGATTTTATTAATTAAATGAGCAGGTTCCATGCGTTAACAAGACATTACTTAGTTGGGATCAGAGGTGAGTTCACCAAGCTTGACAACAAAGCAGAAGTCTCATTACCTGTTGCCCATCCATCTAAGAAAAATCACCTGCCACTACTTTTACTGTGTGAATTTGTATTTTTAAAGTTTTTTTTTTGTAATGGATGAAACAAAAAGTATAGACTTCAAAATTCTATTGATGGACAACTGCTAAGTTTAACTGGGCATTTTCAAGAAACAGATGGAGCTGCACCAACATAATTGTTAAGAGTTTTACTATCAATCAACTAATATGTTTTGACCCAAGGAGTCATAACATTCTGTTCAACTTGCAGTTCCATGGCAGCCCCATGTTTAATCCAATCATTACAGTATGTTTTTTTACAGTGTATTCTTTTCATTGTCAGGGACGTGTATTTGGTGGCAGTGGCCTGAAGGAGCTGTCCATGGTGCTGACAAGGCAGGCTAAAGCAGCAGCCCAATTCAAGCCATAGAACAAGCATTTCAATCAGGAAATTTGAAGTAAAATTAAATGTATTATGAACAGGAGATTTTGGTGCTTAGGCCCAGACAGGAAGTAGCTCACCATGTGAAAAATGGATAGGAAAAATGTGCTTCTAATATTCAGGAAACTTCCCCCAGAGCCTTAGATGCTGGTGATGGTGATGAAGAATGGAGCTTGATGGTTTTCATGAAGTTTCCCTTTCATGAAGACGTCATGAAAAGGAAACTTGCGATTGAAGGGTATGATTGGAAATAGCCAGGCATCCACAGTTGAGGTGGTGCAGGGGTTGCAAAATCGTCATGGTGCTGAAATGACAGCAGAGAGACAGAATACTTTTGAAGTTTGACAGCTTACTGTGATTGGCTTAAGGTGAGCATCTCAAGTTATGATTGGATGAAGACAAGAATGAGCTGATGGAGCTTAAAGATAGTGGGAAATTGAGCTTGTGACCTAAAAGGCATGCACAAGGAGATAGTCTACCTAACTGAGCTAAGCTTCAGAGAGTGCTGTGGGAATGAGTCCTAACACCCTAAAATAAGTTAGCATTTAGGACCCCTGGTTTCCTCGTCCTGAAGTTATTGGGTTTTTTGAAAGGATTTTTGGTTAGATAACTGAAGTAAGATATGTGGTTAATACAAGACATTTTCATATTTTAGTCTATGACATAGAATATGTCAATAAATACCCCACTCATTATTTTTTTTAAGCTTTTACATGTCCTTAAAAAGACCCATTGCTAAGAAGTGGCTAAATGAGACTACAGAAGTCGTCTGAGACATTAAAGGTCGTCATGGCAAACACAAAGACAGATCTACTCACCTGTCCACCTTTACAGCCTTGTTATTTTACTTGTGCTCTTGCAAACTATTAACTAGGAACGACTTTTGTAGAGAAGGTAAGCGTGCCAAATCAAACTACAAGCTGGAAGTCATGATCCATGGTGTAGTTTGTTTATAGCCTAACATTAGCTTTTTACTTCTGGCAATTGTATTTGGGCTTCAAAAATCACAAAATGTGTTAGTATCATGAACTTTTGTTTGTCACAGAAATTATTTTCTGAATCAATCCAAAAGCCAATGTAAAAATTCCATTGGCTTTAACAGCGGGATGATACTAACTTCTGGGAGAATTTTGTGTGAAAAACCATCCCTGTTCCCCCCTTTCTTTAAAAGGTCTGTAACTGTTTATAAAGCACTTTGTGCATGAATCTCTAATTATGTTGCCAAAAAAATCAAAAGTTGTAGCACAATGCACACATGGGCAGTGCCTCCCTGGTGACTCATTGATGAGCTAATGCATTTAGTGCACATGCCAGCACATCAAACTGAGCAGTGTCCTGTTCAAACTGTAGCTGTTGATGACATGTAGCTGTCAAATTGACATTTATTGGCCAGCATTAACCCATTATGTGATGAGTGTAAAATAAACCACCTCAGAACCTTGTATTAGCATCGTGACAGTAGAGAGGGGAGACATGGAGAGAGGAAAAAACTTTGAATGCATTTTTGCAGAAATAGAAGGAGGATGCACTGTCTCACATGGAAAATAGTTTGAATAGGATGTGATTATTGTATGATTTTATAACCGAGTGCTCATTTTTTTCTGTGCTCAATTAGTGGAAAAGGTCATCCTCTTATATTTCTATGAGTTCTCTTCAGCATCCCACAAAGACATCCTTACAGTGCTGGAGCGATGGCCTAGGCAGGTGCGAGCCATCTACCCTGATGAAACATGACGTGGTGAGAACCCAGTACAAGTCCTTGTATGAAACCCTCTGTAAAGCCTCCCTAAAGCTCATTCAGTCCAGACCCAAAGCTTCATTGCTTGTGGCTGCTTGCTTTCACCAGGCAATTACACATATCTTTGGAGATGCTTGCACTCTAACATAGTAGGGCTGAGATAAATAGGAAATGTTCTCATCTAAGAACTTACATGTTTCTATAAGAATTCCACTAAGCTCCCGCACTGCCATTACTATCACTGTGTTGAATGTGTTGTTGTATGTAGTCCTCTGTCCTCTGTCCTCAACTATATTGATTCCCAATATAGTTAAGGTTCTCTCTCTTCACCTCCCTCGGCAGCTTCAATTAAGTATATTTTCATCATTGTTTTCTCAAAAGCCCCTCTGTTTCAAAGGATGTTGCTTCATTTATGCTATCATTGAACCTTGCTTTCACATTGGAGATATGTGTACCACAATACTGATGTTTGACTTTCCAAATTGCAAACAAGGACACACATGACTTGGTATTTGAGTCAGTTATAAAAAAGGGAAAAAGTTGATGCTGAGTAATTTACGTTATTGTTAAGGACATTAAAGCTCACATGGTTATCCTCATCTTGTTACAGCTGCATGCATGCAAACTAATGGTTTAAGTGGTTTAGATAGATCGGATACAGTATTGTGTTTTTAAGGCATAGCTTAAATTCTATGGCCTGTAATGTACCTGCATGACCCTGCACCTTTAGCTAAACTTACCTCTTAAGTTGCACCAAGAGTCAGCTTCCTTAGGCAAGTTATATTTAAAACTGTTTACACAGTATCTATCAAGTGAAGAAATATACAGAAATATAGTGCAGAGTATTCAGACCCTTTCACTTTTTGTTATGTTGCAGCCTGATGCTAAAATCAGTTAAATTCATTTTTTTCCATCATTAGTCTTTACTCAATACCCCATAAGGACAAGGTGAAATTTTTTTGCAAATTTATTAAAAAGGAAAAACAGAACTATCACATTGACATAAGTATGTTAAGTATATCCATATTCTTTACTTTGATACTTGAAATTTAGCTGAAGTGCCTCCCATTTCTCTCAGTCATTTTGAGATGTGCCTACACCTTGATTGAGAGACCACCTGCAGTCAATTCAGTTCATTGGACCTGATTTGGAAAGGCACACACCTGTCTTTATAAGTTCTCACAGCTGACAATGCATATTAGAGCAAAAGCCAAGCTATGAGGTGGAAGGAACTGTCTGCAGAGCTCAGAGACAGGACTGTGTCGAGGCACAGTTATGGGGAAGGCTACCAAAAAAAAAAAAAATGTTGCATTGAAGGTTCCCAAGAGCACAGTGGCCTCCATAGTGGCTAAGGGACATCTCTGTGAATGTCCTTGTGAGACCACACCCTTTACTTGAACCCAATTCAACATCTCTTTACAACCTCCACAAAGGCGCCCTAACAAAACAGAACTCCAACATAGTTGAAAGATTATTTTGCAGTAAAAACACTCAAAATAACTAAAATCAATTGCAAAAACAAACAACAGAAGGGTGATGGGCTGGCCAAAAGTAACAAAAGAAGGGAAGCCTCAGACCAACCCACAAGGATCTGGTGTCTCCCTTCTGGACCCATCACAAAAACAAAAGGAACCAGAAAACAGAGCCCTAACACATAAATACATCTGGTGCTGAAGTGGTTGGAAGATGCAAGAGAGCGAGATCCAAGACCTCTGTCCCCTCCTTATAGGTTTCCTCCCAACCAGGCCAGACCAAATCCATCTAAGGAGAGGGGACAAAACATTATGAGACAGAGCATTTGCACATGATAACCAGCAGCAGGTAGATGTAGGAGAATTGAGAATTACATTTCCCATCCAACCTGCCAGAGCTTGAGAGGATCTGCAGAGAAGAATGGGCAGAAAGTGCTTCAATTAAGTCCTGAGTTAAAGATCTGAATACTCGTGTTTCAGTTTTTGCTTCTTAATGAATTTTCATAAAATTCAGTTTTTGCCTTGTTGTTATTGGGTATATGACTGATAAGTGAAAAAAAGGAATTGAAAAGATTTTACCATAAGGATGCAACATAGCAAAATATGAAAAAAGTGAAGGGGTCTTTTTGTGAAAGCACTGTGTACTGTGCGTGTTTACCTTGTCTGGAAACATGGCTCATTTCACACACTTTAAGTGGTGTTGTCTTGCAGTAAATTAAATTTAAAGCTGAGCAAAGTATTTACTTACTGCCTCATATTTAAAAATAATACCTGGCGAAGAAGGCGTAACTATTACAGACAAGCTGTTGAGCATATTTTTCCTCCAAATGAAGTGCTGGTTCACTTCTGAGATGAGAGAGGAGCGGATTGAGGTAGAGCGCAGTAATTCCTGCGAGCTCACTTCCCAGCATGGAGTTTGATTTGTGGTCATATAAATTATCCAATTGTGGCATGTTGCTAAACTTTTATTCCATTGTGAAAACCTCTTAAACTCAGCTCTTAAGATGCCAAGCCAGTAATCGCAGACGTGTATATATGAAAGGAACACGGAGAGAAAATGGATGGGGGAATATATGACATTAACATGCCGTGACCAGCTCATCTAATACCTTTTTAGATGATATAACCTTTGTTGATCAAACCTAGAAATGAAAAATGTTTACAACAGATGAACTCACCACCATAGAAGGTGCATATTAGAGAAACAACATACAGATTTCAAATTTCCTTTGTAGCTTTGCTCTCATCCCTAGGCAGTGCATCACACTGGAAAAATGCTGCAACTCTATAATTTGATCTGACACATAGTATTCTTCCAAAATAAGGTTCATGCTGTCAAAACGGCTATTTCAGTCATTTCATCTTGCACAGTGTACTAAATGGCTTGCAGCACAATGTAAAAATACAACTGTAAAATTCCTATGATTCTACAGTGTTGATGTCAGGAGTTATGACACTAAACATATGAACAGTGGGATTTTTCTACTGTCCAATCAAATGTAACAAAGGCAGATATGAAGGTACAAGGAAGCCAGTCTTTTCCAGGACACGAAGACAGGCAGCCATATCATAATGTTAACTCTAAGAGGGACAAAGCAAGATGTGTAGGTGAAGGTGTAGTTTATTGAACTATAGGGACAAGGACAAATAACAGAGTAAAAAGAAGTTACAATTTACTTCTTTCACAACTGTCAGACACGGAGAGAATCAAATTGGACTGAACACTGAACCCTGCTGGATGAATAGTTATTACAAACAGTCATTTCCTGTGTTTAAAGTTCAGCCTTCCTCATTGACTTTCACTTAAACTATTGTATCATCAGGCGTGACAGTTAAAGCAAGTGTAACAACTCTGATTTGAACTTGGGAGATAATGACACTGAAGACGCAGCATGGCTGCCACTGAGAATATGACAATATGTGCCAGGTTTTGGTAATCATTTCTGAAGCTGTCCCATCTTTTTTCAGAAATAGTACGTCACCTTATTCAAACATTTTCAGTTCGCAGACCCAGACTGTCTCATTCCTGGGTTGAACTTAGTTGCACTAGTTGTACCTGTGTGCAACCTGTGTGGAACTGGCATTGCTAGTACAAATGCATTTTTCATCACAGGCTTTTTATAACCATAGCATGCATGACAAATAGCAGTTTACTTGCCAATCATCTCCCTTTGTATTATAAAAAAATTTACTTATCACTATATTTATTTGACAAATATAGTTTCATGTTACTTGGCAGATCATTTGTAAAATATATAATCTTGTGAAAATGTGATAACCCAACAGTATATAATGTATAGCTAAAATTAGCCCCACTCCCTCTTGACCCTGATGTCCTGCAGACCATCGTAACATGAAAAACACTTGACTGTGTGGGATTTCATAAAAGCTGAATGAAGTCATATTTGAACAAGTCTTACCCACTGAATATTTCACAGTACTAAATACAATGCTGTTGTTTAAATTATGGAAATGAATGCAGGCCGGTGCACCTCACTGTTTCCATGAACACAAAAATCAGCCAGTCTGACGTCTGCTGAATGCTGTCATGTTATTGTGTCAGACACCATCCAGTTCAAGTATATATTTTATTTCCCAGCACATCAGTATGGTCTGCTTTTAGTTTTGTTGTATGGGCAGCATGTTTACTGTAATGGCTAATGAAATGTGCATCATAAACGCAATGGAGTCTACTTTCCCGTAAGGGGTCTCAGACCTGTATTTATCCATGTATTATTCTTAAAAAAAGACTGAAGCATTTACAAGCTACTATAACATTGACTGCTGGTATCAGCATTACTGTGAAAGCTGTGAGCCTTGCTCTGTTACCAGAGTTTATTATTGCCACAGTCTTACATTACAGTAATAGCGACAGTGTACTTACACAATGCCCAGGAGAGGAAGCAGCAGGAGGCTCAGTGGAGGCTGTCTAACTGCTTGCATGTTATACTGTAGGCTAACTAATAACTTGACTGACAGTCTGTCAAGCATGATACATTTTCAGCAAGTAAATTGCTTTTTAACTCATCAGTAGTGTATATGTTGTAGCCTTGGATAACAACCACAGATCTCAATATTTGTGCAAACTAAAACAAGCACTCACCTGAATAATATAAAAAACAATGTATATTACACACTAAAAATCCCAGGATTTAAAATTGAGTGGGTGAACATAACACCAACACAATACTGGGTGAACTTTACCAATGTGTTGGTAGTGCTATATTACTGTTGGGTTTCTGGTTCACAACCACCCCTTGTCTTGAGTGGGTTTCTATACATGGGCACTGGGTTAAGTTAACCCATTCAGTGATTTTTTTTTCATACATAGATAATACACACTGTATTATGTGTTTCTGTGTGCAGCAGAATAAATAATGTACAAGTTAATTAAACCATTTCGTGTTTGGCGAAGTGAGCAAGAGAATTGAGAGTTTTATCAAGGCTTTTGAGGTTATAGTGAAAAAAAGTACAGTCAAACTGGGGCTGTAAAGGACACAACTGATCATTTAAAACCAGGCACACATCCGTGAAAACCTTGTTGTCATATCTTTAAAGCAAATTCATTAACATGGGAGAGAATTGCAGCTTTTTTACACACTTTACACAGTATCATGTTCACTTTTTCAAAGCTCTTCACACACTGTGCTTTTGAAACAGGCGTCTGAGCACATCAGTTAACCACCAAAACATTTCACCCAAAAGTGACTCATGCTGCTGTGACTGCTCTCTCCCCTGAGATGTGTTGCTCAATGTACAATGAACTAAAAAACACAAACAACTTGGAGCATTGTTTTCATATCCTCTGTTTTTGCATCCACAGATATTTCAAGCCAAGCAGCTGAAGAAACTTTTGATCTGGTGGTTTGCCTCTCACAGTATGTCTGACTGAGTGTGGTAAATTTCCAGTAAACTGTAATTGAATGACTATTTTACTGTGTTGGAAACCAAGAACAACCATTTTTACTGTGTAATGTAACAAAGCAACAGTATTCTTCAGTGGACTTTACTGTATTATGCCATTTGTTTCTAAAAATGCAATACATTATTGTTCAGAAAAGGAAAATACAATGCAGTCAGCTACTCAGAAAACATTACAGTCGATAACAAAAAAATACCAAACAGCAATCATGATGTTTATTGTACGTTGTAATAACTGTACTAGTCCATATTTCTTGTAATCATAACTTGTAAGTTTAGGTGCCCCTGTCCAGACCCAGCCAAGGAGGGAAAAGGAGTGTGAATGTATAAAAAAATAGTATAAAGGTTGCAGAAAACAGGAAAACTGAATAAAGATGTAACAATACTGGGGGGATGCTAAATGTGAGCTCCTTGATTAGGACAAGACTTGGCACAAGATTAGCAATGTGTGTCCGGTCACGTTCGCACACACGGATGTCCTCGGTCGGTAGGTGGGAGACAGGACTATATTATCACTGATAATGCTTATAATACATAATATACTCATATTATATGGTGTGCAGAAAAGGAATAAAATTCACTTGTGCATATGTAAGTTGCAAATTGACAACTATGTGACAGTTGATGACTACGCATATGTGACATTTGGGGTTTCATCTCTGGCAACAGCTAAGTCGGTGTGAGGTCAGCTGAGGCCCAACACCTCAGACGCCAGAGGATGAACAGGTTTTCTGGTAATGACAAAGTAATAGAACCATCAGCGGTAAAGTTTGTCCGAAATTGTTTGGATTTGTTCAAGCTAAATTATGTGATAATTAAAGTTGCTCTCCTGAGATACTTTTAGTGCACCAGGATGAGTGGAGTTCTGAGAAACATGATCCCATGATGCAAGACCTCACAGTTTGAGAATAACAATGCCTCATCTGGGTCATCGTGACCTGATAAGACTCAGGAAGGGCGGGGGGGGGAGATTGAGCAATATATAGAAACTAAAATATAATAATTCTTTGTATTGAAGCCCGACGGCCCTAGCAACAGTCCCACGGATGCACCCCCCTAAACGTCAGTATATAAGGAGAGGTTTTTCCTTCGTCTGCGGGTGATTTTTTTTAATGTAAGATGTCTGCTTGAGTTGTGTAATCTGAAGCACCCGTGAGGGGCTGGACTGAACTGTTACCAGGACAGATCAGAGTTTGTTTGTATACATGCTATACATGTTGCAAATAATCTTGCATTGAGTGAAACTCTCAGAATCTCAGAGTGCGAAATGAGTCCTTATCTATGGTTGATTTTAATTCACCTGTTTAGAGGGATTCTGTGGTACCTCAAACAGTCAGATTGGGGACCAGATTTAGTTTCAGCTGTAAGAGGTGCAGCTTTAAAAACTGAAGTTTACTGAGGTCCCAAGAAAAACTACGACACAGGTCATGAGACAATTTACATGACAGACATGCAATAGGAGGAAGAGGTCATAGCTCACTAACAATGCTCTTATCTCTTATCTGTCTGAGGGTGCATGCCCGGACACTGTGAAATTTTCATTCCACGAGATGTCATTGAATCTCTGATCAAACTGTGGCATCCTGGAATACTGTACTTTCAGGAAGGGATTGGATCAGACTATTAAACTTAGAAATAAACTTGGGTATGTATGTTTATTAAGAGATGGTGGATGTAGATGGAGGGAGTGAATGTTTTGTATGTGAGAATGACTTTATTAAAGAATGTTAGAATATTCTTTTCAGTTATTTTCTCAATTATTTTCTTGCGCTCATTCCACACAGTCAGACAAACGTGGATAGACATAGACCGAACCTTGTGCAATTACATTCAAATCAGAGACTTCCATTTTCTTTCTCAGCCAGTCCATCCAACATCATTATTTAACAAAAAAAACAACTCTGACAGCTTGAGGAAAAGTCCACAAGATGATAAACTGCACAGCATCAATTTTCATCCCCACCTGGAATAATAATACAAATTTTTAATAAATAAAACCCCACTTGGATTAAAAAAAACATGACACTTCTTAGGCCCATCTTTCAGAATAATTTCTTGGCTTTGTTTCCCAACTTGAGACAAACACTTGAGAATAAACACTTCATTGGATATCTGTCAGTTAAAATTTCCTTTCAAACAACGATCAACCCAAAAATCTGTCATTTTGATCTCCCTGCATTAGTTTCAGATATTCTCAACATCACCTCTCTAATAAAATTGCTCTCCAAAAGATAAAATTTGAAATCCAGAAATGACACTACAACGTCTGTACCATCAGTGAATTGGCAACAATTGGCAATATATGCACCCAAATCTGCAGGGAATATCTTCTCAGTGACCAACATCACTAAAAGGCAGCTCCCACACTACACAGTAATCTTCAGAGTGCACCTCAGTGGGACTGGCACACACCTGCTCTAACTGAATACAAAACACTCCTGAAAACCTACTCCCACGCTTCCTGGCACAGCGCTCCTATCCAACCTTTGCGGTGTGAAATCACTCACTTTTCAACTCTCCTCCTGGGCCTCTGCTTTCCGCTACCCTCCTCCCTCTCCCCCCTCCTGTAGCCTATTAGGAGAGACACATCAACTGTAAGATAGATCTTCCTCCACTGCCTCCGAGATGCGTCCTCCTCCTCAACTCTGGGGTCGGAGATTGAGGCTTTGCAAATTCTATCTGCACAAGACTCAGCTGACCTCCTCCTGTTAGTATTGCCATGGTTATTATTGTTATGTTCTATATTTCCTATTTATTTTTTCTTTAGCCTCTTCTTTTATATTACATTATTTTTATTTTCCTTTTCTATTTATCTATTTTATTCCTTGTGTGTTGTAACGTATTAGCCCTCCCCCACACATACATAAACATCTACACATACACCAACCACACACAACTCCTCAGATAAGACTCCACAATTTATCTTGCTTTCATTTCATCAGAAGAATCAGAGACCAACTGAAACATGTGTTTGTTTAAAATCTCTGGGACAAGCCCTGTCCCCAAAGACACACACAGATGTCCCGGTCTGTCCCATCCCCAGACTTCAAATTCAGACATCAGACAAGACAGCATCATTCCTTATAGACCTCCAAAAGACTTCAGCCCAACGGGAAGCCACAGTTAGGTAGTTAGGTGAAAGGTGTCAAAAATACAATGTCAGACTTTTAGTTACTGTACCTCCTTAAATGTCCTAAAATGGACAGCGTACTGTTGACAGTATCTGGTTGTAATTCCACCTTAAAGTTTCCTGTAATGCAAGATACATTAGGGCAGACAGAAATTGACAGTCATATTACAAAAAAATATACAGGTCCAACCATTTTCCCAGGTTTTATCAAATCTGCAAAATTTCCACAAAACCTGGAAAAAAATTTATTTAAATTTCCATATAAAAACAACAAAATTCAGAACCACTTCTCTGTCATGACCCCCTCTGTTTTTTTGGTTATGTTTTCCTTATTTCATTCCTTATTTCATTGCTTCCTGTTTTATTTTGTGTTACTCACCTCTCCAGTGTGATCCTCTGACCCGCCCTGATTAGTTTCACCTGTGTCTTATTAGCTTCCCCTCCCAGAGACTTTTTAAAGTCTCGAAAGACTACTCCCTTTGAATCCTGTGCCAGTCTCTGAGTCATGCATTTGAGTTTTTCTCTCTTTGGTGTTTCAGTTGTTTCATTTTCAAAGCCAAAGGAACTGATTTGGGCACCTGACACACTTTTAAGGCCCACTATGTTCTAGATTACACAATAAACTGCTGTGAAAGGCCTTATGGACCAGCCTCAAATGTGTAAAGCTTCTGCAATTAGAAGTTCCATTTCCTTTGCCTTCAGGCTTGTTATTTCTCTGGTGTGAATCCTTTTTACTTGCTGCTAAAAAATTAAATGATAATGAAACACCATCTAAGGCGTCCAGACAATCCAGCTTTGCCTGTATTTGTAGTGAATCCAAGGAACACTCAGCAGGAACAAGATCATTTGTATTCATTCCAGGTTTTTTGCTCGTCTGTTGTTACACCTGAATATAAGATCTCTAACTGTTGTACTGTTATGTGCCGACAGGTCCACAGGGAATAGTTTTCTCATCACTTGTCTGCCTGTGTCTCTGCAAGAGGTGGCCTTGTGTCAGAGACATTTTATTGCATGGAAAATATGTTTTCAAGGGCAGCATTTCTATATTCTCTAATATGACCACAGACAATAAAGTCAACAGTTAGAATTTAAATGAAATGAGTACATTTTTAGGTTGCTGTGGGTTGAAAAAAGTATTTTTTAAATAACATAAAATGGTTATTTCCTTCCTCATTTGTTCCCTACCAAGGTTTGCAGCAAATCATGATGTACCAGCTGAACAAAGAGGGCTTCGCTACAATGTGGTGTTTTAAGACAGTTGATGTCACAATTCACAAATATTAGATTTGGCCTGCAATATTAATAAAAAATAGATTAAATTCTACTTTTAAATCAATAAAGATAAATCCAACAGATATTGATTTTTTTCCTCATTATTTATTTGAATTATTACAACTCATGAGAAAAGGGATGGCAGAGCATAAAATATAATGCAAAACAGAAGGTTGTTCCCACCATGTTTAAACATCCTTTAAAGAATTATGGTAATTATGAAGTCATTGTTCCTTGAAGTAAAGCACAGTGAGGGATTAAAACAAATGAAAACAAACAAATATAACACAACAAACCACACACTGTTTTTGGTGCTGCGTCACATAAAATTGAACAAACATAAAATTAATGTGGAACAGGCAGGCGAGGTTATGAACTTAACAAAAGCATTTAATGGTAATTGAACAGCAGTGAACTTTCCTTTTTATTCTCTATTGCTATCATCACCATCCTGACAAGCAGGGCCATTAAATCACTTATAGTATTACTGTCAACATCTACATCCTCTGTGCTATAATTATGCTATAATTTTCAGCTACATTTCATCTGCCTGCTTTTAGGGTATTATGAGGTATACAATATGATATATATATATATATATATATATATATGTATATATATGTTCCATATGATATGAACCTCTCTTTACATACTTCTCCATTCAAGTATCACTTGATATCATGCATCCATGACATTGGGTTATAGCTGAGCATTCATTCACTACTCTGTACTCAGCTGACTCTGTAGTGAGCACTAAATTCAGATGTCAGACACTGAGGCCCCCAACCATGTACTCTATTCATAAATAATGTTTATTTGCCATGAGCACTGCAATGTCCACTTCTATGCTGACGATACCATCTTATATTCCACTGGCCCCACCACAAACCAGGGCCCTCTCCTGAATGCAGTCTGATGACCTCCAAACTTAAAATAGACACAATGTTTGCATTTCACAGGAGCAAGATCCTGTCGTGTATTTTTCTTTAAAGGCAGATCATTAGTTTAGCTTTTGAATTCATGCAAAAATCACATATTGACTTAATACGCAGTCCTGTGGATGCCGTGCTTTGCTTTTGCACCACAAACAAAGTGCAGCAAACTCCACTTGAAACAGGACAGAAGCCTTTCTTTTTCAGCTAGTTGTGGTCTGGTAGTTTGGTTCACATTAGAGTTTGAGAGAATCATCAACTTTCATCTCTCACTGTAAAAACTGCACTAAGACAACTGAACACTTTAGTGTAGCCAGCTGAATTTCCATGGACATGATACTGACAGTGGCTTGACTCAATGATTCCTGGTGAAGACCAGGAATTAGACTTCAGTAGGCTGTATCTAGTTTTGTATATAAAAATATGCACTAGAATACTGAATAAATACAACATATTTTCCAGCCTTACCATCCCTAGAAGACATTGGTATTACATTACTGTGTTGTTTGGGTTTTAAATCATTTTGCATCATCAATGACAAGTGTACTGAGCCTCCTTAGGGTCAGCTGAGAAAAGAAAAAGATCCACGTGTAAATCTGCAATCTAGGCTTAGAAATCTATAAGCCTAAATGTAATCTCTACACATGCCTCATTTAAAAAATTCCATGGAAGGAAAAAGTAGCATCCAGATTTCGCTGCCTCAGGTGCTTCTTCCCAGGCCTGCAGCTGCATCCCAATTAAACCCATTTTTTAAACCGATTTTTGTTACATATAGATCAATCGTCACGATGGATACACTTTATATTCACAACAACATTGATTAAGTAACAGAGAATGGGGAGTTTCTTCTACACTCCCCTTTTCACTGCGGTGGCTCCAGCAGTAGCCACTTTTTTCTACTTAAATAGATATTCTGTGGTGTCAACACATGAAATACAATATACAATACAAATACAAGTACTGACAAAGCCTGATATATTTTATTCTTCTGCAACCCTTTTGTCCAATCATTCTGTTGGCCTGCTTCCTAAATATTACTATATCATTATCATACTGTATATCAGGGGTGCTAACTAACATCATATGCAAAAACTGACACACACTGAGTTGAGATATGAAGACTGAAGTTGCAATTTTCATCCAACACCGTTTTCTACATGTTAAGTGGAGCTGATGCAAAATCCTGACTGTGTTAAAAAGGGGAAATGTATGTAATGTAATTGAAAATGAAATCATTTCTCCAGAGTCTGACATATTGCATTTGAAAAACATATTTGACCACCTCAGCTCAATCTTCTGTTGGTCCCAGATGCATCCAGGCTGTCTGTTGAACCCACCAGGTCACACCACCTCAAAATGAGTTTGCCTCATCTGTCTCGTCTCTAACACTGTAGCTCAACACCTCACATTCCTACCACATTCAGTCAATTCACACTCCTTTAAGGGCATTCAGACTGACATGATAACATCACTTGGAGGTAGGATTACAATGATGGTTATACATCTCTACATATGTAATCAGTAATCTGTGTGTTCATCTGAAAGCTTGTTGTTGTATGGACCACACGTGAAGGCTATCCTGCAGTGATGCAGTGTTTTTACAGTGTTATTACTGGAATAATTGTTATTTTGAGAGCATGGGCAAGTTTTCTAGCCATGCAGGTGATGGCTTTAGGGATGGCAAATGTCTCAACATGTATTTGATGGATTGCTCCTCTCGAGATGAACGGTAATCACTTTGGTGATTCATTAATATATAGCCGCATCATTAAAATTGTCAAGTACTTTGGTTTAGCTGCAATGTTGGGGAATCAACTTCAAAAGCTTAGCTTTGCAAGCTACCAATTACTTTACACTGGAAGAAGTTGAACTAAAGCAAAGCTACCCAGGTTGCAAAATAAATCTGGCCTGCACTTGCCACATGCATGTTTTCTTCTGGCCCAGTCTGCCCAGTTATCAGATGGTACTTCCACAAATGGACCTGTTCTGGCAAACACATCGGAAATCTTGCAGCTATCAGCCTACACCAGAGGATAACAGCTGTAATCTGCCCAGATGTGGAAGTATATGGTCCAGACTCAGGTCGAGGAACCAGGCATATGTTGGGCCAGAAGTTTGGTTTTGCTACTTAGAAAATGTAGTTCAAACTACTTTGTAAAAAAATTATCAAAATGACAATGTACAAGTGAAATGAAACTATAACAAAATACAACAGCCTACAAAAAATGTCACATGCTTACCTACTTGTTCACAGGTCATAACATAAAAACCACAAAACTAAAATACCTCACTATTCAGGAGAAAGTGTCAATGTCAGCTTTGGATTTTTTATACAATAACTTCTTAAGTCTGACCATGGTGATTCTTCCTCAGGCTGAGACTCAGGAGGTGTATTCATGATGACGCTGTCACTATGTGAGCACTTAGCAACACCTGACCTTGGTTTTTGCACATGTACTACGCAAACATTAATTGTGTGGTGTTGGCTTTCTGATGAATGCATTGTCAAGTGAGGTTCAATTACAGTAGTGAAGCAATTAAAAACCATTCCTTTCATTTTATAGTTTCAGTTGTTAACTACACCAAAAGTGTTACAACAGTAATTTAAATATTTGAAACACTATGCACATATTAATGTTGTTGAACTACCAGTAGATTACAGCTGATTGAAGTTAAACTACTACTTTAAATACATGTAGTTCACTACTCTTCAACACTGTTCACATGCAAAGTTGTGCTTTGAATTTAGTGCTAATTAGAAAAAGTTACCATGCTAACAACTTCACACAAAATTCCAACAGGATGTATTTCCTGCCCTGGTCAGTGGGTGGATGCTTCCTGATTTTTTTTTTAAGTGGATCTTATGCCCTTCTCCTGCATTTTATGAGCTTAGTATTAAATTCAGCATTTGTGTAAAAGACAAAAATGTTTCTGCCAGTCTGGTGGATGCCCATACATTACCATACAACACTAACATACAGTAATGGCCTGTTTGAGAACCAATAAGGCCATGGAAAAACACTATAAACCACACCATAAACTCTATAAAATAGGCTGTTATAATGTACAAGTGAGTACTGTATCCTCGCTAATTGATCTTGTTATGACTGATTTTATATAGTGTGTAATATATAGGGTAAAATAGCCTATGCCACTAGTATTTAACATCATCACCTCACATACACCAGTTTATCACAGACTACATCCTGTAATTTAACAAAAGTTTAAAGGTCCGTCCAGAATAATGAGTTAAAGTACCAGGGAACCCACCTCCCCCGTAATGTTAAGATGGTGTATGTTATTATTGTCATTCAGAGCACAATAGCATGTTTATTTTAGCCTGTAGCTCAAAGCAGCACTGTGCTGACACGTAGCCTCACAGACATGTTGCATGGCTTGTTGAGGAATGAGTTGTGAGCACAAAAATGGTTCATTTAAGCTGCACAGACACAAACAGTTACTTCCACAACTTCTGCTACATAGCTTACAAATATGAAATAAAATAAAAACACAAACACAAGGGAGAGGGATAGCTGAACTACTTGAATGACTAATAAATGGCAGAGGTTAGGGACTACAATAACATCTGGCAGACATAAAATAGTGTCAGAGGGAATGACACACATCAGAGGAACAACAATTTCAGGGCTGATTGCTGCAAGTTGATGGAGAATCTGTGAAAATATTTGCATGCAGCCAGGGGAGCTTTCCTGTTGAAACTTGGAGTCAGATGAGTCAGTGAGTGTGAATCTGGATGGAGCACTTGGTGCATCCTGGCCAGCTGGGTGGATTGCAGGTTTCTGAGAACTAAATCCAACTCCTCGTGACCAGAGCAGACACACCTCCACCTTGCAATTGTCACTTTAAGGTTTAGTTACATACATTTTCAGTAATGTGCCTAGACTGGACCCACACAGAAATTATGGTGTAAGCATCATGCTAGCAGAGCAGCAGAAGGAGCAGCAGCTCTGTGTGTGTGTGTGTGTGTGTGTGTGTGTGTGTGTGTGTGTGTGTGTGTGTGTGTGTGTGTGTGTGTGTGTGTCACAGGAAACATCCAAGCAACATATCAAGTCGTAGCTCACTCGCATTTGCGAAGCACTCAGAGCCCAACACACAATCACCACAGTTATGCACATAAAACCGAGGATAATGTTTACAGACAAATAGCAGGAGTTAAATTGCAACCACTATGCGGGATGTGCAGACAGCTGCATTGAGATAAAATGTTGCCAAGTATAGCATGTATACACATAAAGCTGGCGCTCCAGAGGCACCGGGCTGATAGCGCCTTTTCTATGTCTTCTTTCATCCTCATTGTATTTTATGCTTTTTTAACTTCTCTTTGATTAAGGAGCCTATACTTGATATCAGGCAAACTGTTCAGTGACAAATGGACTAATAAGAGATCTTGACTTCACCCTTTCTCTCTTTCTCTCCTCCTCATACCTCATTAATTTCTTTGTCACCACTTCTCCCCTCTAATTTGAAGAGGCCATGAAAGGAAACCCCATGCCCTCACACCTCCATCCTGCTAATTGCCTGTTCTGCCTCTCTCCTGATTTGGATCATCCTTCCTGCCTGTCCTCTTTTGTCCGCCTGTTTACATCAACCAATGTCTTATCTTTCTGTGTGGCCATCACTTGAAGTCACACGCTCCATCTTCTATTTGCAGTTACACTGCTTTTTGTAATCATGCTAATTAAATGTGACAGAGAGTTAAAAACAATAGAACATGAAATATTTCACAATTTTCTTAATGCTAAAGCAGCTGTGGTCCTATTTTGCATTTTGGACCTACAGCAGCACTTTGTGCGTACACACACACACACACACACAATCTGAATAAATACACACCAGAATCTGGCAGCGGTGTTATCAAAGGGATGTCAATGGTATATATGGTGTAAGGTATGAAATAAGTGGGATTGATGAGAAAGCTGGTTGGGGGGAGGTACAATGAGAACTGAGAACAGGAGGTGTCCGCATGGTGGAGGGATAAATTAAGTATAACACATGAGGTGTGCATCATGTGTGAGATTAATGAAGTGTATCTGCTGTATGTGATTAGATTGAGAAGCATGTAATGGAAAAGCAGAAGTGCTGTAATAGACCGTGGGAGAGGTGGCATGAGCTTTTTCCAGCCAAAACCCACTGATTTCACATGCTTTTACAGCGAGGTGCAAGGTGGTCGTGCATGGATACGATACTGACAGCTAAGAGCCAATACCAATTACTGGCGACATGAACGTTGCTTAAAGCTCTGTCTGTGTCACCAAAATGTCAGTCAGTCAGATTACTGGCTTTTTTCTCCCTCAAGAACAACTGTGTCCTGTCAAAAAGAATTCATTATGCTACACATCTTGTTTAACTTCATATAGATTACTTCCATTTAAATAAGCCCTTTGTATTACAAAAAGACCACACTATTGCAGAACATCTACTAATATTTTGTTTGTTTGTTTTTTTTTCTTTATTGAGCATGCAAAATTATTAGTTTTTCAGGAATTGTTTATCTTTGTCACATCTCTGATGGGTTTGAATTTGTATTTGGCAAAGCTGTTGCTATCCAAGTGAAGACAGAGGACTTCTGATCAGTGAAGTGCTGACCCCCAGTGGCAAAACCCTCCAATAGCACTTAGAAAGAGCACAGAAACTTAAGGATATAGACAAACTGTACTGTATACAGTATACACTTTTTGTCTATATCTTGTTACATGTTCTGATGGAAATTCTGCAGAAAGGATCGGTTTCTCTCTGCTGGCCCTAAGTGATACTGCAAACCCCACATTATATATGTACGTAATTTTCCTGTTCAAGTGATGGTCTTTCAAGCTGACTTACATATGAATGTTTGAATTATTTAACTTTGAAGTGACTCACGTGCTTTCACTTGATTCACTACAAGAGGGGAGAAATTACACCCTTTTTCTTAATAACCCTGAAGACCATCTCGCAATGCTCTTGTCCCTCGTCCCATGCTAATGATAAGACCCTCTCCATGTTTCACTCTGAAAGGAACAAGGAATGTAAATCAATAGCAGAGAGGCAGTACCTGTTCTATGTGCCGGCTTGCCTCACTTCCCGGAGGGGTTGAAATCAATGAGGCAAAATGGAGCTTTCAGCGCTCTCACAGCGTTGAACTCAATGGGCCTTGACGGCTCTGAAGATTAATGAGGGGAGCTTCTGCTGAACAAGCAAGTTGACTCTCAAAACACATTTGTGGCCATGTTCACCGTGGCTGTAAAACACAGATCTGATCACAGGCTTAGTTGGTGTGTGGCTCTGCATTTTAATGTCACGTATCCACCATCCAACAAAAAACAAAGGAGTCAAATCCATGTAAAGTCACAATACTTGTATTTTTTTTTTTTATTGAAATATAATCGAACCCTGAGGCTAGATAAGAAGGCCAGAGTTTGTTTGTGCCTCGTCTAGCTCCTCAGTCTGACACAGCCAGTTTGAACACAACAGACCTGTCCAAAAACACACGTTACACAACTGGTGTGAAAAGTTCAAAGGTTTTTTTTTCTGTTGTTGTTGTTTACACGGCCCTTTACACACTGACAAAGTTTCAGGATATACACAACCCCAATCAGTTGCATAACCCCAACAATATTTGGTGTCTATTTGAAAAAGTATGCTACCTCTCCTTTTATTGAGAGCAGAAGTGCTCAATTTAGCTCACATATAATCCAGGGTCAAATATATAAAACCATCATAATATAGAAAATCAGCAGGTTTATTTGTACCAGCCATGATAACTAATCCGAGTAAGGTAACAAGAGCACGGTCAGCTTCCAGGAATAGTTTGGGAAGTGCTTATTCGCTTTCTTGCTGGGAGTGAGATGAAAAGATTGATACCAATCTCCTGTCTGTGCAGCAAATTTTTTGATTGAACCGACAGCTGGTTAGCTTAGTTAAGCATAAAGTTTGGAAACAGGGAGAAACAATTAGCCTGGCTCTGTTCAAAGGTAAGAAATGATCCAGGGCATAAACCGAGGTAAGACTGAAACTTGTGTGAATAAAACTGACATTTAACATGCTAACTGATGAGCTTTAGAGGTGCTGGTTGGCTGATTTTGTTACCTTTCGCAGAGCAAGGCTAGCTTTTTCCACCTATTTCCACTCTTTATGCTAGGCTAAGCTAAGTGGGTGCTAGGTGTAGCTTCATATTTAGTGTACAGATAAAACGGTGATATCAGTCTTCTCATCCAACTCTTGGCAAGACAGCGATTACATGTATTTCCCAACATGCTGAAGTATTACTTTAAAGAATTTCACATTGAAGAATGAAACATATTGAAAATTACAAGAGGGATGACAAACTTTTCTTATTTTTACCCTCCTGTTACTGTGAGGCCTTCCACATGAGCTTTTCTTTTTTCTTTTTTTTTTATAGCTCAGGACCAAATTCAGTTTCTTCATCTTGGTCCAAAACACATTATAAGTCTCTTCATATGAAGTGAGAGTCCCAAAGAAAAAAAGAAAAGACAGAAAGAAAGGAAAATACAGGGGAGTTTAGCTTTTTTTTTTTCTTTTTTTCTTTTTTTTTTTGTCCAGGTCTGGGACACGCTGAGGTAACAGACAGTAATAAATTATTCAGTTGTTTAAAAAACACTTTGCAAGAATCATATCAATAATTCATATCAATAATACAAAATGGTATCAAACATACATGATGCAACATTTTCATCAAACACATTCTGTTTTGTTTTTTTTTTTTTGTTTGTTTGTTGTTGTTTTTTCTCTACCCACGATCCAGAGTCTGTTGCTTCATTGCTCTATGATCAGTACTTCAATGTTTTCGGTCCTGCTCGGAAACTCTTGGTGAAGTCCCTTTAACAGTAGATGCAGATTAATACTGTATTCCATCGTTTGCTGAGGTTGATTTTCCACTTTCATGTTGAGGTGCAGTTGTATGCCATTCACTATATGAGATTTTTTCACACTCAACCCTCTTAATTCAAAACAGAGTAATATGGAACTTTTCTTTCAATACCTTTCACATGATTCAATTAAAACTTCTTTAATCTCTGTTACAATCATCGCCAAGGCAACAGGCATACACAGGCACACAGGGCTACAACGTTAATCGCCTATTTGCTTGTTTTGTTGTTTGATTTTACATTCAAATCACTCTGACCGTGCCTTTCGTTTCACTTACAGATTTGAACAGAAAACAACATGCCAATAGGAAAGTCAGAAATTGTATTAAAAGTGCAAAAATGTATTCCTTCAAGAGACGGTATTCATCCAGACAAAAAAAGTTGTCCACCGAAACTTTAGTGCGTTAACAGTACAAGCCATTTTATAGGTTTTTAAATTGTACATTCCTATCCACCTCGCGACTACAAACATGAATATACTGAATGTTTTGTTGCTTCGAGTGTGTGGTTTTCCTACAACTAAACATAGTCTGTAGCTGGGTTAACATGGCTTTATCTGCCTGGTGGTCAGGAAGGCTTTCTCACTCTGATGTATTCCCAGGGCTACAGTATATATATCCCCAATCTGAAGGAGTATCGTCCTTTACTGAGCGTGCTTCATCTTACCACATAGTCCTGAATTCAGTGGTGCAGTCTGAAAAGCCCCTAGATTGAAATAAAGTGACATCACATTATTTTGGTTAGTGGCCAGTGCAAATCAGCTTCTCCAGCCTGTTTCAGCTCTGAAACATGAAGCTCTCATTATACCTTATCTATTCTATTTCATTAAGAATTTCCTTTGTGAAACAGCATTGAATGTGTTTACATTGCCACCTATAATTAGATTTATTTATATCACAAATATAATTGTAATTTTCTCTATTTTTAGATACAAAAAACATGGAAAGTAATTTGTGTTGAAGATTCTGTTAAGACTAAAAAGGAAGAAAAATATATACAGTACATATATATATTAGGGCTATTTTCAGTACAGTACTGATGAAGACTGCACACATCATGCCATTGAAAATGACTGAAGAGGCAACCTAAACCAAACATAATTATTTTGTAAAGTGGCTCTCATGTCTGTTTTTCTGTATTCATGGGAAAATAATCCTCTTTAAGTGTCTGTAAACATGGCTGCTGACACCTCAGTGTTGATAAAAACCCTGTTATGTTTACATTAAAGTGTGACCACATACACCGACCAATCTCACTCTCCTTTACAATTATAATATTTAAACACTAATTCAACAAGTTGATATGGCCATAGCATTCACCTGTCAATTGATATGACACATTTTCTCAGCATCACGTCACATTTCTTTCACTTGCTACAACACGTCCTTCCATCCTCTCTGAACTGACATCCCACAGCCAGAGCATCACATGACCACAAGGTACATGTTATACTCACAGAACCGGCAGCTCACTCAACCACAACACCACACAATATCTATTTTCACTATGGAAAAAAAAAAAAAATACTGTCACCACTCTCATATTCATTCACTATGCCCTTATGATGTCCACTCTAAAAAGAGAGAACACAGACAAACCTATCTAGAGATCACACAGTTGCTTTCCTCAAAGAAACTGTAGGAGTGTGAGGACAGAAAGGTGATGACCAGCAGGTTGTTGGAGGTCTGTAAAATATGAGGCGCCATTTCCAGCTAGTTCCTGCCTTTTCCTTCCCTTTATCAAGAAGACAAGTTCCACTATCCGGGTGATTCTGATATCTGTCTCATTTTCCTCAGAGTGTTCATCTTGTGCCATGTTTGATAGTTACATTACACAATTACACTTGATTGAGAAACAGTTCAGTGACACTGTAATTCTGTGTTGAATACAGGTGGGAGGGATCAAGAGATCTTCGAATGGGGACCACAAATTGAGGAGAAGAGGACATAGCACTCATTCCAAGGCGTTGTGAAGGGCTGAGGGGACATCAGTCCAACATTACAGATTTACGTGTCCTTGTGTCCCTCTGGATCCATACAGCCGTTCAGCGACGCCCCCCCCCCCCCCCCCCCCCCTTTTGTGCTCCAGTAGCTAACCACTGCTGGGGAGTTCCCTGACATCCAAAGGTATGTGGCTGTGCGTGTGGGTGTGTGTATGTTAAGAATGATAAAGAGGAACGAGGGAGGTCACAATATGGCACAATGGAACCTGTGGGAACCTGTGGAACGTTCTGCTCTCCACTTCATCTTCTTTTTCTTCTTCTGGTTTCGCTCTGGGACCTGTTGTCTGTGGAAAAAGGACAACAAAGCAGAAACACTTTGACTAAATAATTTTACAATATAATAATCCAGCTATAGTTATGATTTTATTATGTTTAATATGAGACTATTGTACTGGAGCAGTTTATTCAACTCAGTGGCCTGTCAAAGTTGGTGTGAAAGGAATAGTTAGAGATTTTGGAAAATAAGATTATTTATAGGACTGATAATCAGCAGGTGGGTTAGCTTAGCAGAAAAACTGGAAATCAGAATCAGGTTTATTACCAAGTAGGTTTTCACATACAAGGTATTTGCTTTGGTGCATAGTAAGAGGAAAAAATATAAAGAAAGATAAAGCAAACCAAGTACTGCAGTCAGATAGCTTGTATATGAATAGTTATATTAGTAATTATATGTATTAGTAATTTCAAAATATTTATAATAAAAATCTAAGAAAATATTATAAGAAATATAAATATAATATACAGAGGGGGGAACAGCTAGCCTGGTAACAAAATCCACCAAAGTATACAGACAACACTCTGTTGTTTTCTTGGTTGGACCCAGTAAATTCCTGTAGTCATAGTGACGTTGCCAGGCAAGCCAAGCTAAGCTAAGCTACAAATACAGATATAAGTGGTACTGATCTTCTCGTCTAAGTCTCAGCAAGTATGAGAATAACTGTTTCCCAAAATTTACTATTTCTACTAGAGGAACTGTGTCATTCATTGTGAACATGTGGGTGGACATGTGTCCATTATTTCTCCAAGTTAATACATTTTGTCCCTTTGTTTTGCAAATGTCATTTTTTTTGTACTCTTGCCACATTGTATTTTTGCAGTGGTTGTAACTCCAGCAAGAACTATTGTAGATTGCAGTCACAGTGGCAGCTATACAAGTGAGCCATATGAGGCTTAGAACCAATAGTATGTGTCACCTCTTATGATATTTTTCATTAAGTGTTCAAGACAGCCTGAGGCAAACTGCAGAAGAACAAAGAGACAGTTTTTGCTGATGCATCACAATCATTATGTTTTTATCCACTCCCTGTACAACTGGCTTTCTACTGTCTGACCACAAGATGGCAATGTTGATTCATCAATCCACTCCTCAGTTTCGGTTTGTTATGAAAGAAGAGGAGAGTTTCCTCATGAGTCAGTAACAGAGCTGGCATAATCACAATGAGGACTCTCCACTACTCTGTGGTTGATTTTCTTTTTACAAACACAGAGGTGAACACAGCAGTCCTCTGCTGCTATGTATTTGAGTACAAGTCCTAAAATACTACGTGTTGCTTACTGGCTCTTACAACAAGTCAAGGCCTTAAAACAGGATATGACCACATAGAAAACATGAACGCAAACCAAATTCTTCTGAAATTACACATCAAGACAGGAAATAGCTCTGGGATTTTTCTTTCCTTTTCTATTCTTCCTTAAAACAATTTCACTACCCTCACATAACAGTGTCAAACTCTCTTAGCGCTTCTAACCTCTAAATGAGTGAAATACACACTGGGAGTAAAGGGAACAGGATGATGACTGCAAGTGAATCTGTCTTTCATTATTTTTCATGCAGAGATCTTTATCTCATGGAAATAAGTGAAAAAGAAGAACGAAGTGAACCTGAAGTTACCTTATAACACGGACCAGCTCATGAAAAGCTTTGTCGACATTCATTGGAGGATCCTTAGCACTGGTTTCGATATAAGTTATCTGAAAAAGCAAATGGAAATATTTAGAATAAGAACACATGGTATTAGTTCTTTACTTGAGTTACAGGTCAATGAAATACATAAGTACATAAAAGTACTGTATAAATTTTAGGAATTTACAGTATAGGGAGATGTAAATTTGCATTCAACTCTTAGAAACAAATCTAGATAGTTGAGAAACAATAGGGGTCACAAATAACAGTTGCCTGATGACCTGAAACTAGTAGAGAATCTCAAAGACAGAGTCTGTATCATTGAAAATATTCAAAATTTCCCACAATCATTAATTCAGTCTCATCCCCGACAAACACTGAGACAGATGTCATGATGCTAAGCTGCATGTGAACACTACAATTTGCAAAATTAAAAAGGGGCCCTTGAATCCAAAATGAAAAAGACAAAAACTGCATGACATAAGAAGTCCCAAGAAATCATATCCCTGGAACTGGCAAAACAGTATGTGTGTGTGACACAGTGAGCTGTCATTGACCAAACTCATTCAACACCACAGGGACAAAGCAAACTCAGCAACTTTGAGCCTGAAAGCTGTGGTTATATGACAGCATGGTATTGAATCCAGTTGACAAATAATAATAATCGAAACAGACAAAGATATCCTCCACCTACAGTATAACCCTACAGACATTTTCAGAAAACTATAATAGCTGACAGTTAATACTCTAGAGTGAGCTCACAGGTTTTCACTAGGGGCACATTTTGATATCATGACAACAGTGATCTCTTCTCTCTTCCCTGTTCAAGTTTGCACGATTTCTGATGTTGGTCTTGTGTAAAAAATTGTTCTCACAGATCAGTGCAATTGGTGCATGTTGTAAGGAAGGGATGTGTTGTGCAGATAACAATGTGAACACAGCTTGCATCAGTCTGTGCCATCAAGGTATTCTTAAGGTTTTTGTTAGCTACAGGAGTAACATTGGGTGCTATTGTGTGTGGATCTTAGAGTCAATAGTTAAAAATGGTCTAGCTGTGGAAATCAAATTAAACCCCTCTGTAACACACCTCTGCGAGCAATGATTTTTCCTTTCACTGCCCTTAGTCTCTGTAGCACACACAGGCAGATGTGAAACCTTTGTTAAGAAACTCAGCTGAAGATATGCACTTTCAAAAAAAGAAAATCAGGTTGCTGCAGGAAGCCGCCAATAAGTCAAGGACAAGCACGTCAGGAAAGGTTCCCTACTTACACTATGTTTTGCAGCCATCTCTTGGCCCTGGTCAGTGGTGACCTTTCTCAGATGGACCAGATCCACTTTGTTTGCCACCAACACCATGGGAAAGGCCTCCCTGAGATGAAAACAACACATAAGTGACACGTACAACTTCAGGTACCACTTACATTGGTTTTGAAGGAAAGAGAAAGAGCATCATGTTCCAGACAGTTTGCCTGTGAGGTGTCAGGTTTCTGAAACACTTAAATTCTTGCGAGCTACAGAAGGGAACCACCAAATATGGACAGCGATTTGCTAAGTTCTAGATTCTATTTTCGTTCCATTTCAAGCTCACTTTTATTGGCTGTTGTCAGTCATAGCCAGAGAACAGATACTTGTCGTCTCTCACAACTGACTTTCACAACACAACAGAGTTGTTTTGGAAACAAATCTGATTCTCTGCCCGACTGGCCTGCAGCTTAAGGAGGGTCAAGCAAAGAAGAGATCCTGGGCCAGTTCTTGAATTCCTGATCCTTAATCAACCTGAAAGATATGACAACGCTACCAGTTAGTGCTGACTCAACCATTTCTGCTGAGTCAACAAAACTCATGCTGCCCTGACAGTGGCAGGAAAAGTTTGGCATTCTGTGAGGATAAATGTTACGTAGTGACAAAGCAGCATGAAGTGAATATAATTAGTATTTTGAATTTGTATGTGTGGTGTATTTGGCTTTAAATGGGTTGTCAAATCAGACCACATCAGATGATGATATGGTGGAGCTCACTAGGCCTTCAAAGTACTCAAAAAGTGAGAAGATCAGTCCAGTTGTAAATGAATCTACCAGTTTTACCATATTGTAAATTACATCTGAGAGAGCTTCCTCTTTTAATAACTTTGGCTTCCTGGTATGTTAATTTTCATTTACTATTATTGCACCCACAGGGTTTCAGTGTAATGGTTGACTGTATTGGGTATTTTAGCATTCTCTTCTGTGTTCACTTCCTAATAATCTGGTCAAGATAACTGGGACAAACTTTATTTAGTCCCAACCACTCTGATTATTGATCACAGCAATTACATTGGTGAAAAAATGGTATCTTAACCAATAGATATAACTAAAAGGAAAAAAAAGACACGGTTTGTTGAAAAGCATGTTCCTTAGTGGAAAGGGGAAGTTAAGCAGATGTCATATCATGTGTCTCATTTGTACTAATCAAAAGAGACTTTTAAGTGTTTAAAAATCAAAATGTCCGATTGGCTGGACAGATTGGACTGTTTTGTCATCTTTCTTTCTCACATACATAAAAATGACCAGCTATGGGTTTCTGGTGTATGTTGTCCTGAGGTTCTTGAGTCACTTGTTCCTTCCCAGAAAACTTGGGAAGATGGCTCTTTTCACAGAGTTGAGGTTCAAGAGAGTCTCGGCAACAGTGTTAATGAGCCATTTAAATGTAATCATTACATAACACTGTTTCAGAGTCAATTAACAAATCACACTTCAGTTCTACTTTGTTGAGTTTGTGTTTGGACCTACCTGTCTTTGACCCGTAGTATGAGTTGATGGAATCGGTCGACATGTTCAAAGCTGGCCTTGTCTGTCACAGAGAAGACGATGAGGAAGCCGTCTCCTGTCCTCATGTACTGCTCTCTCATCGCACTGAACTCCTCCTGGCCGGCTGTGTCCAGCACTGGGTAGATGGAGGGACACAAATGTATTACTGTACATCACACTGCTGAACACTACGCACAAGTGGGTAGAAAAAGGTGACAGTACCTTTTATTTTATTTCTTTTTACACCACCTGCACACCTGATTGAACTTAACAGTTAATCAGTTACTTATCAATCACACCAAGACCTATCCAACGTTTGATAAAGAGTCAAAGTTATTCCAAAAAATAACTGTTTAACCCTGCTACGCAACAGCATTCTTACATTTATTCAGTAACAAGTATAAATTGACCCTGTTTGCAGTAATCATTGCACAATGAGATGTGTGTAATCTTGTTATTGAGGCTTTATTCAATTTTCTACAAGCAAATTATCAGAACAAGAGTTTTTTTGTATGATCACCTCCACCCACGCACTTTCATAATCCTGAGAGAAAGCCCCTTGTAGATTTTGGTGACCCTTTGACCTGGTAATCTTTCCCTGGGTGCCACCTTCAGTCCTTGGCAGCACTTGTATTAACTATTGTGTCTTAACAGTGTTCAGGCCTTGGCAGAGGTGATTAGTTGCCAATAGTTAATAACAGAATGTCAAAAGTTTACACAAAGACTCTTTCCCATAAACTGCAAACTGATTTTTTTTAACCGGTTTTCTAATTCTTTCCAGAGTTTTATATGCTTCCAGCAAATTGAGTACTTTATAGGGGGGAAAGGATACATAATTTCTCCCACATGCATAAACCAAGCAGTGCTTTTTTTTCCAAATGTCATTAATTCTTTCAGGGAGTTGCCATTTCATAGCTTGTTCAGTGTAGGAAAACAGCAACAAATGTTCACTCATTGGTCAATGATGGATATGTTTAACTTAAACCAAAAGGAAAATGAAAAATAAATAAAATAGTAGATGAGCATGGACAGATATAGGATCATTCTCAGCTGCTGTCTGCTTCATTTCCAATACATTTACATTTCTACTCACCATCCAGTATTGCCCACTGCCCGTCTATCTCTGTGTGTTTCAGATACGAGTCCTCTATCGTGGGATCGTAGTCTGGCACAAAGATCTTCTGGAAGAATTGGATGGTGAGGGCGCTCTTCCCAACACCACCATCCCCCACCACCACCAGCTTGTACGTTGGCAGGTTGTCACTTGGCACAGCGCTGGTTGCCATGGCTACCTCCACAGTGGTGGTAAAGGTGGGAAGTAGGCTAGTAGGTGGCTGATGAGACACGCCAGGCTGAAATGGAGGACAGAGAGAGAGAGAGAGAGATAGAAAGACAAAGAGATTGACAATAGAGAGAGGAAGAAGCAACAGATAGAGAGGGAGAGAGAACAAGAGAGAGAGGTGTTAAGGTTCTTTGTTGCAGCTGCTTTTTCATCACCATGGAGATAACCACACAGCTTGGAGTTACAGAAAGAAGATGAAAAAAAAAAGACTAAGAATAGAGAAAGAGGCGGTAAAAGACAGAGTTCAGCACCATTTAAGTTCATCTAAACACATATTTCCATAGCTGGGTATCAGTAATTTAGATTCTGCATTGCCCCCACCAGAGAAAGACAACAAGCTCAATTAAAGTGAAAAGTGCAGCAATTGACATTTTTATTTCAACAAAGTTGGTGTTTTTTTAGAGAAGTGAGTGTCTATTATGTCTAGTTCCTTTATTATTGTCAGTTGTCTTGGAGGCAATGTCTAAAGCCATTACTGGAGCTGCATCCTATGAACACTCGTGTATTGACTTGAGTACTTATGCAAGATGTGCAGAAATTAAACCACAGATCCCAACACAATGCTGTGACAAGACAAATAACAAGTTTAGCTCCACTCATAGTGCTAAAGACATAACTGACAATCAAAAAAAAAAAAAAAAATTCAACAATTGTACTTACAACAAAAATTCTTCAGGTTACAATTTGAGAGATGAGATAGAGTTGACATGCTGTCTTTTTCCACCAGACCCTTGTGAGACAAGCCTTAGTGTGACTACGGTGTGCCGCACTGCAATCTCATGTATTTCTACTATAGCCTCAAAACAGGTGTTAACCACACAGAACAATATAATCATCTTGCCTCAGTCTAGCAAGTCACAACTATAATTGACCCCAGCTGAGCTGTATCATTGTACTAAACTGATTAGAGAGTAGGCATGAAGGTGTCTAGAGGAAGCATCATTTTGAAAAGATCATTTCCTCCAGCTTCTGTTTCATATTAAAAGCTTCCCACTAGCAAACCATAAAAGGCTTTTATTATGAAACCGCTACAGGAAATGCAGAATTATCTGTCATCAAGTGAACTACCTGAATGCTACTGAGATAAAATAAAAAACCCAATGAAATATGGACATTTTTAGAATTTTTAAAGTTTTGTAAGCAGATGAGTTTCACAGAATGGTGGGAGAATGGTCAAAGCTGCAACAATAAACCTGGTTGGATGAAGGCCTCTAGCCACCAGGCATGATTGTCCTGTTGTATAGGAAACTACTTCCACTTTGCCCGCCTCACTGGCTCTTTTCACAGTCACTTAAAGCCTGAGTATCACAACTGTATGGAAAAGTATCTAAAACAAGCCTTGGTAAGCCTGTTTTTGGACTACAGTAATAGCAGAAACCAGGCTAATGACATCTCCTCTGCCTGGCCCACTGTAACCACAGAACCAGCAGAGAAATATGATGGCTCCACTCCGACACAGATGGATAACTGTAGCTTGTAATTATGGCTTTTTGAAAACAAAAATAAACATGTGTCTTGTTATAATATGAGAGGTTTAACAGAAGAGTATTATTTCTACGCAAGTGGCTCATTATAAAAAAAATCTACTTAAAACATTTGCAAATAATTCAGATGCATTTCAGCGACAGCTTGTACAGTATGTACATTAACACGGTTATACTGTATTGTTCAAATCACCAAGAGCAATGAGTTACTGTAGGAGCTTTAATATGTATGCAATCTTATGCTGTTATGGCATAAAGCTCACACCACAGCTGGCCACAAAGCTAAGAAAGAAAGAACGAGATATGGGAGGAGAGCAGGGGAAGAGAGGAGCTAGAGAGAAGGGTGAGAGGAATCGGAAACAGAAGAGTGAGGGAGAGGAAGCAAGGTCACATGAGGACAAAGTGGATAGAGATGTTACAATATGGTGTTGAAGTGATCCATATACGCCACTATTTTACCGTCTGCTTCCTGTTTTTGGCCAGTTTCATCATTCTTATTTCTCCTGTTGCATGATATTGACAATTGTGTTTCCAAACCTAAAATGAATACATGCCTAAAATGATCTAATCAAGAGTGACGAGCAGCGATCTGTTCAGTTGGCAAATATTAGAAGGACTTACACCACTCACTGTGTGATTATTATTTATCACTGTCAAAAACAACTGCCCTAGAATGGAACAGTCTTGGTCCAACAATCAGTCATTTCAGATTTTAACCATAACTGGCCCAAAGGTGAGATATTGTTTCATCATCTTTAGCCTAATCAAGATCTGGCTAACTTTAAATAAACTTAAACCTCTGTGGGTTTGAGCTTATACACTTGTTGTTCATGACAGCCAATGTTTTAAGATGTAAAGAAGAGCAAAATTGAGGTTCAAGTGAAATCATCAGTCAATCAAGTTAACTTCAAGGTGTCCCGTGGAGTTTTTGACCACTAATAATGCTATTGTGCAACGTTTTTATGGGTGGGACCATAGTTTGTGTGTTGCAAGTGAAACAACGCACATTCCAGCTTCTGTTTTTAAGCTACTCCACTGATTAACAGTTGGCGGGAGAGAAACGTAGTTATACAGCAAAAAGGGCAAATAAGAAGAAGAGTGAAAGCAAGAAAATATGGAGGTAAACAATTCATAATGTATAATCAAAAAAAAGAAATTGCAATTTTATAAGGAAGGAGGTACTGAGACTTCAAGCCAGTAATAGCTGCTGGAAAACATCGCTATGATTAAGTCACAGGCTTGCAAGCTCCTGATTCCTGCCATTAACTGAGACAGTGAACACAACGGGGATGTAGGTGAACGCCTGGGTGGAGCATGAGGGAGCAGGGAGGGGTGGGAGGAGCTCAGTGGTTTGCTTCTACTACTACTCTGCGGTGAATTTCATGCTGATTTCCAGAACATACCGTACCTATACATATATGCGATCTGTGGTAAAAACATGCTAACAGCTTCACTTAAAACCACAGAAACTACAAACACAACCGTTAGTCAAGCCATCCACAGTGTTAATACAAATCTGAATGTAAAACTTATCTATTCCACCTCACTGTGAAACCTTAAGATTTATAGATTTCATTAAACTGTAGCAACAGCCAAAAGCAGACAAAAAAAAACACATTCTCTCAGCAATAGCATAACACCCCCACCACCCACCCACACACCCATTCCTCCTTCATCCACCAGGAAACAGCTGTCAGCTGGCCAAAGTCCATCCTTTCCTGACAAGCACAATGGAGGGAAGGAAGATGTTTCCTTCCTCTCCAAAGCCAGCCAGCTAATCAATCAGTCTGCAGCAGTCAGCCTGCCAGGTTGGGCAAAGAATTCCTGAGCCAAATTATTGATGTTAAAAAGACTCTTCAGTCAGTTAGTTGGCTGGCTGTCACAAAGTCACAAAATAGGTGTCTAAGCCATTATCCTATTTCAGAAGACACTATATTTTCAATGCAGTGCAGAAAAACAGAAACACAACAGCTTGAGAAGCACCATGAAATCACAGAACCTACCACCAGTAGTGGTTTTCACACCAGTCATGCATGGCGTGGCCTAGCTGAAGCCAAGTCAGGTCACAACCTTGTTGGGTGTGTCAGCATTTCCCCTGTGTGAGTCTCTTTGGTGGGGTACACAGTTCTCTGAAACACCACTGGTCTCATTCTGTGAGACTAAAATAATCCACAAACACCAGTTTAAACCAGATTCTTTTGGGAGTGGAAGCTTACTGAAGGAAATTTTACTATGTGTCCAACCAAAGTTAGTCATCTAACCAATGTGGCAGGCTATATGGCCTTACAAACCAACCAAGGCTGCAAAGATATACTTACAGCATCATGCACAACACTTAGGCCGTGTCCACACTAGTGCTTATGAATCTAAATCTTTTCAATGGCAATGACTTTGCCCCAAGATAAGGTTTGAAATGCTTTTTTCCCCAACAGATTACACTTCTACTACACATGTGCTAGATTTGATGACACTAACTTCTGTTACGGAGTGCAATTCAGTTAAAACTGTGTGCTCGCGTCAATGCAACAACACGATTGGCTTGATATGTTTCATGGTTCGGCTGGTTTGGCTTTTTGGTGGGAGGGGCTGGATATGTGTCATACAACTGCCATCTTTGGCATCACTGACTTTTCTATAAGTGGTTTGTGTCCTCCCTTATAATATCTATGGGTATGTATGGCTGAAAACCCTAATTGGTATAGTTCCTCTATGTAGCAGCAATATTAATAAGCGAAACTGGAGAATAAGAGGAGTCAACAAACTGAGATTCAACCTGCTAAGACAGGACAGACACGTTATCCATAACTATACAAATGGTAAAGCCACAAAACATGTAATGGATTCTTTTGTGTGTTGTTTCACTTGATTCCTCACCCGAAGAACCAAGACAAATGAAGAGCATCAACCAGTGATGTATTCCTTTCAATGCGGCACATCTGTCTACATTGATATATGACTCTGGTGTGTGCATTTACATATAACATAGCTGAAGCTGATGTACTCTGAACCTTATACTAGTCTTCACAGTGACTCTGTAAAGTCTCTCTGGGCACTTGAGAAGTGGCTAGTTGCTGCCTTGGGAAAGGATAAAGGCACTTCCCTCTTCACATGGGAACAAAGCAGCAACATAACTCACAGAACAGGAATAAGGAGGGACTCAGAGCACACCCGGCCTGTACTGTAACACTGATATCAACACTCATTGATGGTTCAAAGGAGGTGTTAAGACATAGTTCAGAGAGTTCACCAAGCATCAAGCTGCTGTAATGTTCAACTCCACCTTTTAATAAAATTAAATTAAACACATTTATGAAATGTATGGTATATTTTCATGAATTGCTCTGGTAAAAAACAGAAAATACTTTTCCCTAAATGTTGAAATCCTAACACAGTTTTGATTGTTAATGGAAACTGGGTTCTTGTCACCAAGACAGCTTAAGTAAAAGCAATTCACTAAAAAAGGGCATCAGTGAACAGGGTCAAATACAAATGGAACCTAACATTTCCATACCAGAATCAATATTCTCCAATTTGTAATGTAGAAAAAAATCAGATACACATATTTATATTATATTGCTTGTCAAGATGACATCAAACACTTACAGATGTTTTCTGCACAAAATAATACCCAATATCTCTAGCATCACCTTCACACAAATTCAGTGTGCAGTAAGATGCAATCTGCCTCTCTGAGCCAGTGTCTCATTGTACAGACTTGTTTCCTTCCTGATACACTGTTTCAAAGTGATGATTACATGAGCAGCAGTAGGCTATGCTAATGATAATGTGTATTCAGATGCCTTTAAACTTAAGATGTCTTTGAACTCATTTGCACAAGTAACTTGTTATGTACTGTTTGAGAGCGTGAAACGGGAACACACAAATAGAAAATCTGCTTTTTCATGTGGTAATATCAGTTCATTTATTTCTGCAAATGATGTAAGCAACGTCAGACTGTTCCCCTCATCACATTTCCTCCTACAGTGACAGTGCACACCCAGATCTTTTAACACCCTATGCAACATTTGGCTGACGACAAAGTGTATACAGCTAAAGAGATGGCACTACAGCAGGTCACATGACTGTGGGTCATCACCAATGACTCACTTGGCATTCTCCAGTCTCACGCCACTGTTTGAGATCCCTTTTAGCCATAAACTGCATTGATGTCTTTTTCATAAAACAACATTGTTCAAAGAATTTCCCTGTAGATGAGGCTGCCATTCACAAACAATTCTCACACACATAATCCAAATATCTCACTAATGCACTGTGACTTGCTGAGGGCATTTCATACTCTGACCTTTCTATTCATTTACTCTGGTAATTTACTTTTTTGTGAATTTCAACCAGGCAATAGGATGTAAAGACTGAACCCCTGCCAGGCATTAATGACACTGAAAGAACAATTAAATACTTGTTGTATGTGAACAACTGATTTCCAGTTGGGAGAAAGAACAAACACAATGAGGTAAGAACACAATATCTTCTAAAAGCTGAAGCTCTAAGGTCTAATAGTGTTGGAATTGGAACCTCTCTAGTTGACTGTGAGGCAGATACCTTAATTTCTCATACATGTCACGATCAAAAAGGAACCAAATAACATAATAGCAGTTAGAGAGGCTTTGTAAATCTATTCATCAGTACACACAAAATGGTCTTCATGTTCTTAATACTATGGGCAGGCAATAATAAACAAATAAATGTTATTGTTTATTGGTTTCCAGTAAAATCAGATCATGATGAAATGATAACATTGAATACAGTTTCCTTTTTGTACCTGTATGACCTATATATTGTAGTTACCATGTATTTGGATTTTGGATGTTGGTGAATTCCAACACCATTGATCAAATTACAATTGCAACTTTGATAAAATGTTTCATTTATTATTATTGCACAAACACAGTTTATAACATTTGGACAATAACAAATATATGGACATGAAATAATACTTATTTGCTCTCACACTGTGGTAAATATGTACTGCACTTTGAATGTGACAATATATGAAAGCCCATCTCTGAAACCTGGAGGTAAGGCAGATGTTGCAAGAAATTGCTTGCACTAAGTGGATTTCTATCTGTGATGAATATTACTTCATCATGACAATCATTTAACATACTGTACATCACATGGCTAGAATCCAGATTTACAACTGAAGGATACCTGGGTCTATACTTAAAAATGAATTCAGTGAAACTCTCAATACTGGCAACAGCAAATATGGACTAAAACCTAGATGTGTGAATGAATCCCAAAGCAGTATGCAATTATTGATATGAATTTTAATCAAGGAATATCATCTTAAATAAAATTCAATAAGGACTGTGACTAAGGCTAAGACTGACTGTAAAGTAAAGTACTATTTAGTTGAGGTTTGGCTGCTCCTGTCTCCACCTCAATGGGTAGGTCGACAATATCACCATTAATACATTGAGACCAGTTAGGTTTGAAATAACAACATATATACTGTATTATTGTTATTTATCCTGGTCAGGTCCATGCCCTAATAACCCCTCATATACAGTATGTACATTCACACATGTAAGGTGGAAATGTGTTATCTTCTTACTCTTGAGCATTTGCTATGCCCAAAGGCACCTCATGTAATGAGCAAAAAGATCATCCATCATTTCTAATTCATTTTCTTGCTTAGTTTTGTCAGGCCACAAGCCTGCTTTTCTACACTATGGTACAACCTTCACACTTTGAAATGTCAGGAGTGTCACAAGACTCCAAACATGCAAGTGCCAATATGAAGATCTCAGGAATCAGTATTTAATAAGCAGAAACACCAGGCCAATACACATGTAATAGATCACTGCAAGAGTCTCCTGGCTGGGAAACACAGCACCTACACATCATCCAAAGGGGGATTTATGATTGGTCAGAGGTCACAATTAAGCTTTTGGGAAATTGTGAAACAGCATGCAAAAGTCAGGCCACCATTACTCTCAAAAGCAACGTCATCATCCTCATCCTCAACATCATCAGCAGCAGCAGCAGCAGCAGCAGCAGCAGGGTTTGACATTTCCATGAAGTTATGATGGAAGGATAAAGGCGGATCTGTCACCAGACAGCCAAATTGTCTGTTGATTTCACTTTGCTATTAATAGTGATTAACGTGTGTGTGTTTGTGAGTGTGTATATGTATACTGTGTGTGTGTATGAGTGTGTGTCTTTCTGCGGACTGACTGGTGCTTCTGAATGATCTCATCCTATGATTTGATACATGAAGAATCTCTCTGTTCTCTCTGCCCAGCTGTTAAATCTGCACACCATTTCTGCTTCAGAGCTGGACACGACTGTGTG
Source organism: Seriola dumerili (assembly GCF_002260705.1). Classification (NCBI taxonomy): domain Eukaryota; kingdom Metazoa; phylum Chordata; class Actinopteri; order Carangiformes; family Carangidae; genus Seriola; species Seriola dumerili. The sequence continues at coordinate 4,492,335 of NW_019174307.1, forward strand.
TACACAGCTGTTAAAGATATGGTGGTTAAAATACATATACTATATACAGTAGAAGGTTTCGTGTTCATTTCTGACAGACGAGAAAAGACGAGAACTGTGTTTTTGTTTCTTCCCCAGGGGAATTTTTTTGACATACACAGGCAAGGCCCGTGTGTGTGTGTGTGTGTGTGTGTGTGTGTGTGTGTGTGTGTGTGTGTGTGTGTGTGTATGTGTATGTGTGTGTCTGTGTGTGCGTGCGCGTGTGTGTGAGAGTGTGAGAGAGAGAGAGCGAGAGAGAGAGAGCGAGAGAGGGAGAGAGAGTATGGAAAACCGACAGTAGCCGCCCCTGAATAACGGATTTTGGTTGCTTCATCTCTTGAAGTTTGCAGCAAAAAATGAATTTCCGCAAACGGTTAACAGTCGTTTATATTCTTCATTAAAACGAGCTAACCCCACTGACTGTTTACCGCGTTGTCATTGGTCGAAATAGTGACAGTCAGCTAGGCTACAGTAAGTTGTTGATACATTGAGAGTAGTCTAGGATTTTACATTAACGGTAGGTGTTGCCTGCACTGTCCGTGAATACAGACACACGCATTCACGACCTCTTCAGTCTCAGCAGGAAAGCTACTCACCGACACGAGCTCCGCTGTCGTGGACACAAAGAAAACGTCCTCACACCGACATATTCCTCCTCATCTCTTTCTTTCTCGGCTTCAAACCACCGCCGCCCTTTCGCCGCAGATGGGAGTGTGCTCCCCACATCTGCGAAACAATACGTCGAGTAGCTAATCTTTGTATTGCAACAGCTGATGTTATAAATAGAAAAGTCCCAAAGGGGTGACCGCTGTTTCTTTTAAGACATGAAACGATTAAATGTTGGTCTTTAACCGTATAATGATTTCGGTATTTTCGAGCAATTGGAAAGTAACGTGTTCATTTTTTTTCATGATGCATTTTTGTGTTAAAATTCTGAAATCTCACGAAGCGTTAAAAGAGTTACCCTTTTTTAGAGAAATGGACTCTTCCCACATATAGCGGACTTCTTTAAAGGGATAGTCCTGTCAAATTAGCCCTGCCTAATTTAGGGGGAGTCAAATGGATTCATTAGGGGGGAAAAATCCTTCTAAATTACTGATAGACTCACAATTTCTAAATCATTTTCTATTTTCTTTGCAAAATTTATGCTTTTCCGTACATTCAGATTTTGTATTCTCCTGTTTGCAATAATTAGTGAGTACACCTGGTGTAACTCTCCTCAGCTAATTGCGAACTATAGTAAATGCTTTTGACACAGAGACCCACAAATCCTACATATATAGCCTAAATGTTTACAGTATTGCACTGAGAAAGCAACAGGTGAAGGCTAAGTGAGGTTTATGATTAATTTTTGTTACAAGCTTATAGGTCACTGATTTATTCACCCCTCTGTTTATTCTTCAGGTGGTTCCTTGGTTCTTCTCTTCATAACTAAAATACTAACCATTGTCATTTCCTGGCTAAAGCTGTACAAAGAAGCCTGGTGTGTGTGTGTGTGTGTGTGTGTGTGTGTGTGTGTGTGTGTGTGTGTGTGTGTGTGTGTGTGTGTGTGTGTGTGTGTGTGTGAGAAGGCAACTGGACTTTTTCATAGCAGACAAATTGACTGGTCATAGTAAGAAAAGCACAGGTGTTACTAACATTAACAATGGCTCTGTTCTACTCAAGTGTCCCAGTACTAAGTCATGACAGAGTGACAGCAAGACACAAACCCAGGACCCTGGAACTGAAGCAGCTAAATGGAATTTAACCACCATTACTTATATTATTTATACTTGTGCTTTTCCCACTGCAACGTGTAAAAATGCCTTCTCTGGAAAAGGCCCATGCATTGTGAATTTATTACACATCAGTCATTTAACATGTTTATGATGTGCAAAGCAGTATGGAAAAATTCATTAGATATTGTGTCATTTGAAAAGTTAGACGTTGCATGCGAAAACAACAACCTAATATGTAAACTCATATGTGAAACATAATTTCACACATAGTTTGTGGATATACAACATACACGTATGCTTTCTTTTCTTTTTTTTCACAGACACAAATTTATTTACAGAAAAGAAAGTGAAGACATTTCATCTAATTATCTAATACATATCTCAGAATTACAACATGTTTATCTCATAACTATTACTTTGTATCTCATGATTTATAGACAAGATCTCATGATTGTGACGTAGTGGAATTGTAATTACAAGACTTTTTTTCTATTACCTGGTGAGATATAAATCTCCAAACCGCAAGGTCATAATTATGAGAGTACACCTCCTTTTTTTCCCCTTTGGTGAATCCATTACTTTAGATTTCAAATGTGGAAAAATCACACAACACGTCAGAGGCAGCAGTGTTTTACATGTTTTAGGTCAGAGCAAAGTTAATCATTTAATAGAAAGTATATTAATTAGCACATCTGTGCGATTACCTTTTCAGTGAACCTGCTCAAGAAAAAAAAAAACATGGCAATGCTGCCTTTGCTTTTGTTCAGTTTAGCTAGAGGTCAAAGAGATAGATTAGGATCTGATCAATCAAGAGAAAAGAGGTGTGTGTGTGTGTGTGTGTGTGTGTGTGTGTGTGTGTGTGTCTGTGTGTACAAAATGATTGAGGGCACAAGGGTAAAGAGAGGGAGAGAAGGCTTGGGTGTTATTGAGAATAGATTAGGGCAGATGCTATAGGCTACAATTAAAATTTTGGTGCAGCATGTACTGGAACATGGGCCAACAGCATTGTGCAGAGGCGCTAAAGAGCACCATTGTACATTGTTCATTTTACAAATTAAAAATTGATCATGAGTCACTTCTGAGCAATCGCATTCCTCATTTCATAACTTATCCAGTAAGAGGTTGGTAAATGATTTGATTAATAATCGAACATCAGGAGGTCATGAAACAGTGTAACTGACAGGAAAGGTCTGCAGTTTCCTAGTTCATCCAGAACCTGCTTTCTGAATGACTTATTACTTTCTCACATAGCTCGTCGTTACTTAAATTACCTGCTTCCCAGAAACCTTTATTTTATATATATACAGTACTGTATATATATATTTATATGGTTGTTTGCCAACAAATGAGTATTTTCTGAATATTAACTCCTTTGATTTTTATATACTGATTATTTAAAAAAGAGATATGACATAGTGTAGTAAATAAGTGCACGCACATTGAATGTATACTATATGCTCAGAAAAATAAAAAACACACACACACACACACACACACACACACACACACACACACACACGCGCGCACACTGTGTGTGAGTCTGTGTGAGAGCGAGGGAGAGAAAGATGTAAGTAATTCAATTGAAATAAGGAAGAGGAAGCTCCATCTTCATACTACCTCTGTAAATAATCCAGGCATTAGACATTTTATGGTTCATCTTACAGTGACTAACTGATGGGTAATGAAGTGGTCTCACTCTCTCGGTATGTTTGCTCAATCTTTCCAGGAAATCCACTGCATTTAAAAGCATGTCCACATAGGCTATACACACACCTACACACCAAGAATGCACACGATAAATGATTCTTTCCATACATTTTATGTGATGTTAAAGAAAGAAAGAAAGAAAGAAAGAAAGAAGATGTTGTATACAATAAATTTTATCTTAATTGATGGAAAAAATTACACTTGAGTGGATGGATGGAAATATTTCAAATTATAGCCCATTCATGTTGATACAAAGCACATTTTAACACCTAGAGTTTAAGAACAAAACAATCTAAATTGTCTTAAACAGTCACATGGTACTGAAATTTAGCCCAAAATATGAAGTGAAGTACAACAAGTAGAGTTACATTTTGATCCACCTATATAGTGTAAAGGGTAAGGACACTTTTTGAAGGGAAAAGGTGGACATTTGTTCAAATTCATTCTACACCAAAAGAACAGAAACGTTCTTCTCCAGGTATAGAATACTCTCACCATCCACATCCACAATAGCTATATCCACAATAACCAAACCACAAATATTCTATGTTTGTGGTAGTAGGATGGAAAAGATTTGAAATATCCTTTACCAAGTTTAAAAGTGCTGGAGTTACACTTGAGACTGTTAGCAAAACAAGAATATGATAATAATTGTAATAATATGAGCATGCTAACATATTCAAAATTATAGTATTAACATGCTGATGTTTAGATGGCAATGTTTATCATGTTCAGTCTTGCCATGTCCAGATTTTCAGATTACATTTCCTACTGTGTCAGTGTGTTACAATGTTGGCCAGCCCAGCTGTAATGTATCAGAAATGCACCCCCACTAAAATCAACGGTTATAGTAAACTAAGTTAGGGTGCTTTTTTTCTATCTATCCAGATCTATATCCAGTACATTTCATTTGTGACAATGTATTATCAGACCTTTATTTGACATTTACCATAAGGTCTTTAGATATGGAAGACTTTAAAGATAAATGTACTGTGTAATGTTGTTATCCGGTTAGCAGTGACACAAAAATTCTCTTTTTGTTTTCCCGGTAATGTTCATCAAGGAGTCAGGAGCTTGCCCTATTTGACATAAGGATCTATTGATCTAGGCTTTGGAGGACTTGTAGGAAGCAATCAGGAGGTGGTGAATTGATTGACTGGGTTACTGATTTATTCATTCACTGAGAGGTCACTCCACTGGCTCGGACGGCAAGTTGATGGGATCTTAATTTGAGAATTGATTGCTTTGTGTCTCCTGCATACTCCTCATTTTTCTTCAGATGCTGCTGGTGTTTGCAGGGCAGGGTCAGACAGAGTGCAGGTGGAGCCTTTCTATGGCAGCCTATACAGTCACAGGTAAGCCAATGGCTAATGAACACATCTGTACTAAATTAAATGATATCTTAATTTTTTTTTTTTATCCTGAGAGAAATAATTCTAGCATTTATATAATTCTTAAAGGTAATTTTCTCAAAGACCACAGTGTTCATCATGTCAACCTTGTGTAAATTCAGTGTCATGGATCATTAAGCACCAGTGACATCTGTGTGTGTTTGTCAATATTTATGCAGTGACACATAATGCATATACAGTATGTGCACATGCATCATGTGTAAAGAAAAATGCAGTGAATCCATCATTGTCCAGCAAATAGCCTCCTTGACCTTTGGGGATACCCTCAAAAACTTCTCACTCCTCTGCCACTTAACACATGAACACATAAGGATCCTATAGAGATCAGACAGAATTCAGCTTGTTTTGAATTTTTTTTTTTGGTTCATTACATGAAGCGAAATGTGCTGTCTGTAGTCTCACTGCTGTCTCCAACCTGAGTTGGATGTTGTCCCTTCAGGCTGGTCTAAAATGCCAAGGAGCAAAGAGAGGTCATTGAGACCACTATCAGCTCTTAAAAAATATTCATGTGCTTCCAGCCTAATTCTTTGCACAGTCGCAGGCATTCAGCTTCTTCCAGCATGCATTGTGCTTCCAGTCCATCAGAGGACTGACACAGTTCTGTATAATGATGATTATGATAATGGCATGTAAATGTCATGAACACACAAACTGACAATACTCCCTTGTATCATTGTGATTTGTGTACTTATTTATTAGAGGTTTATAGCTTACAATAGAACAGAATAGAATAGAATCAAATAGAATAGAAGAGGGGATTCTCCCTGTGTCTTTCTCTTCAGACACACACATATTACACACATACACAAAGACACACACTTCCATTGCCTCTTGCCTGTTTCCATGGAGACACTAGTGAGCTGTTTCTTTCCACTAGGATCAGACCGTCTGACTTGATCACAATGCATATGCACACACATACACGCACACTTGCATGCACACAGACAGTAAAGTGGTACATTTTTTAGTTTTACCATATCAATCTGTACAACAATAACTTTTATACTGTCCTACTTAGGGATTATCCCTCCATGTACAAGGTTATTTACTATCACCATTCTACTGCTGTTATGTAGATAACGCATTACTCATCCAGTCTCTCATTTGCTGTTTTCTGCAATAGTTTCTGTTGTCCAGATTGTTGCAAATTAGGGTTTTAATGTGATGAAAGTGTGAATGTTTTTATAAGTGCATATTGGAAATGCATCAGTTTTCATATTGTATTTTACCAAAGAGATGGGATAAAACACTGCAAGCCAAATGGGAGCACAATGAGCTCAGAAGGTGATGAGGGTTAGGGAGGATAAAATGTGCTTTTTGTTCAAATGAATAATATAAATGTTCCTCATCTTGTACTGCAATTTTTTATTATAATAATCACAATCCTTGTTGATGAAAATCCTCTGAATGCTTTTTACTCTTCCAGCAGTTGCACATTGTGATTTGAACTATTGTCATTAGAGGTTATCAGAGGTCATCATGCAGTATGATAGTCTAAGATACTGAGACTTTTCTCACTTGTGTCTTTAGTAACTGCACAACTTTCACTTCCTCCTCTAGCAGTGCTGTGTGCAGCCAGTCAGGTTCTGTAAAGGTTCAAAGCAGGTTGATGTTGCGACTCTTTGTGACATCCTCTGGAAAATTACTGTTCTAGCTAATCTGCTTTAACTTTAAAAAACATTTTAAATCTTTAATATCTCTGTTCACAAAATGTGGTTTTATTAAAGATGGGAGTGTAGCCACAATCTGGGTGACTGGGTTTCCACTAAAATAAATAAAGACACCGCTGGGTGAATGGGTGAATCATTATGTGTGATCCTGAAGAGATTAATTCAGTATTTGCAATATAATTGTCAAAGCATAATTACCAAAGCTGTAGTCCGTCACACTAGAAATACAGCTAATAATAGATAGTAGTTTTTTAGTATTTAAATTGTACTGCATAAAATAACAAGAAAATATAATACAGTCTTAATTTTCTAAGCCTAATGTCTTTGTCCAACAGTGGGGGAAGTGTGTGAGCTCTGGCTGGCTGCATCTGCCCTGCAGGTAAAAGTTCATCTGATGCCTGTTCTGATGCATCTTATGTTTGAAAATGAAGTCAGTCTAGCACTGCGGAATCACCCTGTTTTGTACAGTGTTATAGCAGATTACAGCATTGCTCAATAGCAATGTGCTAAATATTTGATTATTTTCATTTCTTTTATTGGACTGAAGGAAATGTGATTGTATATTGTGAGGCTGCTTTAAGACCTATGCAAAATTTACACCAGATGCACCACATCAGCAGCACATAGGACGCATGACTGAGCAAAGCTTTGAATAGTTTGATTGTGAAGTGAAACAGACCTGCTATTTAAAACTGTTTCTATACTCATGGATAATTTCTGGATTGGAAACTCTTGGGCATCTAGATTCTCATGGAAATGTATGCTCCGGTGTTTGATGCATTGTTGGTAAGGTGCACTATTCCCTTGTCATTGATATAGAGTCATGCCCCTCAGGCTTTACCAGGTCCTTGTACAAGCCTGAGGTACAGAGTACAAGGACCTGAGTACTGTACTGTACTGTACTGTAACCTAAGTATGAGCCTAACTAGAAACTGAACTAAAACAAAACAATTAGGATCACACTATCTATAATATACTTATACAGTGGCTTCAGGTGGAAATTCAGACCCTTTCACTTCCTTTCTTTCTTTTATTGTGTTGTAGATTTAATTCTAAATGGTTTTGCACATCAGTCTAAACTAGGTAACCCATAATAACAATGTAAAAATGTTTTTTTTAGAAAATTTGGTAAATTTAAATAATATATCAATAAAAATCAATAATGAAATCTCATTTACAAAAGTATTCAGACCCTGTTCACTTTAATTATCCTTGATTTGTGTCTGGAACTTAATTTGAGTCCACCTCTGGCAAATTGAATTGGTTGGAGATCCTTTAGAAAGACCCACATACAGTATATATAGGCCTACATAATGTATATAAGGTCCAACAATTCACACTGCATTTCAGGACAGAAACCAAGTCATGAAGTCCAAGGAATTCTCCATAGACCTCCACAATATAATTAATTGTGATCACATATAGACCAATTGTGAAATGGAAGAAGTCTGGAGTCATCAGGACTCTTCCTGAAGTTGACCATCTGGCTAAACTGGCAATAAGGACCTTTGTCAGAGAGGTGACCCAGAACCCAGAGCTTCGAATATGTAGTGCAGTTACTTCCTGATTGCCCTGAGGAGGGCGCTATTACATTGGCTGTCAAGAATCTCAGATCTCAGAGAAGTAGTGGACATCGGGTAAGCCCAAGAAAATAAAGAGTGTGTAATTATTTTCTTTAATATGGAAAAAGGCTTATTTTATGATATGGAAAAAACGACTCAATTAGATAATATCTGGGTTGGTATTTGTATTTGTATTTATTACCAAACATTATGGATATAGTTATCTAATTAGGACTCAGTGACTGGATTATTTGTCATACTGTTTTAATATCAGCTGTTCCCCCACGGTTACTACCCCAACTCCAGTCAGCCCTTAGCTGCTTCCTAGACGTGACATACCTCCGCCAAGGCCAATGTCAAACAACATAAACCAGACTTCAGACAAGAAGATTCAAATTCTTAGTAAATAATCCATATTTTAACCAAAATGTAAAGGGTTATTCCCTGGCCCATGATCCATCCCTCCACCAAGTTCAGTTCAAATCGGTACAGTACTTTTTGCATAATCCCGCTGACAAATAAACAGGTGAAACATGACCTCCCTAGCGCAGGTAAATGACTGTATAACAGTAGGTGGCGATAATAATCCGCAATTTGCCATTAAAACTTCTGAAGAAGGGAAGAAGAAAAACAGGAAGAGGCGGCATAACAAAATGGCTTCCAGTTGGTCGGCCCCAGCCCTAGAGCTCTCCTGTCCGGTCTGCCAGGACATCTTTAAAGATCCCGTCCTGCTTCCTTGCAGCCACAGCTTCTGTAACGTCTGTGTTCAGCAATGGTGGAGAACCAAACAAACACGAGTGTGTCCCGTTTGTAAAGCAGTGTCTCCTCGGTCTAATATACCGCCTCGGAACCTGGTGTTGAAGAACCTGTGCGAGGCTTTCCTGCTGGAAGTGGAGTCAGGCGTTGTCTGCCGCCTGCACACGGAGAGACTGAAGCTCTATTGCGTGGACCACCAGACACCTGTTTGTATTGTCTGCAGAGACTCGAGCCAGCACAGAAACCACACATTTACACCCGTGAACGAAGCTGCAGAGTTTCACAGAAACGGCCTGCTGAAGCGCCTGGAGCCCTTACGGGAGAAAGTGAAACTATTCCATGAAGTGAAAGCGAAATGGGAGAAAACAGATGAAGACATTAAGAACCAAGCTGGGGAAACAGAGAGGAAGGTAAGAGAGGAGTTCAGGGTGCTTCGGACGTTTTTGCAAGAGGAGGAAAATGTTAGGATTGCAGCACTGAAACAAGAAGAGATGCATAAAAGAGGGATGATGAAGGACAAAATCTCAGTTTTGATCAGAGAAATAAACGCTATGGAAAGTACCATCAAAACCATAGAGGATGGGCTTACAGACGATGACACATCTTTCCTGATAAAAGTCGATACTCTGACGAAAGAAACTCAGCGCCCCCTGCCGGATGATCCACGGCATGTAACGGGAGCCCTGATCAACGTTGCCAAATACCTGGCAAATATTAGCTTCAGCGTCTGGTGCAAAATGATAGAGAAAGTGTCATACACCCCTGTGATCCTGAACCCAAACACTGCCCATGAAGAGCTCCACCTGTCTGAGTGTTTGACCAGTGTGACATGTGGACCCAAACAGCCTCTAGCTTCAACCCCAGAGAGGATGGAGCAGCACCGCTGCGTCCTCGGATTTGAGGGCTACAGCTCAGGGACTCACAGCTGGATCGTGGAGGTTGGAGACAGTCAAGTATGGGCACTGGGTGTGATAGCACAGGACGCTCAGAGGATGGGAAACATACTCTCTGGGTTATGGATGCTGAGGTTCTGCCACGGTAAATTCACAGCATTCTGCCCATCACGTCCAGGCTCTGTCCTCCCCCTGAAGGACAGGCCTCAGAGGGTCAGAGTTTACCTGGACTGGGAGAAAGGAAAGCTGTCCTTCTTGGATCAACAAACTGACACAGTCTTACACACCTTCACACACACATTCACCAGCAAGCTGTTTCCATACATCAACACCTGGAGTGACCTTCCACTGAAGATTTTACCCATGAAACTCTCTGTAACAGTCACGAACCTGTTAAAGAATTGCAGATAAGAAGAGAATCCATTAAGAATTAATGAGCAAAACAATCAAGTGTTGAAATTATTGATATGTTTTTCTTATTTATATTGGTCTTTGAAGACAGATTTTTGTTTCAACTTTTTTATATCTGTCATTGCAATAACAAAAGTAATGTGATACAATGGAGGAAAACAGAACTTAAACAAAAATCTAAAGAATTAAGGTTATGAATACTGCATTGAATACTGCAACTTAAACACCAAAAAATATATACTGTACATCAACAACCAGTGTTGGTCAATGATGCAGTAGCATGGGGTGTATTTAATAATGGTAATAATTTACACATATCCCTGAATATACTTAATGTAAAATACACAAATTGAGAAATTAAGCAGTAACTGACAACTTAGTTAAAATAACCTGTTATAACTATATCAACACTGTCAAAGCCAGAAACCTGTGAGAATAATGCTTCATTGGGGACATTTCGCACTGATCAAATGGTAGCAATTCACTTAAACTTATTTGCACACCTATCAACGTTTTTGCCTTTATAGTTTTATTTATATTGCGCATAGATTAAGTTTCTTTATAGGGTGTTGGTTCCTTGGTGGTAAGGTAGTGCAGCATTGAACAGTGCTGTACAGGTAACGTTTTGATTGAATGTATCTTGTTTTTGTTTTCTCTCACTGCTCAAGTGCCTTTGCATTTGTTAAGATTTGACAATTATTTGTTATTGTACTTTATTGAGCCATGGTTGCCTTATTAAAACTACTTCCACCTCTATATGCGTAACTCTCAATTGATCCACTTATGTAAATGTATAGCTGCAAATAATATTAATAAAATAAAATAATAAATAAAACATACTTTTCCTCATGCAAAATAATGAGCAATTATAATACACAATATTGTGCATGATTATTTCAAGCTATGATTATTAATTATGTTATGATGTGTGATTCACATGGTTTTCCTATCTATTTCCATTCAACAAAAGATCACCAGCTAACGAAGTGCTGCAAGTTTTACAACTTTAGATCATGATTATTTTATTATATACATTTGAGAAAGTATTTATTTACTTACTTATTCATTATTTTAACATTCTGTCATGTTAATAACTTCATTGCAGTGCACATATGGCTTAAATACATTAATGTCGCCCAAAAACTCAAATATACAGCACATGCCACTTCTACAACACCCTGTCGTAAAGCGGTCGTGCAACAGCATGACGGCAGCTAAACCGCTTTACGGATAGGATTTTCTGTCGTCATGTAACTGTTGGGTGCTGTGCGTCTGTCCTTGTAAAGATGCCCAGAACATGTGAGTGTTTCAAGCTGTCTGTTGGCTGTAAATGCAGTTGTTTTTATTCTGTATTATTTTTATCCATTTAGTGAGATGAAGCGGTTTTCAGTAGGTGTATTTGACTTTTAGGGTCGTCGGCCAACGTTACTGTGTGTAATGCATAGTAGAAAATGAATGAATAGAAAAACAACCGGCGTTACAAGCCGATTGTATCTATTTGCAGCATTAAAGTTAGTTAACGATATTTTAAGGGTGTTATAGTGGCGTTTTTCAGTATTTTAACAGCGTTAAATACACAGTGATAGTGTTTGACATGTACTTCTAGGCTAACTTTAATTCGGTTGAGAAATTACAATCAGAACACTTAAGACAACACTTTAAATATACGAATATAATCCTCAGTTGTTGCTTATTAGCAGGTAGACATTGTTGTTTCACTACACATCAGCTACATCTGTAGACTGGAACGTAACAGTAACGTAATGCATTACTTGTGTCAGCTATCATCTTCCCATTTGTAGTCACTGTCATTTTTGTTAACTTTGAAGACATGATGACTGTTGTGTGAACCTCTTAACTGAAGCTGACTGAATATGGTCTGTGATGAAGGTGATGTTACAGAGGCCAGGACGTTAAAGAAAATGTCTCTTCAACAGGACAACAAAGGTTGAACTCCCTGCCTGAAGTGTCCTTGAGAACAACTCTTAAACTCTCTCTGACAGGATGTGAATTGCTTGAATCGTCATGTGTCTATTGAGAACTGATTTCTTGCCTGTCTGTTACACTCAGGCCTGTCGGTATACTCATGAATGCGCTGCCTGCCTCTTTCACAGATGCTGCCTACTGAAGTCTTCAGCACCTAACTGACACAAAATCAGTCAACAACAAAAACGTAGCATGGCGTCTCGCCTCCTCAAGTACTCAGTGCTTCTTCAGAAGTACCGGACTCCGCTGCTCATCACGAGCTGTGGCGGGGTCTTTGCAGCCAACATGTTCTACCATGTTTTCCCTGACATGTCCTACCGTCAGCTGTATCAGGCCTGGTTCAAGGGAGAGCCAGTCACGCTGTCTGAAAAACTGGAGGAGGTTTTCCAGCAGGTAGTGTAAATGTGTCTGTGTGCAGGCATTTTAGTATTTTTTTTTGTAATGTTAATTAGATTTGTACAATTATTTACAGATGAGATTAAAAAAAAAAAAAAAGACCCAAAGGGCATTTCACCTAGAAATTCATTCATTGGTACCTATTTATCTATTAAAAAGAACTACATATGAGCAATAATGCATGTCAGTTATTTGCACTGGCATATGAATGCATGACAGTTTTACAGTAGGTTAAGTAGACAATGTAGTCAACATGATACAGACCTTTTAAATTAATTAATTACAGCACACATAAAGCATATATTTAATTGACAAAAAATCTAAATTCATACTTGAATTCACGATTTAATGTTGTTTATTTTGTTTAATTTGTAGGTGTTGAAGGATTATGGTATCAGCTCAACCAAGAATTTCTCTGCCTTCGCCTCCTTTGGGTTCCATCCGGTTGGTGCTGGTGTCCCCTGGCTCCCTGCAGGGGCTCAAGTTGGCATCCCAGCAAACTTTAACAGCACGTCTGACAACTCGAGTGGAATCACCAACCGCAGCATTTTCATCAATGGAAAAACGGTGGAGTGGGACAGCGATACTGGCTCTGCACTAAAGGAGGCACTGACGTTTTCCATGGACGCACAGAAGTTTGCCGTAGCGCGAGAGGTGGCCCGCTTGCAGTCCGGAGGACCTGTTCTGAATGCTGCCGTGGCCCCGTTCTGCCTGGGTGGGGTTTGGGTGTACAGCGTGGTGCTGAAGCAGGTGTTCGGACTCCACGCTGGGCCTGCGCTGTTTCGGGGAGCTGCGAATATTGTGGCGCTGGGCCTCGGTGCCGTGTCCTACTTGCTCACCTCGGATGCTGTCAGCCAGTGGATTGACTACAGCTCAGACAAAAATGCGGCTGCACTGTCACGCGATTATGCCAAAGGAGGGGTTGAGTTTTACGATAAGATTCTGTCCAGAAACAAGACTCTGCGCTCTCTGATGGGCCAGAAGGGAGAGGAGATGTATGCTCCCAGTGGGAACTTGTTTCCTGCTCACCTCCTTCAGCTGAAACATACTCCGTATACATCCAGGAGGGAAGGGATCCTAGCTTTACTGAAAGAAGAGAAAGTTTGAAAAGAAAGGGGAGGAGGGCTTTTATGTTAAGAGTTAAAATCATTGTAACTGGGCCTCACATGAACGCCTGTAATTATCTACTTGGGCTTGTCTCTGAATAGACTCCAGTGGCGTAGGAAGGTCTCTGAGCTTAACATTCTTTTCAAAGAGATATGTCATCCCACATGTTCTGAATGTTATTTTGTGAATCATGAAGTGCAGAACAATTCAAATTACAAAGAAGTCTTGTAAACCCCTGGGGTCTCAGATTTTTAGTGGCGTGTGTGACTTGTGACTTATTTATCCAGCAGATTAATTCTGGATCCAGAGTACAAGTAAATTACTGTATTATTAACATGTGTTTATACAACCACATGTTCCAAACAGAAAATAAAAAATAAAATATAAGGTGTCTTTTTTAAGGTGTTTTTATGTCTCTAGATATTACAATTACAACCTGCAAGGAATGATCTGTGTGGCAAAACACTCGGTTAAACAGGCCAAAATGCTAAATTACATTTATTACATCCTATTATTGTTATCTAGCCATGCATATAGTTTTATCCTGAGTAATATTGTTTTCAGAAACGCATCATTTTAAATTCTGTGACTGCCATTTTTCATATCTCAGAACCTGAAACCCTTTATTTCTCCCCCGATTTTTCAAATAAGAGAGGGAGTCATCATAATCATGCAACACTAGAGATTTCCTATTGCACATCGTAGGCCCACTTCAACAGACTAGTTAGACAAAAGCATTTTCCTTCATTTTGAAGAATTTGTGGTGGAGAATGTGAGGTGTCCTTGGGTACAGCATCTCCAGGTGTGTTAAAAGTCAAATGAAAGTCAGGAAAAACCATTATGGAGGAAAATATCTGGATTTCTCTGGAATGGACTGGTACTTAAAAAGCTGTGTACTGTTTTTGTTTTGGTGGAAATGTTAAGCCATATTAAATGAATGAATCCTCCCACAAAGCAGCTGTGTGTAATGTTCATAATAAAGACACCATGATAATATAAAACTGGTTAATGCAGTGTTCTCCCAGTACACCTATATAAAAGCTCCATCTTTCTGTTTTTCCCTGTGCTCTTCTATAGTCATCTGTTTGTCCTTACATGAATAACTAATTGAGTTGATCATCTAACATCGCTATAATGAACAGCAAAGTTCTTTTATGCTTCTCAGCTCACATCTCAAAATAACCTTTAAGAAGAGTAACACTCTACACACCCATACATCATTTGCATGACCCTAAGTAATTTGCTCAGCGATAATAATCTTAATATGCAGCTTATTGTGACTCAGAACTCATCATATAGCACTCAAGTTCCCTTAGGTTGTCTGCATATTAACAAGGCTCAGATACGGTGTTTTAATTACATTTCCAATCTTGTACCCTGTGGACTGAACTAAATATAGAAGCATGTAATTAATAGTGTTGCAGACAGACATGCATTTACATTATTACACTTTTTACATTATTGTCCCTAGGGTAGACCATTCCATAGAAGTAGCAATGAAAGTGGAAATTTATTGTGTGCTTTTTCTCTGTCGGGCAAATGGGATCAAAACTAGAAGGCACATGTTCTGATAAAATCTGGACATAAAAAGCATGCAGACGGCAGAACTGGTGGAGTAGAGTAGCGGGACTGTTCTTAATCAGGACAGCTTGGTCTCAGTGTTCTCTGACAGCAAGTGTCCTTTCTACACTTGTGCCCTTGAGCAAGATGCTGTATTTGCTCCAGATCCATGGTTATGCAGCAGATTGTAGACTTTGACTTTCTGCACTCTTCAGTGAGTAATGCTTTCCCAGATGCACAAACATAATAAAAATATTTTTATTGCTCCAAAACACCCCCCCTTATTATCAGGTCATGCCATATTGAAAACACAATTGAAAAAAAGTTGGAAAAAAGGAAAGTCCCTATGAAGAAGGCGCAGAGAAAAAAGCTTTGACCAAATTTTTAGGTCTACTTCATCATTTCCCTGGCTACAAAGTGGCTTTTGAGATATGCATAACAACAACACTGGGCTTATTGTGTTGCTCTCACCGCTCCGCTTCATCTGCTTACTTCATTGTTTGCCCTACAGAGATAACTGTACAATGGGCCATTGTTTGTTGCATTGTAGGCTGTTTTCTTTCTTCCACTGGAGGTCAGTACAGCCCATATTACCATTCTTACAATTTGCTACTATCTTTCTTTTACAGTGTCTATGAATGACAGGGCTACAGATTCATTCGGTCTGAATGGACAGGCTTGGACTTGAAGTGAAAGACGAAAAAAAAGTCATTTTCATAACTACATTCATATTTGAAAGTCACACAAAGATATTCATTCGGAAATTTTGCCTTTTGTAGAGACAGGGCTATTTTCAAATTGAAGTTTAAGTTTAAAATACATTATACAGATATTAAAGTGAAGTGTGTGTGTGTGTGTGTGTGTGTGTGTGTGTGTGTGTGTGTGTGTGTGTGTGTGTGTGTGTGTGGGAGAGAGAGAGCGAGAGAGAGAGAGAGAGAGAGTGTGTTAAGTTACCCTATAAGGAATAATATGGTAGGCTATACATTCCCACTCCTAATGCCGAGCCTGAAAATGCTATTGAAAACAAAAGCTGAGAAAGTTGATTTTATTTTCTACTTCGGTGGCCTTTTAAAAAATAAAGGAGGGTTGATTTCACAATCCTTAGCCATGTATATAAAATAATATAGTATAATATAGTATAATATAATGTCCATTTCGCAATATATGCTAAATGTCAAGATCAATACAGCATCAAATTTCCTATTATTCAGTATGTACAGTACATACATACAAACATAAGTACATGCGTATGCACATATATACCAATACAGATTTTGCATTGGTTCTACCTGGGTGCGCTCAAAAACAAACATCGCGCCTCCCGCCCCGTGGCCCCGCCCCTGTGCGCTCGGTTTGCGCCATTACGTCTCTTTACTGATCACTGCTGTGGTGCAAGGCAGTCAGGCAAAGCAGCTGCAGAGAGACCAGGGAACGCTGACAACAACGGACAGGCTCATGTTGGGAAAGTCAGAAACGCAACATTTGCCTATTCGGTGATTTGATGTTCAACATTTTTCACTTATAACCTTTTCGGTGATCGCGTTTTCTTTATTTTTACGCGTGCGTGGGATTATATTTCACATTCTCTCGACCTGAAATGACTGCTAGTCGCCGTGTCTAGCCAATGGTTACTGCGGGGGCTCCTGTCTTGTGGATTATCCGTCGTCGCCGAGCCAGTCGCATGGTCGAGCCCGGAGGAGGCCCCGCTCTGCTGGATGGATGTGTGTGAAGCAGCGCCGGACTCCGAGTACTGATGAAGACTGTGATAGTGATGATGCTCGGGTTTCATCGGCAGTGGTTGAACTGATCTTGGATGTTCGGGCTATATCGCCCCTACACAAATCATTTCCTCATACAGCAAAAATTATATTCCTTAAAAACTGGACGCCCCTGGAGCAGTTTATGACGGTAAGAAAGACACTCATTCACAGGCCACCAGTTCTTACAGCCAACTGACGTTAGCTAGCTAGCTTAGCGCTGTCACTTTTATCCAAGTTGCTGCCCGCACCGCTAAATTGGCTAATATTGCGAAATAACATTGGGATAATGTTACTCCAAAGAGCCTGTGTCGTAATTACGCGTGTGCTTGCTGGAGTGGGGTCTGACAAAAAGAAATAAAAAACCCTTTTATGCATTTTACTCTATAACCTCAATAGCCAGTGCTTGTGTAGCTTGCTTGTTAGCTAGCTGTTTCTTAGCCCATTCAATATATCGCAGCTTACTTTACGTAGCTGCGAAACAGTAGCTAATCCACTCTGCACCGTATTGGTATGCATTTAAAGGTTTATTGAATCAGTAAAACTTTATTCAGCCTTCCTGTAGTCGACATATATAATTTAATTAAACAGGCCGTTAATAGCTCATTCATTGTACAGTGTACAATAAGCCCTTTAATGACAGAGTCCAGTTGGCGTTCAATGGGACCAGTGCGGCGTCAGTTATGTTACAACTGTGGCTTTAAATATGATATTGTTTTATCATATGAAACATTCAAAATATTAGTGATTATAGAGATATTTGAATTGCAGTATGTCAGCGCAAGTGTTGTTTGACTTAGCTAATATGATTATCTTATTATACAGCCTAAACGATAAGTGCATATACCGAATACAGGTCATTCAGATAAATTGGATGTGGGTTTTTTGTCATTCATTGCTAAATGACTGGTGAAGTACCGTTTGTTAAACTGCTCTCATGTACGTGTCACATTCTAGAAATGTCACACGAAAGGGCCTATATGGATAAGCTGCTTATTGCGACCCCGCATTCAATTTGACGGTGCATCAATTATTATTTTTTTTGCTAAGTAAACGATAGAAAAGTGCTCATGTCTGCTGGGCGAAAAGCTGTTAACTATGTGGTGTTAAGTAATGGATGTGAGGGTTTGCTGTGATGAGGCGTCCTCCTTTTTGTCGATGACGTAATCCTCCACCATCCGTGCCACATCTTTTGGGTCGCAGTCGGTTCCTCTGCTGCCTGCTGTTTGCCAGTCTGCTGCCGCTGCTGAGATCATATGGACCCTGCTCTGTCCTGTTTGTCTAGCCTCTCTCTCTCCCTCTCTCCCTCTCTCCCTGGCTCTCTCTTGTCCTTTTATCTATCTGAATTGCAAAATGACTCTAGAGTCATGTCACAATTGCTTCTGAAGGGGATCTCAGTAAGGGGTGGCAAAGGAAGGAACTGTGAATGAAATCCTATAGGTGGGTTCAGTTTTCCAAGTATTCACCAAATCAGCAGCCCAAAAAATTGTGTGACTAAGGATCCCCTAGGGATTATGTGAAGGGGGCAACAAAAGCCCCCCACACCCCCAACCTGATGACATACTGTGTATATCCTGTGTAATTTTACCGACTTTTCATGTGTAAGATGAGACAGTGTGATTTGTTTTGACAAGAGCTTTTCTACAGTATCCATTTCTGAAGGAATCCCCATAAACAAAATGCTTAACAGATGGGGGTCCAACAACATGACTTTGACCTAATGTTTGTAGCTCTTCTTGACCTGAATACATTTGGGAATCCCTGTCTGGGGGAGCTGTTGGTTGCTGAAGCTGAACTACTTATCTTGGGAATTAGGCCTGCCATGTTGCGACACATTTCTAGGCCTGTTTTGCCACCATATTATATATTAAAGCTGTGGTAGTAAGGGTTCATTTGCTTTAGACTAGACTGGACTACTAGAAAAGTACTTCGTACTACGTCAAGGGCTTGTTAGCTTGTGCAGTTCGTACTTAGTTTTGCTCCCAAACTAGAAAATATCACAATGATCAAATGATATGTAATTGTGCAATAATTTATTGTGACATACACTCTTAAGAGCTTTTTTAAATATAGTCATTTGTTGTCATCCTTTAACTATATGATTTTAGCTATATGTTTTTATCTGACCCACCTATTTTTTTTTTCTCCACACACTTTGTGATAGTTGTTCTTTAAAAGGCTGAAACACATCCTGAGTGCCCCAATGGTGTTGAAAACAACAGAACCAGTCTGAAAGCCAAAGTAAAATTCTGCAACCAGAGCTCAGAGAGAATAAAGAGAGGAGAGTCAGGATCTTTAAAGCCACAATCTTTAATAATAAAAAGGGAATCCCATCTCTGATTGGTGGCTGTGCTGTGGTGCTGTTGGTACCTAAACATGACTAAATAAGGCTGTGCAAAGTTTGTTGTCATGAAATAAAAATGCAGCTTTACCATTTTTATTTGATACATATTATAAATTCATAAATGATATGCTGAACAGAATCCTGGATTGAACTCTAAATTTCTTTGCTTTTGCTCCATCTAAACCTGTAGAAGTGGATGGACTCAGCTGGTGAAGATTAAATTGCCTGTGGCAATGGCCCCGTTTTACTTGAGCAGTGCACCTGAACCAGCCATCCCCATGGTTTACAACAGAAGTGTGTGCGTGAGACAGAGGGAGAGAAAGCAGATAGTAAAAAGTGCGCAGAGCAAGTGAAGAGATGATATGGATAGAGAGCGACAGAGGGAGGAAGACAGAGGGGGCACAGGTGTGGCAGAGGTAATTGGGATTAACTTCACCTGCTAGCAGAGTTCTGGGGGATCCCATGGGAGCAAGCTTGGAGTCAGGTAGTATCATCAGATCCCAAGACAACGTGGGATCAAATTTAACTGTGGATATATTGCAGAGGCAAATTGTAATTTACCCATACGTTATTTCCAACAATTCAACCGTAAAAGTTGCTGCTTAATAACAGCAAAAATGACAAATAAATTCAGACAGTTGTTCTCCCTTTAGTTGAAATTATTGCAGTTTGAGAAATTGTTGGTCAATATTACTTGTAGCAAGGATCTGCTCTTGATGATATCCTGATGTTTTGATTTGAAGTGTAGCATGCATTAACTGAGGAACAGTGTTGAATAATACTGTTTTACTGCCAGCACCACATGTTCAATGCTTTGGTCGATCGGTGCAAGCATTAAACTGTTTCATTAGTGTTAATGTGGCAAGCTTGGAGGTGCAGAAAATTCAAGTCCACTTTGGCGTCCTCAGACCTCTTACTACCAATTTATCATCATGCCATTTTTGCAGATGTATCTCCACAAGTTTGACTGGTCCTGGTAGTGCCAGTATAGAAAATGCATGAAGATGACAGCCTGCTAAACATCATAAACTGGCCCATATAGCAGCGTGGTCAAAGGTCAACCATTGTTCTTGCCTGCCCATTTGAAAGGTGGAGAGATGTGTATACAATGTGGGATGGGCTAGGAGTATAGAATGTTAGGGAATGTGTGGAGCATTGTATGATTAAAGGTCTTGAAAAGCAAAATCAATGTATAGCAGGGCAATAGACCTATATATATATATATATATATATATATATACACATGTACTTAATGCTGTGCTTCTATTGTGTTATAATTGTGTCAGTCCAAGAGGATGTCATCGTCATGCATCCTGAGGTTTAGCTGCTGTCTGACCCTCTGTCCTGCCTGCCTCTCACTCAGCTCTTTGCTTTGGGTTTTCTACTCTTCTTTTTCTCTCTATCTTTGTCTGACACCTTTTTTCTGGTAAGTGTCAACGTTGGAAAGACACACCCTATAAGTTAGTGGTAGGCTGTCAGTGGTTGTGCTGACAGCTTAGTATTGGTGTGAACTGACAAGTATTGGTACGAGGACTGGTAGTTGGGTGCTGCAGGCAAGATACATTATCAAGCTCCTATCATTTACATATCCTACATTACTAGGCTTGAATTGTTGCCAGAAGTTATATGAAAAATAAGTGGTATTAGTGAAATTTGACTTCTGTCACCAGAGACTTGCAAAACTCTTTCTCAGTCCATGTATCCAGTTGCTTATTCACTGTCAATCTAGTGCTTTTATCCCCATACCTAAATGAATGATTTTAATCCGAGTGGTATTTACATTTTAAGATCCCTCATAAGATCCTTCTCTTTCTTTGAATGACACCAGGCTCCTTGTGACCTATGTTGACTGTTACTGACAGCCTGTTCATGTTTAACCAAGAGGACCAGCTGTCAGCCCATTCCATACTAACCCTTTGGAAAGCTCACAGTCCTGTCTGCAGCAAGGAAGTGTTGTAAGCTTAGCCATTGATAGGCAGAGTTCGGCCATTTCATTTTACAGTGGCTGCACACCAACCTGCTTGGTGCCAAGCTGCTTGTGATACTGTGCCAATTTATTTCTTGAATGTTATGCCTCTTGCATCAGTAATTACACGAGGGGTAATTATTGCCAATAAGGCATTTTAAAATTGGAGGCAAAATAGTTATCATACATTTGCAAATATGCCTAACATGGCAGAGGCCTGTAGCACTCACAGATCACCATCATTGTCCTGGGCCACAGTTCTTTCAGTCGGTCTGACTGGCAGTCATGAAGTGAACCAACCTAAGAGCCATCCATTAACATAAAGATCCAGCCAGATAGCTCTCAGAAAGGCAGCTAGTTAGTGGTCTGTTGGGGTGGATATGGCACAAATCCTCAGCAAAAATCATCTCCAAGCCCCAAACACAGCTGTGTTTATTCTGTACAAGATACCACAGCTACAGAACGTCAGGACCAAGGTGCCTTGACAGATCCATGCTTCCAAAATAGAAAGCAAGTAGTGCTGTATTAATAGTGGCACATTTTGATTGGCTGAAAAGAATAACTATATCAAACGTGGATATATCTTTGGGGCTTGCAGCATGGTAGTCTCAGTATCATTCAGAAAGTAGTGGAGAGGACTTGCGTGTGAATATTTTCTGCCTGTGAACACTGGGACAAAAATAACATTGGCCATGTGAATTGGGTGTAAATGATTGGGGGTAGATTCAGTCCTGGCAGGGAAAAAGCCTTTTTTTTTTTCAGAATGAACAACGTCTATTCATAGTTAGACAGTTGTAGTATTATCATATATCACAGTGATTCTTGGTGCTTAATATAAGTTCTAAGGTGTGTTTCTGTCAAAAATCACTCAGTAGTATATTTTATTGGAACTTGAGTTTGTAGTGGTTTTAGCTCTCCTCCAGAAAATACTGTCTGAATTATCTCTCTCTCTCTCTCTCTCTCTCTCTCTCTCTCTCTCTCTCTCTCTCTCTCATACACACACTCTGGCGTTGGCATATCTGGATCATGCATAACTAATCAGATGAAACTGCATATTATGGTAATGGTGTTCTCAGTTAGTGGGCAGCCATAATGGTTTGATTAGCTGTAACAGCGGGTTATCCAGCCAGAGAGGAGCTAGAGACACACACGCACACGCACATGCATGCAAAATAGATGTGTTGAATCCACTAGTTACATTCAGGTGTACAGGATTCAGACAACGCCAGAGAGAACTGTAACTCTGCATTAGGGCTGGACCAATTATCGGCCTGGCCTGTTATTTGATCCAATATTCAGCAGTTTTACAGTTATCACATTGCTTTCTTTAACTGATTGCTGATTAAATAAATAATTAAAAAATGCGGAAACTCACCAATCAGACCAAACTGAGCAATCGGGGAAGGGGGTCACTCTGGCTGAGCTCCAGAGATTCTATGTGCAGATAGGAGAAACTACCAGAAGGTTCCTTCCTCCCTAATGGTTTGGTTTTTGCTCTAATATGCATAGCCAGCTGTTAAACCTTTATATAGACAAGTGTGTGGCTTTCTAAATCATGTCCAAACAATTGAATTGACCACAGATGGACTCCAGTCAAGGTGTAAAAGCATCTCAGAGATGATCGAGACAAATGGGAGGCACCTTAGCTAAATTGAGTATTGAGTGTGGATTGATGAGGGGGTCTGAACACTTTCTGCACTGTGTGTTGGTTATTAGTTATCAGTGCCTATGGTTATAAGTTATCTGTCTCCTTGATTACTAATAATCGGTATTTGAATTGGCCCTGAAAAAAACATGTTAGTTGACCCCTACTCTACATCTATGCACAATATCGGATTCTTCTTTAAATAATATTTACACCCTTATTAATCATGCCAGTAACTCAGAGTATAACAGAAAGCACTTCTTGTAATCTCATATTGCACCAATAGCTCTAACAAATCTCTATTAATTTGTAGAGTATATCCCATTCTAATATACTCTACAGTTTCTTGGAGATCTCTGTAGTTCTGAAGGTTTGAGATTTGGTTTCTGTGGTTATCACACTGTGTCATCACACCACGACTGAGAAAGGACAGTCCTACTGCGCCGCACTGGGAGCAGTAAAACAAAATTAGCTAGAATACGGTTGTTATCAAAGGTCTTTCTCAGAGGAACATACAGTGAAGACAAAGCCGTACGTACGACGTACGATATGACACAAATTACGAAATTCATCCCTTTGATTTAGGGGATTATAGAATGAAAAAAGCACTATTTGTAATTCAATTTAATTAATCCTAGCAAATAGTGGATAGTAAGCATAAGTTTAATTGTTAAACTTTATCCCTATATATCTGTTGTAATTCGTTATACTGTATCGTCCCTGTTATGAGTCACTTGTGTGTTCTAACCCAGTTTCTGAAAAGTGCAGGGCTAGATTATACCAGCAGATTCAGGAGATAAAGATAGATAGATTATGGTTTAGGGGCTGTGAGATAGACCTAGCTGTGCAGAGGTTGGATTAAGTGAGCACAACATAAAGACATTAAAGGATTAAAACGATCATTGATGATCACTGTGTATGAGACGGGTAGATGGATAGCCATCGAATAAATGGCTGAGAATGGAAGAAAAGGGCACTGGACAGGTGGGCAAACCAAAGGGGGCTGGGGGTTACTGATTTATTAATTATTAAATAACACCATATATAAGTTGCTCCACTGCAAGTATTTTAACTGCCAAATGCTCTGTTACAAATAAATAACTGAACAGTATGAGCTCTATTGCTTCACGTTACAAACAGCCCTCACTGACCTGACCCAAGTCAGCTGATTACATATTGTGATTAGCCAGCATGCAGCATGCTCTGCGCACTTCGAATAACAGGCACACAGAGAGGGCTGGTAAAGAGAGAGACAGACTCGATAAAAAACTGTATGGATTTTTTTTCGCGGCCCACCAATACAGCAGGATTTCTCCGGGTGCCTGATGGCCAGCCTAACTATGATGGATGGTTGTGTGTATGGGAGAGAGAGAGCAGGACAGCTTGGCACGGAGGGGCTGAGCGAATGAATGCACAACTCTACATTGAAATAAGAATTTACCCATTCAAAATAGTAAAAAAAGATAAAAAATAATAATATGTATATGTCTGTCAATGTTGATATTGTGGTGGGCCGCCACAAATAAATCAGTGTATGGAAAATACTGCTAACAGTTGTTGCAAGCTGTAATCTTCATGTTTTTAATAGTTGAATAAATAGAAATTTTTGAGCCTTTGTTTTGACTGTCTGCTAATGTTGACACATCAAGTATGTTGGCAAGCAGCAGAGATAGTGATATGATGTTGTCTGTTGAATTTGGGCAGTGTTCAGGGGGAGGGAATTCATGATACCAGAAATTTGAAAGTTTGTACCAGTACCAATGGAGTTCCCCAATTCTCAATGCCAAATTCGATACCAGATTACACATACATACGATTATACCTAAAGATTTTTCATGTTAAAGAGGACTCTTTCCACTGCAGCCCCACCCCCACCTGTACACTCCTCAGGTATGTGAGTACAGCTGGCTCCTAATTCTTTACTCAAGAGTTATGCTCCAGTGCTTGTTTTGGCTTGTCCTTTCCTTCACTACCACCCATCCCATTTTCCCCCAAAACATCTATACACTATGTGACATGCACTCCTGTGCACATTTAGACATACACATACCATATCCTAAAGGTGTATAATGATGTGTTCAGCAAAGAGTTGTAGACCTATGGCCATGTGCCCATTTTAACCTGTTGCTTGTGCAACCTGAGCTTAGCACGCAAGTGTGTCAACCTCAGATCCTAAGGTCTGCCTTTGAAACAGCTGCTTAAAGAGCCTTGAATACCTCAGGAGGTCAAAGGACACAGTTGCTTAAGAACAGTGGGACAGAGCCAAAAGTGGATGGTGTTTCTTATTCTGCTTGGTTCCCATGAGAATTACCAAGGTTCCAGTTTTTTTTTTCATATTGCCGTTTTATAAATGAGTAGTATTGATGACACTAAGAGTTACATTTTGGTTTCATCATTTATTGAAAAACTAGAAGTAGAAGCCTGTGCATCTCTTTCCATGATTCCAAACCTTTAGTTTCCTGCCCTCTTTTTCAAACATGCCATATGTTTTTGTGTGACACTTGACAGGGTTATTTCTGGAAGATCAACAGTTTACATGGTTAAACCTAGTTTTATCCGCTGCTTGTTTTGCTTGGAGATCTGTGGAGGAAGCGCAAAGTGAATCCATATCCAACTCAAACAAGAACAGACATAGCAGTCTAAAAACACAGGACATTAGTACTGCTGTTTTTATTTCATACTGCTTTCAATTTCTCCACTGTCTGGCTTGTTTTCTGCCCGTCCCTCCTTCCGTCTCTCCTTTATTTTTATCCTTACTGCTCCTGATTTCCTGGTCTACATGACCAGCTTGTTCAAGACAGCATTTTTTGCCAAATTCTGTCTCTTTTTCTCTGTTTTAGTCAACAGATGGGTGCCGAATGTAGATGTGTGAACATGTCATCACTGTGCATGTGAGAAGATGCAGCGAGGAGAGCAAGAGGGAAAGGGTCGACAACATGCGTAGAGATATCTGGTTACAAAGGCTGATGGGCATGCTTTTTAGGAGGGTGTGTCCACCCATGTGATCTTGGATTACTCTGAACAGCGCTCTTACACACAAGCATTCACACTCTTTTGTTGACATCTGGGCCTGCCTTAACCTTTCTCAAATTTAATTCACAGCCTGAGGACAGGAATGATCCTTTCCCCAAGCAAACTTTTTCCACAATAAATCAGGGCTCCATTTTTGCACCCTTAAATTGCATTTTACAACCATGTTGCAAATGGCTGGACGATTTGTTGAAAATGGTGTCATGATATTAATAAGGATATTTTACAGTTTTGATTTGTATCACAATATGGGAAATGTATGTTTGAATACAACATTAGAGAACATGACAATATACTTTTGAATGCCAAAAAGCCATCACTTGAATAAATAGATGGAGCCAGTGATGTCATATTACAGATTCCTTTTATGAAAAGGGCCTTAAACCTTGGGCCTTGTGAAGTAGGCAGCAAAAACAACAAGGCTTCAATGGAGGGTCGAGATTTAAGAGCAATGACACAATATATGACTGGCAGAATGTAAAATGTAATGAAGGTTTTAAGAGAACATGGTATGAAATGAATAACTTAATACTTAATTTTGACTGTGAGAAGCCAAATCGTCCACAAGGCTGTGTTACAACTGGTACTCCTGTGGTTTCTTATGTTGCTGTATACCTAGAAACACAACTGTATCGGAGTTAAACAGGGACCCAAGCAGTCTTACTATGTGTTAACTTGGTATTAATTGTGTTAACTACATTGATTTTGTAGCTATAGATTGTTAAATTGAACATAATTTAAATTAAACAGTAGTACTTGCAAGCTTATCCATCATGCTATCAATTTCAGTCTTTCAATCTATTGATGTATTTTAGTGTGTTACTGCCAGCTAGGTAAGTAGGTAGGTTGGTTGTATGTGTCTGACAGCCTTTGGTTTGCAGCAGTTCTCAGTAGGAAAACAAATTGCAGTCCATGTGATTTTAAGCTGTCAAGTTGTGTGTGTGTGTGTGTGTGTGTGTGTGTGTGTGTGTGTGTGTGTGTGTGTGTGTGTGTTTGTGTGTGTGTGTGTGTGAGCTTATATAGAGTTTTGGAGTGTACAGAAAGAAAGTGGGCAAAATGGACAGTCATACCCGTAGAGAATCTGTGTGTTTGTGTGTGTGCGTCAGAGATGAGAACGAGAGGACAGAAAGAACATGAGAACAGGATTGTGTGTGTGTGTGTGTGTGTTAGAGAAACAGGCAGCCTTGCTGCTATTTTCTGGGGCAGGCTATCAGGCAGGGAGGCAGCAGGGAGGGATAATAACAGAAGCTGTTACATTCTTGTGGTTTCTCTGATTTCAGCATGAGGCAGGGGGCTGGCTCTGGCTGACTCAATGCTGCTCTGCCTGCTTTGTCTCTATCAGCCTCTGAGCCGGCATGGACACTGCTAGCAAGAGGACAATACATGACATTTCTTGGACACTTTAATCTAAGACACATTAATTACATGACCGTGAATCTGTGCACATTTTAGCACCTCTAGCTCAAGCCTCAACCTGGCAACAGATTAACACAGGCTAAGCCACCACAGTGAGCAGTGACAATAATTTAACTTAATAGTTTGGTAGTTCAGGTTTGTTCCTCAGGCCATTTGACAGCTGGTTTCAGATGCTACAGTTGCGAACTTACTTAGATATTAAATTTCTTGCTGTGTGCCAGGTTGTTTCAATACAATTGCAGTTTATTGATTTATAGAGGAGCTGATAAATTGTCATGGCTACCTCAATGTAACAAGACACTTAAGCGCTCCCTTCATTCAACTCCAAGAACAACATTTACAGAGAAACTGAGTGCTACTGGTTTGAAATGAATGGGATGCTGTAGTGTTTGTGTTCAATAGGAGCAAGGTGACAGTGTTCAAATTACGACAAAAGCAGGTGTTCATCTGGATGATGTATGTAAACTGGTCAAACTGGTTCAGTGACTTCTGGACATCTGGAGTCCAAATAATATATGACCTAAAGGCATCTCGTCAGGACTCTAAAAGATCTTTAAAGTTACAAATAGTTTACATTTGGAGTGAAGACGAATAAAAAAACAAATGATAGACATTTGCATATGTAGAAACATACAATTAATAAAATGTTACCCTATAGTCAGACACTACAACATCAAAAATTATATTAGAAAATCATTGTGCATCTGTGTGTCTTGTGCTTGGTGGCTCTTTTTTTTTTTTTTTTTTTAAACATTTCTACTCTTATACATTAACATCATTACTTTGAATCTTCTCATTGGTTCATTTTATCCCTCACTTAGATCTGGGGTTGCACTAATCTTCTTTTGTTAAATCAGATTAATGCAGAGCAGGCTACCCATGTTGTGGAACCTGGTTTGAGGTTGTTGTATATCAGGGCAGTGCTGCAGAGGAAATGCCATCTGCCGAGTAACACTACCACAAATGCATAACCTGCATTGACCTACATATGTAACCTCATAAAGCTACATTACTAATTCAATTCTACAGCAAACATTTAACCTGCATTCTTGATCAAGCTGATGCTTCAGAATACTTGTGGTTAGCCTGAAATAGCTAAAGTCTGATATATTTGAATATGCAAATGCTCTGGTTTGCATTGTTCCAGCTGATCATATGCCAGTGCTTCAGAAAAGACAGTGCACTAATGTTTTGGTATGTTTAGTGAAATGTAATATTTGCTATATCGTCCTGCATCTGTATCAAAGCTTTGACAGTGCACTGGGCTAACTGATGCAAACAGAAATAAACCCTCACTTAAAAAGCCTGATGCTGTGAGATTTCATATCAGCTGTTTGAGTCAAACACATGAGTATGCACCTTGGTATTTTTGTACGAAGCAAACTGTGGCCTTTTTAAGCGGATTAATCTAGTCAAAAATTTCTACCTTCATACCTCAGCACATGCAAAAAAAAAAAAAGTGAGAAATCGCTGCCTCAGTGTATTTCACCAGCAGCTAACCTTATTTTCTACAGTGTGGAAACATTGTACAAAGTATGATTTGACTGTCAGGTGGGCCCACGCTTTCCTGTTTTGGCCCTGTTTACCGACCACAATGTGTTCCACACACCTCTATCTCTTCATCCTCACCTCTTCACACAACCTGTGGTACAGAGCCATCCCCTAACACCTCTCCCACTCACATGCGTTTTGTTATATGAACTAAATAAAACACTCACACAAGCTATTAAGTCATCAACTCCACTTTTGAATCGCCTCTGCTGCTTGAATTGCCTGTGTTGCAGCAGGGACTTACTGCTGTTCAGCCTTGTAGTTTGCAGTTGATCTTAATCCACCCTAATGACATGAGCCAAGTTTATATATTTTATATTTATATATTTTATAGGTCTTCTATCTTGAGCATTCACAGTACTGCTAGCCACATCCCCTGTCTGTTGCCACTGTTTTTGCAACCCAAAACATTGCAAAAATTACACCCATGATTTCCCCACACCCGCAGAAACTTCTGGGCTTGACGTGCTGCACTGTACGGTCAAACCATGCTGCTGTCTAACAAGTAAATGTGTCCAAAAAAGTAACAGATTAGACTGAACGCATGTTAAAATTGTGTGTGTGTGTGTGTGTGTGTGTGTGTGTGTGTGTGTGTGTGTGTGTGTGTGTGTGTGTGTGTGTGTGTGTGTGTGTGTGTGTGTGTGTGTGTGTGTGTGTGTGTGTGAGAGAGAGTATTGACAGAGCAGCAGCAACCACACATTAAACTGCAGGTTTTCTAAAATAAGTCATAAGCAGACTATTGTTTCTGTCTAAGAGATAGTTTTAAAGTAATTTCAACCAAAAACATGGCAATAATGACAAAGAGGTGTGGCACAGTATAACAATTATGCTGAGCTTAAAGTTTCCTCAATTATGCATCAAGTAGAATTTCTTTCATCACTTTCAACTTTTTCCCAGAGGCAGATTTTTAGATGTGACTGTGTGTGCATATGGTTGTAAGTGTGAATGAGACAAAGTGTGTTTGACAATGTTAGACTGTGTTCAGTGGGTGAATATACATCTGTATTTTTGATTATTATACTACCAAAGGCAGAAGCATTTATCTCCGTTCTCCCACGTTCGTTAGGTATTGTGGGTTTACAGTTCCATTTTCCATTTACATTTTTGTTAAGCATAGGGGGTAAGGCAGTTGTGTAATAATATATAAAATAATGTGCTGTGTTCACATATCCTACTGTATATTAATAGCCAGTTGTAGGAACCTACTAGATGCATCCAGGAAGACTATTAAAGAAGTGTTTCCTCTAGGTTGGCTGCTTTGGGCGGGACTGTCAGCTTCAGGGTTAGCTTCCCTGCCATCGTGTAGCATCCTGTTGCCAGATAACTGATATTTTGGCCTGACTTGACTTCGATGTTTGTCCATCTTTGGTTTTAAAGGTATTTATATCACTTGTTGGAAAACTTTTATTGCGCTTAATGTAACAATTTGTTAACCCGTCTCTCCCCTGTTCTGTGTGTGGGGGAGGGGCTGAAAAGCACAGAGAAACAGAGGAGGAGAAAAGGAGAAAAACACCACTGTAAATGACAGCAAAACACAGTGGACATTCACTGAGCTGAAATTAGAGTGCAAAAATTGTGCATAAGTTAGGTAAATATCAGAAGTACATTTTTTTTTCTTCTTTTGGTTCTTTGGAGGGGCGGGGGTCCGGTTGGGGAGTTGGGCCACCCTCCCAAGGTAATGTCAGGGGAAACACTGTGAAGAGTCCATGTCCTTTTACTGGTTGCAGCGTTTGAGTATGTGTAAGTATATTTATTTTTTGTTTCTATTTCTGATTCATTTTTTAAAAAGATTATTACATATCTGTAATGCAAACAGGCCTGCAGATTATGCTGAAAACTCATTGTTAAATATGAAAAAAATACTCAGGCATATCAGACAGCCTTTTTTCAGTACCCAAGCAAGTGACCTTCTGGCATTGTTAATATGGACACATTTTGGCATAGGTCTGATCAGTAGGAGGAAGTGCAGAGTTTCCAGGAAAAGGACTGTTGTATTGCCTCTAAAAGATTAGGTTGATGATAAAAGCCTTTTCCTAGTACTCTTTCCTCAACTACCACACTGCGTTTCTCTCATTTTAAATGTCAGTCCCGATCTGCTTCAATTTCTCAGCAAAGAGCAAGAATGCAATATCCAAGGCTTCGTAGAAAAAGGCTTGGGTCATGTGGGGCGAGATAGATAATGAATGAGATGGGTTGAACTTTGATGAGATAAGCTCTGATTGGTTTCCCGGTGTTTGAGTATCATGGGCTCAACAGCCATAGCTTTTAAGAATAGGAATACAAGGTCACCCTGAGGGTGCACAGGGATTAAGTAAATCATGTAGTCATCATGTCATTCATCACATGCTATCCACTCCGTGTATTTTTCTAACCGACAGATTTTGTTGCATCAGCTCTGCCAAAGTCGAGCCTTTATTTTGAGTATATTTATATTAAACTTGTCCTGGTCTATGTTGTTACCAGTGGCACAGCATGCACAAGTCTTCACTGGTGTGCTGACACTGCTCCTGTAGTTATTTATGCTCTGAGGAAAACACAGTGTAATGTAACACTTGATTATTAGATAGATAGATGGATAGATAGATACTTTATTTATCTCCTAGGGGAAATTCATGTGTCCATTAGCTCATTGTTGATAATAATAATAAAAAAAACAGTTAATAATAAATAAACAATAATAATTAGGTTAGTCCACTTCCTTTGGCTGAAGTGTTGTACAGCCTGATGGCAGTGGGAACAAAGGATCTCCTGAACCTCTCTGTTATGCAGCGCAGTGAGATGAGAAGTTAGTTATGTTATTCTATCAATTATTATGCTATTATTATACTATCAGATAATTCTGGTCTGTAGTGTCCATTGCAACACCATTTACTGAATTTAGCTTTTTTTTTTTTTTTTTTTAACAATATTAAATAATTTTTTCCTCTTGACTTGATGTTGCCTCACCCTCCATGCCACTGAATAACAAGGTGGAATAGCTTGGTGGAGTACTTTAATACTTCATGGCAATTGGGTTCTTTCACTGTAAGACCTGTATGAGCGTCTTGGTGCTTTCAGGCAAAACTAAAGCTGCTTAGGTTACTGTAAATTCAACACATACACATGTAGTTCCTATCAGCTTTAACAGTTATGAATATGTATGTATTTACTTGTGTGTACATTGCTTGTTGTTTTACAGTGTATCAAGGGCACTTTTACCTCCTAGTTGAGAGAGACTGATTAACTTACTGTTTATTGATTGTTCAGGCTAAATGAGAATAATTATAGAGCTGCATAGAGAAGCTCTGTGTGAGGCACAACTGTACTTCTGACTGGTGGAAAATGGCAATTGTCAGATGTTATCACTGTTAAACTGTGATACAATGATGCATTCAGGCTGTTGTTTGGTCTAACATCAAACTCTTCTCATGAAAGGAGACAATAAAATGACTTGAAAATGTCCCTTTTTAAATTCTGAATGAAGGTTCAGATAAAAAAAAACATGAAATTCCAGATTAAATTTCAGTGCGAACTCCTAGACCTCAATAGGTGTATCTACATACATTATTATTTCTGTCAGGTGCAAATATGTCTGTTGTCCTTAGCCTTGTAGTTGAGCTACTATGCCCCTTATCCTAACCTAGTAGCAGCAGGGGGGTGGGGGTGTCTGTGCTTGGTACAAAACACCTGGCCTCCCTGCTGGTGGGGCAGGAATGTGCAGGGCTGAGGTGGATGCGGGTGGAAATTTGCAGCGTTCTCAGAACACGACCCCTGGTAACATTCAAAGGTGCCAGTGTCAGCAGGAAGGGAAAAAATCAGGGGAATGTGCTGCTTTAATCAAACCAGCATCTCTGTTTCTCTGCTTTCTGTGTGTGTGAGTGTGAGTGTGAGTGTGAGTGTGAGTGTGAGTGTGAGTGTGAGTGTGAGTGTGAGTGTGTGTGTGTGTGTGTGTGTGTGTGTGTGCGCGCGCGCACGTGCGTGTGTGTGTGCGCTGTGCTGGGCTGTGTGTTGCTATATGTGTGTGTGTGTACATCACTGTAAAGTAGAGGGCCTCTTGTTTTTTAAATGAGGTAACGTTGTCCCACATATTTCCAATCTGTGTGGTCAGTTTCATTTGAAACCCCCCCCCCTCCATTATATTTATGTGGTGGTACATAATCACTGTCCATTGATGTTATTTTATTTTTCTTCAATTAATCCATTAGTTCAGAGAAGGTTGACATTTAGTTTGCTTGCTTTTATTAAGGACGCCTTTGCTACTTAAATGAACTGAGGTAATATAAAAGCTCTGTAGCAAACAAATCTACAAAGTATCACATCTTTATAGAAGCTGTCACCTGCACAGAGCAGCAGAGTGCTACCTGCAGAGATGGGTACAGGTTTCATACCTGTTTACTAGATTAAAGCTTTGTGAGATTTTTCAGAGGAATGAAAAAGCACCAGGTGTCTGTGTGGTGAATTAAATCAATGACTGACCCAGTCGTTTGCCTTTTCATCTAATGTTTGTTTCAGTGGTTAGACTTTTGAATGATTCTTGGACTGTTGTTGCACAGTACAACTTGACCACTGTGAATGAATAATTGTAAGTGGAATAGTTGGATGTTAATGCATTTGTGCAGCGAAAGCAAGTTGTTACTTGCAGTGTTGAAGTGTGAAAGCAGGAGACCTAAAAATGTGGGCTTCCTCCACCACTGCTCAATAGCCACCACTGTAACCTTTGTGCTATATGTAAATTCGAACCATCAGCACACGTCAGAAAAACCCAGGCATGTGTGTATGTGTGTGTGTTGACTGCAGTTATAATCATCGTGATGTAATGTAAAGTTTCTACCTGAAAGTTTCCATGGTTGGACTAAAATTAAGTTCTTATTAGTGGACATAGCGAACTGTTGTGTTGGCTGTTGTGTGTGTGTGTAATAGTCTTATTGTGAGAACTGGATGAACCTTAAAGAGTTTTTTTTTTTTCTACAGCGTTCACCATTGTTGTAGCATGAGCTAAACGTTGTTGTCTTGTAGATTGAGAACTACAATACGTGTAAATTCTGTCACATAAATGTGAGATGAAATAAACCTATATACAGAAATATTCTGAGCAATTGTAGCTGCTTGGGTGTTATAGTTTGAAATTCAGCATATCCGTGGAAATCGCACTGATTAGAGGTATGTGCTTCTAGCCAGAGGGTGTTTCACTACAAGAGGTTGAATAGAGAGGGGTGGGTTCTGGGAGTAGTTGTCTCTTCCCCAACATGTCCCCCGTCCACCTGAAACCATTTGTAATCATTTTCTGTGCAGTGGTAAATCATATAAATCACTGGAAAAGCCTGATGTAACGGTTTACAATGACGCTATAGAAGGAATACATGGTATTAAAATGTTGGAGGGCAGGAGATATGTCCCTGTGCATACATTCAGCTTTGCAGCTAGAGGCAATGCATGTTAGCAAGGTCAAGATGGGAAGTGAGTA
The DNA here is from genome assembly GCF_002260705.1 of Seriola dumerili. Lineage (NCBI taxonomy): Eukaryota > Metazoa > Chordata > Actinopteri > Carangiformes > Carangidae > Seriola > Seriola dumerili. The sequence continues at coordinate 4,526,683 of NW_019174307.1, forward strand.
GAGGGAAGAACTCAAGAGAAAACAAGTAGAAATGGAAGAAAGATGCATATATAGGGGATGAAGGGAGAATACAAGAGGGGGGAGAGCAAGATGAAAGAGCAGTGTAGCTGTAGAGGAGAAAACGCTATGACAAAGTATACAGAACATCAGGGTGTAGTGGAGAGTAGAAGAACATAGAGGCTATTATGGGTGAGGGTTGGAAAGGAGAATGTAGATTGGATGATTTTATAATGAGGATATTATGATGGGTAGGTGAGTTGCATCTAGAGAACATGAGTTCAGTACTGACATTGTACAGAATGAGCTGAAAAGAGACACGACTGCAAACGCCTGTCTTTGATTCAGTAGGAATCTCCGTGACAGGTGTTAGGTTTTATAAATGGCTCTGTGTGTGTTTGTGTGTGTTTGAGAGAGTAAATGGCTGCTCCTTGGCACTGATGACTATAATTTGCATAATGGACTCACAGGCCATACTGACAATTAAAGACAGGGGGAGAGAGGAAAAAGCAAGAAGGGAGAAAAAATGTGTTTCAAGAAAAGCTCTAGTAGAAACTCCAGCAGTGTTTCTCTCATGTTGTTCAGAAACTCAGTTGGTACTCGTAGGCTTCGGTCAACATTGTCAGCTTTATACTGAGGCAGTTCTTTTACATATCTGGTTGTGTTGACCTTTTTACACGGCAGACATTTTTCCTTGTCAAATACAGGTGTAAGTAATAACGTAATTAATTTGTGCATTGCACTTCAGTAATTGCTGGGCCAGAGCCATGGTTAATGATACTGGCCCCTCAAGTGCTTTCTCTGCAAGTCAAACATGCACTATAAAGCAGCAAGAGTGCACTGATGTTATTAAGGTGATCAAAATGAGTAGTCTATTAATATATTAGAATGAGAAAGCACAAATGAACTTTGTCTTTTTATATGTGAATTAAGGGGGTCTTAATTCTTTTGATAGAAAAAGTTCTCTACTGGAAACCTGGTGAGTCAACCTCATTGTAATAATGAAATAATAATTTTTCAATTTTTCAGCTCTTAAGATCTGATTAAAATGACAAACTCAAGCTTTTAGTCATCAACAAGTTGTTACACAAGTTCATTTTTTATGGTACACTGAAGTCATGGAGAAGAGGCTTGGTTGGAAAATATTTACATATATTATATGTGGGTTGCCGCAATATCAACATTTACCACCACATATAAATTTTCTTCTTTTTTTTTTTTTTACTATTTCAAATGGGTAAAATCGTTTTTCATAGTAGAGCAGTGCACGGCACATTGATTTGCTCAGCCCCTTCTTGCCCTCCATGTGAACAGTGCCATACAGGCTAGAAAAGCTATGCCGGTTAAAACAGAAACAATCACTCAAAATGTAATAATTCTCAATAATTAAAAGTGACTATTGGTGACCATGGCCAACAGCTAACGTCATGCTATTTACCATAAATCTATTCTTCTTCGCTGCTCTATAACAGTAGTTGCCAGTGGCTGCACAGTGCAACTTCATGTGTAGGCTACTGTTTTACTGCCTCAATACATTACCTGGTTTCAGATTGATGCATGGACTGGCATTCTCGCAGATTCCCATTCAAGTATTTTAAGCAGTATCAGAGGGATTTCCGTTACTAGTATTTGAATCAGAGCAACTCTGGTGTCAAGATGTGCTTACTAGAAAGCTAATGTGGGTTGCTGTTCAAAGCCTGTAGCTGCTTTTGTGTTGTGCCTCATGCTGTTAGCATCAACATCTAATGATACAATGGTGAAAATTACTGCTTTGTGCAAGAAAACTATATGCAGATATGTTTTCTGTCTATGTAAAAAGAATCAATGGGATTTTGATTGGATCATGAACAGGCAAGACGCAGTCGTGAAGCCAGCTTGTATAAATTAGGAATAACTTGCTGTTCTTTTTGGGTAGAGTTTCCTCCTCAAAAAAAGAGCACATGACATGCTATTGACAAAGTCGGTCTGTATGCTGTAGCATAAAAAGTATGCATTTTAATATTTATTTGACTTGCTGCCATCTGTAAAATATGGCTCATTAGTAGGATGTAGTGACAGCTGTGGCCCAACATATCTCTTCTTTCACAATGCTAAATAAAAATATAATATAAATAAAAGTCCAGTTGGTAAAAACTCAACATTACAGGATTTCTATTGGGATCCTGGGCCCCCTGTTTGTGGCAGTTTTCCTCTTTACACTCATTTTTTGGTATCACATCTTTATCACTTAATTTGAAATTAAAAACAGGGCTGTAGGAAGCTGAGAACTGGACTGGACTGTGTGTTTTTTCTAATCTATGCAGTCGGGCCAGCTGACTCAGGATTTTCATTCATGCACTAGGAGAGGCTTATTCCACAGGGTTCAGTGAAGTTCAAGCATAAATCTGCACGTTTGTCGAAGTCTGGATAACTGAATTGTGATGAATTCAGTCTATGATGTGTGACCACACACACACAACACATTCCCCTCCCATAATGATTGGTACAATTGACTTGTTTTACTTAATTAAAAGTGGACCCATAACATCCATTATAATGACCCACTACATTTAAAACTGCATGCGCACAACTGCAGGTCAAATTTTAACCAAGAAGTATCAAATTAATGATTACAGAGCTAATTTTGGATAATTACTGTAATGTTCATGTTTCTTGATAAAGACTTACAGTGTCATTGTAGTCCACCTAAAGATTAAAAAAGGTTTTCACAAGTCAGATTTATGCATGAATGATGACAATTAAACCTAAAGAAACCCACTGTTTTAGACAGTCTGAACTCTCACAAACACGCTGTGAGGCTCTGACTCATAGTTGTCCTTCATCTGTTGGCTTATACGTTCAGTTTCACAGTGGAGGAAGTGTGATGTAAAAAACTGCAGGTTGTCCTGCTGCAAAATCCTCTTTTGTTTTTTTTTCCCATGCATTTGCTGGTTAGACATATGTATCATCATCAAAAAATAGTTTTCTCTAGAAAGCTGAAATAAATCTCATTTTGAAGGTAATTATGTGACAGAATTTTCAAGATAGAAGATATTTTTCAGAAAACGTGTCAACCTTCAGAGTAGAAAAACCTTTACTGGACTGAAAGGGTCTCCTCTTTTAAAACAGACTATACTGGAGCAATCAGATTACAGGCAGCACTATATGACTTTACCATTAGCCAAGGCCACATATGGCTACCCGTAAAGGAGGTCAAAGGTCAGTCGCTGCCCACATTCCTAAAGCTACAACTTCTCTGGCACCCCACCTCCCCCACATAGACACATGTTAAATGCTTTGTTTAAATCCGTCAGTTACACACACACACACACACTAAACAGCACTCTGCTGCTGTTGTTGTTGCCCTACATAAGTTAAGTAGAATTAAAGAGATCATTGGGTGGTTGGATGTGGGCAGGCGAGGGTGAAGGGTAGATGGACGAAAAAGGGAGGAGTGTGACAGTAAATATTGGGAGGGAAGGGGTTGGTAAAATCTGGGTGAAGGTGAATGAGGGAAGGTGTAGGCGAAGATAGAGGATGGGTGAGTGTGCTTTGGGGGCACGATGGAAAGAAAGACCTGGAACAGGAAGTCTTTTTTTTTTTTTTTTTTTTTTTTTCTCCCAGGCTGAGAGCAGACCTTGGACTTGCTGGCTTAATACCAAACATACCTCTTTCTTTATGAAGAAGAATAACTAGGATATTACACTGGGTCAGGCTAGGTTTTAATCTGTGCCATCATGCAGACCTCCACTCTGTGTATAGTGCATGTTTCATTCCTGTGTTTCTATTTAAAAATCATACGCAGAATGAGAAAAAGATTCATGAGGGATTTTAAGTAGTTTTTTTTTTTCCAGTCATTTATTATGAAAACTCACAGCAATTGCAAGCTGTCTGCAATCTCTCTCTCTCTCTCTCTCTCTTTCTCACACACACACATGGTGCCACACATCTGTAATTGACCACCTGTTTGTCTGTGGCCTAGTTTACGCTTTATGAAACACTGTGCAGCAGTGATGTACAATTCCTTTGGGATTCCTAACTGCTCGCCTATTATTTCAATTGTTCCAAAGCAACACAAAGGGACAGAAAAAAACATACATACAATGTCTTTTTAGTTTCTTTTGAAGAAATTAGGGGTATAAATAGAAATGTATGGGGCAAATGAAGTTCAGTAGTCAGCCTGCATTTGAACTGGGAAAAGATGTGGTGTCTGTTGTATAACTTTTCCTTTGAAGACTTTTGATATGTTAGTGTAAATGAGAAATGTGTGGAGAATCATAGTTCAGTAGTTGGGATAAGTTTTATCGTTGTACTTCTGTGTTTGTGTGTATCCTGATAAAGTGGAGCTATACACCACCTGATGTTGATGTCAGATAACTTGTGTGTCTCTATTTGTGTATGTGCTTGTGTGTGCATGTGCGTGTTTATGTGTTGCAGTAGGTGTGTTTATATGAAGGGCGTGTATTCCTGTGTGCAGACAGGAAGGCTGCAGGACCGTCTGTGTTTGCAATAAGCTGAGAGAGCCAGAGGAGCCCACCAGTGAGGGAAGCTTTTGGGTCAAGAGCCCTCATGCACACACAGTCACACACACACACACACACACACACACACACACACACTCCTGCCTGTTTGTAAGCTCTGCTGACTGCAGGAAGCAATAATGGTAGCGTGCTTCCGGAGTTCCGGAGGGTTCTCTCAGGGGAGTGTGGCTGTCCTGTCCAGCTCAGCAGAGCAAAACTGAAAAGAACACAGCAGAGCAGAAAATTATAGAACAATGAGAATAGAAAGCAGTAGAATAGAAAATGGTACAATAGAAGAGGATAGTGAAGTATACAATAGAGAAAGAACCAGAAAGATAAAAATCCATAAAACATAAAATAAAGAACTTACAATATGAAAAATATAATCTAAATGTATAAATGTAGTGTAGATGGTCCACATGCTGAGGTGCTAGCACTGTGAATAAATGGTTGTATACTACAGAGATGATCCAGTACTGTGGTACATTGGTCTTTAAATGGTCTTCAGGTGGATGGCAGATAAATGTTAGGACAGGAAAAGAGCAGGGAAGGCGATGCAGCCTGTGGAGAGCGTCAGTGTGTCATAGCTCATCATCTATGTGTCCTAAGCTGACAGCGCTGTGGCTGGCATCAGCGTGCATGTGTCGCTGCGCAAGTTTGCCTGTGTGCCTGTACATATGGATGTGTGTATGCACGGTTGTTCTGTTGGTGGAGTGTATTGATCTCACCGTCCCATCATGACCTACAGTGTGACCAGCTTCACGCCTGGTTGGATTTTACCTGCTAGCTGTCAACCAATGGATCCAACACTTCCTGTAATGTAGCTCAGTTGCTTTTCCGTGTTAGAGACCTCTCTGCCTGGGAAACGCCCACTTCTTACAAACTCCATCCCCACTAGTTTGCTACACACAGGAAATTGTGAGTGGAGATGGTAAGCAGTGTCATCTGCTGAATCAGATAGATACTGATGGATATCATCTAGTCACTAAATGACAACATAAACAATTGTCACAGTCATTAAATATTCAGTGTGAGGGAACGCCTCAGCTCTTTTCCTGCGTAGGCTAATTCTCTATTTCTTAACAGTGTTTCTGACGTTAGTGGTGGTAGCTTTAATTTCACGTAAAGTGGTGCACCATTTCTGTAACACAAAGAAATGTTTTCCATTATTGAAATGTTGTCTTTTATAACCCTTGTGACATCATCAGGGTTAATACTTCCAGACATTAAAAAACTGTTTTCACAGGCTTAAAGTACTCAAAAGTTATATAACTTATCTTGATGTGTAAAGCTGCTGCAGTGCTCTTTTAAAAAAAATATGTTATTGGTATTTGGCCTGATATTCTTCACCATGTGATACACCAATATGATCTCCCATTAAGTATGTGCTGGTAGTGATGAGAGGTATTGTTGGTAATAGAAAATTTGTATTTTATTTATTTTCTGACAGTATTATCAGTGCCTTGGACATGAAATGTGGTCTTGTTCAGATGTCAGAGTAACAAGAGAAACTTTATGTTAATTAAAAAGCCTTTTCAGAAGGTCATAGACATGTCTTTCTCTGGCAGCTGCACTGAGGGGAGGAGCAAAAAGCAACAAAACATTGAACAAGTCACTGCAGATACTTTCCACCAAAAGGAATAGTCTGACATTTTTGGCAAATTTGCTTCATTTTTGCTTTCTTGTCGAGAGTTAGAAGATTGCTACCATCCTCATATCTGTTGTTAAATATGACGCTAGAGCCAGGAGACAGTTAGCTAAGCTTAGCAGTGACTTTTTGGAGTCTCTGCTGGTTGCCCAGCTACCTCACAGTGACAACAAGACTCCAAGCAGTTAGTGTGTCCAGTGAAGAAATAGTCTGGCACATAAGCCTCTGTAAAACCCCCCAAATTTTTTTTTACACTTTGATGTTTTTATGAATTAAACAACATTTATGTTAAGTGAGCTTTAGAGGTGGTGGTACACAGATTTTGTTACTTTGAGACAGACCAAATATATCATATGTCCTAATGCTAATGAATATTAATCGTACAGATATATTTTAAAACACAAATACCCAACATAGATGCACATACCTTGTATCACCCCGTGATACTGTGACCAAATATTGCTCTTCCACAATTAAGACAGTCTCTGTACTTTATGAGCAGATTCCCTCTTCATATTTTGTTGAGTGATAATAAAATTTTTAAGATGCACTCAGACAGCATGTACAATAAATTATACACAGTGCATATTGAAACCACCTGTAGATGGTATAATCACATATGTTTGTGTGTAGCATGAATGTTTGGAGGTGACGAGACAGGCTGTTGTGGCTGTTAGCAGTGGTCTCACAAATATATTTCCTGTGTGTGTGTGTGTGTGTGTGTGTGTGTGTGTGTGTGTGTGTCTGTGTGTGTGTGTCTGTGTGTGTGTGTGTGTGTGTGTGTGTGTACATGCACAGTGTGCACACCATCTGCCCATGGTCATGGGGTTTGTGCTGATATATAGTGACAAGCAGCTCAGACATGCAGAGAACACTCCATATATACTATATACAAACACAAATGCGCTCACACAGAGCCATCGGTACAAATACAGCAGCTCTTGATGACGGGGCCGTGACCCTTGTGGAGTTATTATGTCTCCTGTCATGATAGATCACCTAAGAATAAAAAAGCAGAAGGCGGACAGGACATGCACAAAACCCACTGCAGTGGCATATGTTGCCTGAGAAAATATAAAAAACACTGCTGCAGCTACACAAAAACAGACCTAGCTGACTTGTGAAACTGTCAGAACATGTGCATGGTCCAACAGAAGGAGCTTTTTGTCATAAAGAGTTTGTCTCTCAGCTCGATTTATTAACAGCAAGTGAACACACCATCTTTGTGATATACAGTTATTTTACATTCATCATTGACCGACAGCAGTCTCAACAATAGTGCACCTGACTAGTCATATGTTATTTTAACAGAATAATCAAACTTTTTGGGAAATGCGCATATTTGCTTTCTTGCTCACAAATGAGAAGATTGACAACGGCCTTGTGTCTGTATGCTAAATATGAAGCTAGCACCAGCAGCCAGTTAGCTTAGCTTAACATAAAGACTGGAAACACGGGGACACAGTTAGCCCAGCTCTATCCAACAAAATGTAAAATCCTTTGATGACCACCTCTAAAGTTCACTGATTAACACGTATATCGTATATATGTCGCCAGGCATAGTAACTTACTTGGTTACTTGTCTTCATTGTGAGGTTGCCAAGCAACAAGTGGAGACTCAAGCAATTCGCCAAGAATGTGAATAAGTGTATATCCAAACTACTTCTTTCAGAAATAAATATATATATATATCTATATATACATAACATATATTATCAAACCTAAATCAAAAGAAAAATGATAATATAAAAGAGTGTACTCCATTTAAATGTTAAAACACAGTATATGCCAATACCATTATATCTGTGATAAGACCTTCTTTCATCTGGGTAAACTTAAATTTATGCCAGATTCGACCAGCTTTGCTATCTAGGGAGACAAAGGAAAGTAGTCAGACGTGGCTTCAGTAATATGGGGCTTTGGTTTACTCTAAATGGAGCAGCTTGAGATTGAATTATTGTTAATTTATTTGGACTGATGACCAGACAGGGCACCATCAACCACTGTTTGCGCTGCCATCATTTACCAACCAATCATGAGCCTTTCCAGCCTGGCACATTGATGGTGAAATGATAAAATTAAAAGTACTGATCAAATTTCGTCTGAAAAGATGAAGGACGCATACGCTGATTGTAGTTGTTATTAGAATGGAGTGAAGATTAAAATCGTTTTAAATAAATAGAACTCGAGGCAGGTGAAAGGACCAGATTGTTGGTTGTACTTACTTTTCACTTGTCTTGTGTACAACTTTCCCTGCTATTGAAGAATATAACAAAGAGGATTGCAAATATTTGAAGCTCTTTTTCAATTTATTTTTTTCCATTTTATTTTATCTTGTGAGTGATTTAGTGCCTCGCTGCTATGTAGTCTGCACATCCCCTGGTAGAGAATCTGCTACTTGCCTACTCATTGACATTCTTTTCTTATGAAGCAGTCAGTCTTTGCTGCTTCACTGTGCTTGTACAGACTTGCCTTGCCGTGTGGCTGCCTTCACTAAGGCAGCTGAGAGAAAAGTACATAATGTCGTACTGTACATTGGCTTATTGTGTTCTTGGTAAACAGAAAAGGGATACTTTGGTACTTGAAGCTGACCTGGGTCATATAGTATGTAAACATTACAGGCAATGGCAAATTTTTTGCCAGATTTCACAGATCAGACCATGACCTAATGATGCCCCATTTCTTTTTGCAGTTTCACCTGTTGTTTCTCTCACTCATCGTTTCTACTTCTCTGCTGTGTCTTTGGTTTGTTGCAGACCCTGGTAGGAGCGTGATGAGCGCGCGCTTCCGCTTGCCTGCTGGCAGATCCTACAATGTCCGGGCGACGGAGCTGGAGCGAGACAGGCAGCACACACAGGTTGTGTGCAACGTACTGCTGCTGGACAACACTGTCCAGGCCTTCAAAGTCAGCGTGAGTACTGCTCCTTGGTTCAAGTCTCTCACTGTAAATTTTGATTAACTGAGTCAAAAATGGAAAGTTGGTTGAATTGGTAGAATCCAATTAATGCGAAGCCTCTCAAAACAGTTTGAGGTTATAACTTGAACACACAGTCCTGCTACACATATTTTATGATTCAGTGTGACTTACATTGCCTCCAATATTCATAGGAAATAAACCTTATAAGATACTCCTTGTAACTCCATAATTTCCCTGAGGAATCATCACATTTTCAAGTTTTCTTCAGTATCAATGAGTGATTGAGTGATAGCTGTCAGTAAATTCATTGGTACACTGCAAACATGAATTGCTAATAGCTATTTCAGCATACTCTTAAAGGTGCTGAGATGTAAAGTTCAGACTGTACTTTTGACACAGTGAACACAAACACTCTCCTCTATCTATTCATATTCAGATGATTCGGTGAGTCAGTAAAACCATTGATTTCTTTCAACTCAACTGAAGAAAACCCATAAATTTCACATGATACATTTTTGTGATAATTTAGATAAAAATAAATTAAACAAAATAACATATGGATGTTCATCAACCCATGATGTGAGGAGTGAGTGCTTAAATAATCATACATTAACCCAAGCAAAACCTCAAGAGAGAAAAACAGGAAGTTAGAGCACCAACATTGCGCCCCTTCCTCCCTCTCATCCTCCCCCAACTACTCCCATTACTGTAAATTTCCCCTCAAGCCCACCTCAAATTAACTTTGGAGTTGGTGGGGAAAAAGCCTCTGTGTGTCTCTACATGTTTGCAGACATTTAAAATGCAACTCACACTATATTTTTTTTCTGATGATACTATAAAATGGAAATGTCTCCTCTCAGACTGGTTACAATATCCCCCTCTCACTGGTTTTAAGTTACAGTAGTTGTTCACTTAGTTTTACAATCATTCAGTCACATACAGTCACACCTTGAGGGGACAGAAAGAGGATTTAAGTGTGTGTGTCTTTCACTTGAGTGTGTGTGTGCTTTATTTTTTGCCCTAAGCAGGTCACAAGTTGCTTGTGACCGGCATTACTTTGTCACTTCATGTGATAACACATTTCCTTTCCTCTCTCTTTTTGTGTCCGTCTTTATGTCTCAGAGTGTTTGATCAGAGTTGTGACAGAACAAGGCGGGAAATTCCCTTTGTGAGTCAGAAAATACAAGTCCTCTAATAACATCCCGTCTGACAGATCACATCCTGTTGATGTGTGTGTGTGCACATTTATATATATCCACAGAAATGTACAAACAATAATGTGCGCATTATGATGGTGCTAAATTGATTAAAACATAATCTTTAACTGTAAGAGAGAGGCAGGTGACAAGAGAAAAAAACCCTGTTTGATTTAGAATTTTCTGTCACATGCTCGTTTTGCAGCTGGTACGTCTTTCACTTCCTGCCACTCTTCTCTGTTCTGATCTTTCTGTGGTTCCCACCAAAAGTACACAAGATAGAAATGTATTGTGTGTATGAATAAATTCTGTAAGAATGTTGGCTTAACACTATATGTTCAAATTCATAGTGATATACCCAAATGGCCAATAAACTTCAATATGCATAATACTCTCTTCACATTTCTTCTTGAAATGTGATCATGATTTTCAAACATTTGTTCAAATAATAAAAAATATTTGATAAAAGTCTGTGCTTACTAAAGCAGTTTTGCCAAAAGCATCTTGGTGTTGTGATTTTCTACAGCACTGAAATAATTGTACTTGAACATCTTCGAGCATAGTGGCAAGATAATCATGATTATCCTTTTAGCTATAATTGTGGATCTCTATCACAGTCTTTTCTATAAAATCTCTCCTCTCCATTTTCTTTCTTTACATTCCCCCCTGCAAATCTCTCTTCCTCTCACCCTCTCTGCTTCCTGCTCCAGACTGCCCACCCCCTCCCCCCCGCCTCTTGCTGAATGAATGACTTGGTCTCTGTCAGTCTCTCTGACAGTGTCATTGATCAGACCCCTGCAGCAGCAGTAACTTCCTGGAAAGACAAGCCATCCTAAGAGCAACAATACTTCTATTGATCCTCTCCCTGGCCGACTGGCCTTGAGATTTTTTTTTTTTTTTTTTTTAAGCAGAGAGTGAAAATCCAGAAGCAGTCGCTTATTGTCATGGGAACTGCAGCGCTCATGGTGTGAGGGGTGGGTGCACATGAGGGCTCGTATTGATGATCCTATAGATGGGAAGTGATTTGAAATGATACCAGTATAAATCAGAATGTGATGTAGCTTGAAAGCCTGATAGATGACAAGAAATTAAAAAAGGCCAACCCACCACTGACCCACCGCTCCACCGCTACAAAAGCAGGGTCAGAAGCAAGACTTATTCAGAGTGAATTGACAAATGCAGTGGTAACCATAGTAACCACTCCACATCACATAGACATTCAGCTATCTGCATAAGCTATTTGGTAATCAAGCAGCTCTTAATAATGAGCAAGTAAGAGCAGTAAGGGGCAAAGGATAAATAATCCTGACAAACAGCTTTTAGTTCTCTGCTGACTGAGACCTCTGAATGAAATACAAGTTATGTAGAAGAAATGATTTGATAATAATGAGAGCATTACATATATTTTCTGACCAATATGGTTTTTCTAGTAACTTAAGCCTATGTTTGTATCTGTCTGTCTGTCATTCTGTCACAGACAAAAATGTAAAATTCCTTCTACCACAACAAAAAACAGGCCTGAGATTCATGCTTCAAGTCAGCATCAATTTCATTAGTGCTTAACTGAAACCATAATCTTTCCCGGACATAACCAAATGCTTTATGTGTG
>NW_019174307.1:4542628-4680128 GCF_002260705.1 Seriola dumerili
TGTGTGTGTGTGTGTGTGTGTGTGTGTGTGTGTGTGTGTGTGTGTGTGTGTGTGTGTGTGTGTGTGTGTGTGTGTGTGTGTGTGTCTAACTGTTCTCCCATGGGAGCTCTGATGGAGTTGTACACTCTATCCCACCCTCCCTCTCTCAAAGGCGCATCTGGATCAGGTGTGAATTTCTGCTCCACTTGTGGGCCAACAGTTTATCCTCTCGCCCTCACTACTCTCTCATGAATCAATGTGATATTAATGATCTGCTTAATAAATTATTCCTCACTCTTTTTTTTCCCTTTTTTTACAGCCTTTCATCCCCCTTTTTCCTCCAACCCCTCTCTGTCCCGTCTAGCTCAGTGGCTCTCTGTTAACTCTGTGTTCATGGGGATCTTCTGTTCCTACCATTTTTATACCATTTTATTCACTGGTTCCATTGAAAGGCTACAACTGGTTTACTGATTGCATATGTATGGAGGTTTTGCTTTTAATTGTTAAGGTATCATTAGTGTTTGTGAGGAAAAAATCACTGATGGTGATGATGGGCAAAACAACTAAGGTAAAGAAGAATAAAAGGAAGATGTTTTTCCCTTTAAGCGTGCGGATATGCTTTTTGCTGCCTGTTTGATGATAGCGAAGGATTGGCATAACATAAACCATCCTAAACCAAGTGAACAACATGTAGAAGTGCTGCGCATTTTCCAACCAAAACCTTTGCAGTAGACTTCTGAAAGCAGAAGTTAAATCATGTTAAGGTTCACGGTCATTGATTTACTTGTAATTAATGACTGTCTCAGTCTTTTTCTAAGTGTTCCTCTTTCCACGTCTCTCCTTTATGCAAGCTTGACCACAGACAGATGATGGTTTCAGTCTTTTAGTGGAGTGCTTTGGCTTTTCTCAGTCGTTTTTCCTCAGTGTGAAACATCTGACTCTTCTCTATGTCATCATATAATTGCCCACACATGTTTTTACTGAGAAGTTTCCACTTAGGTAAAAGAAGTTGTAATGTTATGAATGAATCTTCATTGCAGGTTTTTCATCCAGCTCCCCCACAAATTCCATATATGAATGAACTACACTCATTTTTAAAGTTTGGATTTCCATTTATGAATGTAACATAGTGCGATCAGATGCTTTGCCTACAAGCCTAGTCATTAGATTTCTCCCTGAATGCAGAAAGACAAACCAAGATTCACATTCACAAGCTGGTCTATAATTACATCTATGTGTTATTGGTTTTAAAATTCACTGTGGCTGTACACAGTACGTACTTTATCTGTTCTAAGTCAGGAGTCATTCATTCTTCTCAGAAATGATGACTGAAGATATTAGATCCACAGGTTTAAGTAGCCCATATTTTATGTTTTTTTTTTTTTTTTTTTTTTTTTTTTTTTTTAAGGGCTGTATAACCAGGGATGGGAATTGATAAGATTTTACTGATACCAATGCCATTATCGATTCTGCTTATCGATCTGATTCTTAAAAAATCGATTATTGATTCCTGTGGATTTTTGTTGTGGAAAAAAGTAATCCTTTGCAGGTTTTCAGTGTCAACAACACAAATTTTATTATGAGTCTTTGAACACTGAACAAGATAGATTACTGCTCTGTAGTCGTTCAATCCCTCGTGGAGGGGGTGCTGTCTGCCTCTTTAGATCTGCCTTGTATAAATTTACAAAAAAAGAAAAAAGAAAAACGGCTCTCAGCTCTCTGTTTCAGCATGTTGCTGGAGTTTCCACCCTTTCTTGAAATCTTAGTGACACAGAAATTGCATGTTGCACTTTTAGCGTAATTTTGTTTTGAAATTAAGCCACATTTCCTCCGTTGTCGTTCGCGCTGCCTCTTGCGAAAGCGTGACATCATTGTTTTACAAGGCATGTGGAACTAAGTGGAAGACATCGATAAGGGAATCGTTAAGCATGAAGGCAAATGTTGTCGATGGATCGAACCAGTTGGAAATGGTTCTCAACTGGAACCAATTCTCGATTCCCATCCCTATGTTTAACTTTGCTCAGTTATTAGAAAGTTGTCAGAGGGTTTTACACGGTCACTGAACAAACCAAGTAGCAAAATAGATAAATACTGTATATGACATTAGCCCACAGGCACGCATCATCTTAATTCGTTATACATGTTCTTCCCTGTGTGTTTGGAAAGATATTAAATACGACTCAACATGGATGAATCACACATGAGTCTTAACTTGGTGAAATGTTTCTGGAGCAGTCTGAGCGTTTAAATAATTTAGGCATCTGTGGTGGGAAAAGGGAGTTTCAGCATGTGAGGAGCACCAGCACTATGCTCCGACCTTCGCTTCAACATGGCACACGATATGGTTTATTCGGTTCGTCGCTCATTCACGTGCCCTCGCTGCTCCCTCTGTGACCTTTAACTGACGGGTTCAGGAAGCAGTGAAGAGGAAAGGGAGCTGTGCATAGTTACTAATTCTGAATTCACTGTTTTCTGTCCTTTTCCACAGAAGTCGGATCATGGCCAGGTGTTGCTGGATGCTGTCTTTAAGCACCTGGAGCTGACTGAGAGAGACTACTTTGGCCTGCACTTGGCTGACGACTCCTCAGATGCACCAGTCAGTGTGATGTTTTCAGTCAAGGTTAAGTTTGAGGGTGTTACAGTTAAAAGTTTTGTTGTAATCCATTGTGTGGGTGTATTGACTTTGACTTTACATTACCAAAGGTCATCTTTTAGCCTGTGTGTGTGTGTGTGTGTGTGTGTGTGTGTGTGTGTGTGTGTGTGTGTGTGTGTGTGTGTGAGAAGCTACATGTGTTAACCTGTAGGAGGGACTCTAGAGATGCTCTGAATTTGAATCAGTCTCTGCTAAAATCAGATGCATTCCATCTGTGTGAAAATAACTATCTAGACTGTACATTGACTGTGTCAGTGAGTATATACTAGTGTGAGTTTGTATCCATGTGCACAGTGTTTGAGTATTTCTGACAGGTGTGTATGTGTGTGTGGCTACTGGTGAATAATTTAGCGCGTGTAGTCATGCTGTGGAAGCGTTATGGTGTCTCTAAGTGTCTCTCAATCAATATTTTACAGCGCTGGCTCGATCCCAACAAGCCCATCAGGAAACAGTTAAAAAGTAGGTGAAATCCACAACACACCTCCTTACCTAACCGTTCCAGTCCATCTTAAGCAATTTCGGTCAAGACGAACTGAATTGCTTGAATTTCTCAAATTTGCCGGCTGTAGTTGAAGCAGTAGTCTAAGGGTTAGCCTCAGTGATGGTTAAAAATCCACACTCCCACCTCGAGCACAACTCTCCGGTCCACAACGAGTGTGATTTGAAATTCTGAATCTGCCGTAAGCAATGATTAAACTTCATCTCAACTCTGCTCTTATTTTTGATAATGAGTAAAGGAATTTGTAGCATGTAGAATTAAGAAGTAGCCCAAGTGAGATCTGCAAATCCTCCTCCAGCAATGATTGAACTGTGCTTCAACTCTGTTTTCCTGCTGACTGACTGACTCATTGAGGAGTAACCACAGGATTTCATATATCACACAGTACAAGAATAGAAGCTGATGTGTTTTGTATCAATGTAGGTTTATGTGTTGCAGCTACATTCATATGATGTGTGTAGAAAATGTGTATGAATAATAAGAGATGAATAATTCACACATTTTTAGATGCAAGTTCAAAAACATTGAAAGCACAGTAATCACAATCACTGTTGGACTGTAAGACAAAATACAGTTGGCTTGTACAGTATATTAGTTTACATTGAAGTTACAGTTTCTATCATTTACTGGTCTGCTAAGTTGTGTTCCATCCCTCTAACTGTTAATCACTATTTGTTGTAGGAGGGTCTCCCCATAACTTGAGCTTCAGAGTCAAATTCTTTGTGACTGACCCCAGTAAACTTCAGGAAGAATACACACGGTAAGAGTTAATTTCCCTGTTATGTACTGATTATCACTCATATAAATGCTCAGTATTATCTGTTGGTAGGGTGTTACTGTGAGAGGGCAGTCATTAAGAGAATCTGAGAAGAACAGCTCTGTATTACTAATGAAACACTCAATGATTAAAGTTCAATGTAGGACAAGGTAAAAGAAAAAAGGCAGAAATTGGTGTATTGAAATGTTGCTCCATGTAGTTACAATTACCAAGAGTAGAGAAATGCACTAGTTGTTTTGAATTGAACCTGTTTATTAAAATTAATTGAGTGTGCAGGTGTAAATGTGATACATAATTTCCCAGAGCTCATCATGTAAGAAGGGACATAGTGGACAGTGTGTGTATACTGTATAAAGCGTAAATATATTTCCTCTCTGTAGATCTTCAGGAAACCAGATAATAACATAAACATTGGTTTTCTGAAATAACTTTTGGGATCTAATTATTGAAAACAGATTCCCAAGACCAGAGCTTCATTCTCTCGTTGGATACAGGCTCATTAAAGAAAATGAGAAGCTGGTATGTTTTGTATCAAGGCCATAGTTCAACCCACAGTTCTGCAAACATAAGGTCTGCAACACTACCCTCTACATAAACAACATGCAGAGGAGGTGTCACAGCGCCATATCGTCTTTTCTGCCTGGTGTTTGTTACAGCCTCTCAGCCACGGCCTCGCTCCCCGAGCCTTATCAACACTTTGCATACAGCTTGTAACAGTGAATAGTGAGCCTTGGATCTGACACACCGATCTGGTGTATTGTACATCCAAGTCACAACAAAAACTCTCCTGACAGCCTTGTCACACTATATCTCTGACATCGCTCGTGTCAGCAGCACTTTGTTTAACAATACTGCAGTCAAGAGCATTAAGGGGAGTTTTCATCTTTAAATTCAATAAAACTGTAAAACTATTTACAATTTTTCTCACACATCTCACATCTGTTATGAAAGGACTCTCCATAGAGTCATGTGAAAATCTACTTTATGCTTGTTATGGCAAATAAGCTTATTGTGCCACTAATTCAACAAGAGCAATGCTAAAGGGTGTCCATTAATTTTACAGAACAGGCACTTCCATTAGAAGTGTCACCACTATAATCAGACTGGCAGGCCTCTATTGGTTGCTTGTCTTTAGATCATATTATACTCCATTTAAACAGAGGTAATGCTTCACTGGTCTCTTATCATAATACACTATGTGGTCCTCCCTCAGGTACCAATATTTTCTTCAGATCAAGCAGGATATATTAACTGGAAGGTGAGTATGTTGTCCCTCTGTGTATTAGATGTTTCTGCAGTGAAAATAAGTATTGCTGCTTTTTCTCTCTTGGTTCTTGAGAGAATAGGTAATAATGTTATTGATGCTGTTTTTTTTCACATTTCTGTATTACTATTATGATCAAAGATGTTTAATCTCGACTCTTTGAAAAGAACTATAACGTCTTTCATATTGATCCAAAGCTGAATCATCTGTATGCGTTTGTTTTATGTGTGTGTGTGTGTGTGTGTTTGTGTGTGTGCTTCAGATTACCCTGTCCACACAACACAGCTGCACTGCTGGCGTCCTATGCTGTTCAATGTAAGTAGTGCTCCCAGGATACACCCACTCTACATAACGATGGAAACGCAATTCATTAGACCTCTCTTTAGCTACACACACTGTTAAATGTAATGACTGTGGTTGCTGCAGCACATTAACAGTCGGTGCTCTGAAGCCATTATGATTCAATTAAGCTGTGTGGTGATATTTGTTATTAACTTCAGGGATATAAATATTCTATGAGGTTGTGGCTTGTGTTTTTGCAGTTAGGACTGGTCCAGGATCAGCCTTATGAATAAAATAATAAATATTGTGCAGAGGCAAATGGAAAGGTGCTGGGGTGATGGCGTGCAAACAGTCCAGTGGGTGTTTAAGGTCACAGGCACATTTAACTGACATTATCTGACATTATTTACATGAATTAGTGAGTCTATCGAGCTTCAGTGCTGAAAGAACAAACACATGAATGTTTTAGATGTACTGTCTGATTGAGTTTACTAGCTGTAGATGAAATTGCCATAAACAGTATCAGCACTTTAATGAAAAAAAAAACAACTATTGCTGCATTAATGCAGTTGGCAACCAAATAAAATGGTGTACTCTTGCTTACAATGCTGTTCCAACACCCCATGGTCTCATGTTAACCCACCGGTTAGAAAACATCTCTGTAGACCCACAGACCAGTGGACATTCAGCCTCAGTGCTGATCTCATCTACTGTTGTGATTTAGCGTTTGGGTTAAATGCTGACTGGGCCCCTCTGTCATCAGAATAATGACTCCTGACACACTGGTGTGTCTCACTCGCGCTTTCTCTTTTACTGCTGCCCTCTGTTTTCACGCAGCGTGTTTTGCCCTCTGTCTGTTTCTTTCTTTTATCTCTGTTTAGTCTTTCTCATCCCTTTCTGCTTATCCCCGCTCATAAACCCCCCTCTCTTAACCCGCTTCCCTCTGCCCTCCCTCTCTCTCTCTCCCTCCCTCCCTTTTTCTTTCTGTCCTCCACCTCTCTGGCGTATTTTGTGTGGAATTTGCTCTGCTACAGTATATAGGTCAGAGAAGAGATTTGGCCTAGACTACCAACATCATGACACTACTGCTTTTACACACACACGCACACACAGACACACAAACACACATACACACACAGTCTGCAGCTAGGTCCATGTTGTCACTTCGCTTACTGCCAGCCCAGATTATGAAGATAAATGTTTGCTTTTGGAAAAACGACTTGAAGCAGCTGCTATGCTGCTAATTCAGTTAGCTTGGCCCAAAGTGCCAGCGCTGATCACTCTAAATCCCACACTAAAGCTTTGCATTCTCAAAACATCACAAATCCCACCCAGTAGACCTAAATTCTTGTTTAAAATTGACCAAAAACTGTCTGGAAACCATAGCAACCCTGTCCTCAGAAATGAAGGCATTTTGGAAAATGACAAAAAAAAAAAAAGAAAGAAAATCTTGAAATAACACATTTTTTTTTGTTTGTTCACATTAAAGCAGTGGATGTGGACTTTAATGCAGCTTTTCATTTCTACAAAATGTTACATCACCCAACCGTTGTATGTCTTTAAAGCTGGTTTTCATACAGTTGCATAGTGTTGCATTTGTTAATTTATTCATATTGACAGTAGTGGATGTTGGAGGAATAAACACAGTCAGGTTTTTCTGTCCAGTGTTGAAGGAAAAGCACAAGTACACACACACACACACACACACACACACACTCAAATGCATGCACACTCTCTCTAAATTACCCACAGTGAATGTAAATCCATCATCACAAATGGAGAGTTGAACATCTTGTTTGTGCTTTGTTGGTCAATAGCATCATTACAATGACCCTGAGCTCACGCTAACCTCTCCCACTTTGAGCTAATCTATAGCAGAGTATGGATTTCACATCAAATGATGAATATAAAGAGAGAGATCAGGTTGTCAGTTGGTCTACGTGCTTCATTGGCCTTAACATTGAACATTGTTAAAGTAATAACTGCAGCATAGGATAAAGCCAGCGTTAACCTAGTATTCTGAGACATAAGCTATTGACTGTACATATATTTCTCCCTGGAGCTGTGTGCACATCAATAAGTGGGTGAGCTGGAATCGATTCATTGGTCAATATGCTTAGGCTACCGGCTAGTAGGTTAGACCAGGGACTACTTGAGTGAATTGATGCTTTTGAGCTTCAACTGCTAGCTAGTGAGTTAATGGCTTTGTGAATTCACCGTGTTCCTTCTCTCTCTCTTTATGGTTCTTCCTCTTATCTTCATCATTCTTCTCTTCATCCCCCCCTTTTGCTATTTTGAGTCACACATTAAAGCCTCAGGCCATCTGCTATATGAAGTACTCTGTTCATAAGAAAGTAGCCAAAACATGAATGGTAATCCTAAATGATCTATAGTTTCCATTTATATTTTTGCCTGTTCTTTAAGATATTTCCTGTTTTCACACAAATGAGGGATATTAGTATCTTGTGTTGCCTTGTAGCTCTGCTGAAAATATGCAGGGACATCTAGTAACACATATAGACACACTTTCCCAACATCATATTCAAGAATAATGCAGTATTACTGCATTACATGAGGAGCACTCTGCTTTTAATCTCCTAATGTTGTCTATAAGCTTCAATACTAAGTGCACATTCGATGTCTTTCCATGCGGTGCTTCCTGTGATGATGTTCACTTTGCTTAATACAAAAGGAATGTCAGAGGCTAAATTTATAGCTCAGGTGTGGAAATTCATTGTTCCAGCACCTTTCTGTGTTAACAAATGGCACACCAAAGACATGAGGCGATGATTGTTAGAGAGAGAAAAAGTATCAATTATCAAGTGCCAGTTCAATTAAGTATGATGACAAAAAAGATTCTGTATGTCAGTGGTTTGGTTCTATTTCAGTCAATGATGAGCCAAAACACACAATCGTTCACGTCCTGAAGATGTTTGTCAGTGAAGGTGGTTTCGGTCAGCATCATTGTCAATGGGCCATTTTGGCATTGGAAACATATTTTGGCATTTCTGCCACAAATAAACAGTTAGCCCTAGACTTTTTCATGTCAAGGACAAAATGGCACCTTTTGCTAACAAGCTGCAAGTTGTAATCAACAGTTTAAATTCTAGGAAATTGTTTACAAGGCCAGTATTTGCTTGTACTGTGTTTTGGTCATTAATGGAATTTTTTTAACTCTTTGGTTCTACAAGTATATATTTTTTATTACATATGGATTGGACTGGTTTCTTTATCTTAGAAAAATATGAGCCACAATAAATTTTCTAAAGGGGTAGTTATAAACCATACCTGCACACAATGACTGTAGGCCTCTCTGTCATTCCGATGATGTCTCATTATTTGTCAGTTTACCAGGCAAAAGACAAAGTGTTGACATCATATCAATCTCTCTCTCTTTCTCTCTCTAGCTGAGTTAGGGGACTACAGTGAAACGGAGCATAGTCAAGGCTACCTGTCCGAGTTCTGCTTCATCCCCAACCCTCCACAAGACTTCCACAAAGAGGTCGCCAAACATCACCAGCAGCACAGGTACGCTGACATACACACACCATACAGCTGTGATCCCACACATATTCTAATGCATGTACAAAACACATTAAGGACTGACACAGTGAACTGGACCCGAAAAGATTATTGTATTTCCATATATGTAGCAGCAAAGCCCCTGTCATGACGAGTTATAATGACGCCATTTGTTGCATTAAATTACAACTGTCGAGCAGCAAACATGCTTTATAACTGCATAATATGAAAGAAAACTTCAAATAGTGTAATGTGAGCTTACACATACACACACAAAAACATTTTATCTGACATTTTACTGCATTTTATTTCTGATGGCAATTTTTTTATTGTTGTTTTGGCTTTCTCTTTCTTCTTCTCTTTCCCTTCTTCATGTGTCTCTTTAACACACTGTGTCTGTACCTACCCTGTCATCATCACTCTCTTTGCTCCCACACACAACCTCCCATCCCTGCCTGTCTTTGTACCCTTCTCTCTCTTTCTCTCTCTCCCTGTCTTCCTCTCTCTCTCTCTCTCTCTCTCTCTCTCTCTCTCTCTCAGTGGTCTATCTCCTGCCCAGTCAGAGTTTAATTATCTGAACACAGCACGTACGCTGGAGCTCTACGGGGTAGAGCTGCACTATGCAAGGGTAAGTCAGGTTTTATTTCATGTCTGCTTGCCTGTTTTGGTGTGTGTGTGTGTGTGTGTGTGTGTGTGTGTGTGTGTGTCTTAAAAGCTGTTGCGTTTATAGTTTGTCCTTGTGTATGTGTGTTTCTGTGTTGCAGTTTATGTTTTTTGTGGCCTGTCAGACAAAGTAGTGTATCTATGATTTCACTGTAGCCCTTATCTCTCCTCCCCCTCCCCCACAAAAAGACGATAATCTAGTCCGTATCCACCTCCAACAATTGTGATCAAAATTGATATCACAGAGTCCCAAACTGAGGAAGGTTTTCCCTCCCCCACTGTAACAACAAGGTTGATACTACACTGTTTTCATTCTGCCAGTAACGAAGGAGCCAAGCATCTCTGTGCTGGAACAGGTTTGAGGAGCTGCAGTGTGTACAGTTGATGTTGATGTCGAGAAATGCCAATGTGTAGCATTCAGCACTCATCATAACAGCAACAGATTGTACCATAGTAGCATAATCATCAATTATTTATTCATTTTTTAAAAATATATTTATTTTGGAGCACTGTGTAGAAAAGATCGATTAAGATAAATGACTGCGTCTAATTCACTCTGCCTACTGTGATACGGTGAAAGCTTAACAGTCACCAGTGGACACCAGTGTTTGGCTCCTCAGCTGTTAGATGAATTAGAACAATGTTTTATTAAACATGATGGCATGATGTGTAAAGAGTGTTTAACACTTGGCTTCAACTTTACACACTTTAAGAACACTTAAAGTGTGTGAGAAAAGACTGACAGATAACATGTTTGCAAGTCATGAGGTAAATTTTTTATATTAAATATTTTGAGGATGAAAATATGCATTCCTTGCATCAATTTGCTGAGAAGTGGGCTTGCTTTTGTTTTTATGTTATCTTTACTCCTGCTTTAATGCTTTATTTTGAAACCGTAATAGAAAACTAAAAAAGTAAAACATTCATGAACCTTGATATAACATCAAAACTTGAAAGTGAGCACTGAAAAGAAAATGAAACACTGCTCAAAAAACATTCTCACCAGGCAGAAATCACAGTCTTTAGGCCTGTTTTATAGTTTAGGCTATTCATGATTATTTATTAGACAAAATGTATCAAAACTCGTAGAGAGTCATTCTCATTGTCTTCATAAAGGAGCACCATGTTTCAGCTCCGGTGCATACTGTTTAGAATTACATTTCTGAAGTTGATAATCAGAAGTCTAAACATGCTGGACAACATCTAGTTTACTGTAGATGTTTATTGGACCCTGGCTCAAACCCATCCTCACTCTATCCTTGTCCTACGCAAATTCTTATTTCCATATGTGTGGGTTTCTTAGAGCATCTCTTTAACCTGTGCTGTTGGTTTGAGTCAGGTCTGTTAGCAACATCTACATGTTTTTTTAGCAGTGAGGAAGCATATCCAAAAATTTCCTGGATCGTTTTTTTGTTGTTGTTCTCTCTTCCTCCCCTGTTCGGCTCTTTTCCCCTGTCGCCACCCTCACTTAACACACATACTTCTTCACACTCTGTTCTCCTCTCTTCAGGACCAGAGTAACACAGAGATCCTCATCGGGGTGATGTCCGCTGGCATTGTGGTTTACAAGAACAGGGTACGGATCAACTACTTCCCATGGTGAGTGACACGCACATCCAGAACATATAATTGGATGTGTTATTTAGTATCCAGGTCAACTATGTGAGTGTGTCTGAGAGATTTATCTGTCACTATTTTCAA
This sequence comes from Seriola dumerili, assembly GCF_002260705.1. Lineage (NCBI taxonomy): Eukaryota > Metazoa > Chordata > Actinopteri > Carangiformes > Carangidae > Seriola > Seriola dumerili. The sequence continues at coordinate 4,553,970 of NW_019174307.1, forward strand.
TTTAGTAGGTAACCATGATAGAGTAAGAACCAAAAAGTGCTTAAAAAGGCTGTTTTTGTGTTGCCATTTATGTGGTGTTCTAAGAGATGTTACTTTCAAAGATTACTCCAAGGTTGCAGATGTGTGGGGAAATGATGACAGTGAGAGAGAAGTTTGGGTGGTTTTGATGAGAGCTCTGAGACTGATAATGCTCATATCAGATTTGTCTCAATTCAATTTTAGGATGTTGGCTTTCAGTGAAGCAGTTGGTCAGGGTAGAGTGAGATGGTGATGGATTTAATGAATGTGTAATTATCACCGTAGCAGTGGAGACCATGATGACGGATTATATTACTGAGGGAGAGTATGTGGACGATAAACAGTAGAGGACCAAGTACTAAACCCTGCGGGACACCTTGGGACAAAAGTTCCCTCGCTAGAAAATTGTGTGTGTGTGTATGTGGGTTGGAGGTAGAAATAGTAGAGAGAGATCACAACTGAACTAAAATGTATTTGCTTTTTTGAAGAAGCATGTGTACCTGTAAACCAAAAATCTTTCAGAGACTTGGTGAGAAATGCAAAAGAAACGTGTGATCTAAAGTTCAGCAGTTTCTTGTACACCTGCCGGGAGCCCACAAGCAAGGTTGTTGAAAATCAGCTGCTTTACTGAAGCTCCTCTGTGGCCAACAGAAAACCTGGCAGCGATCAGGTGTGAATGAGATGATCTGTGCGGATGAGAAGTGGTGCACTGCTAGGAAGAGAACTGTGTTCCTCATTGATGTTTTCCTACCAAAAACAGTCACTTTGAGCAGCTACACAGAGAAAAGTGGAGTCTTGTGCTGCCTTGCTTTCTGTGGACTGAACTGTAATTGTTGACTAGAGTAGAGCGCGCTTCTCTGTCACCCCCCCAACCAGATTTCCCCCTGATGTGGGGAATCAAACTCTGGATGTTCTTGTCAGAAACCCACCTCTGTGTCAATCAGTCTACTGCCAGCTCCACTCCACGGCATCCAGGATTCCCTTTTTTGTTGAAAAAAATTGTGCTGCATAATGTTTTGGTAACCTTTCACACATTGATTATTGACATGGCATATTAATGTTTAATACTCAGTTGATCTTTTCTAGAATTATGCATTTGATTCCACCAGATTTTTCTGGGAGGAGAGGAGGGATTCGTGTTAAACTAGGTTTCCTGGAAATATTATGGTCATCAAATCTGCTTGCTCTCCTTGTGTCTTTGTCCTCCTTTTTCTCTCTGTGTAATTCACTTTCTCTCATCACTCTGTATGTCTCTTGCTCTCATTCTCTTTCCAAAACATCGATTCTTGGAAATCTCCCATACTTTGCTGCTGCACTGTGGGAGGCTAAATGTTAATGGGTGCCGGGGGTGGGAGAGTAACTACTCAAACCCCTGTAACTCCGGAAGATAAATTCACTCATGTGTAGGCTTAACACACACAGCCTGACCAAATGCACAAAGCACCTGGTGTGCGTGAGTGTATGTATGTGTATGGACATCAGTGTGTGTCTGACAGCAGCAAGATATTTGCAGTAGGATTAGTTTGTGTGTGTTTGTGTGTTCATATAGGGTTTACAGAATAAATGATTTTGTCTGACTGACTTTGTGGGGACCAAATTCCTAAACCTTGGCACTGAGACATTTTAGGTTAGGATAAGTCTCCATGAGATGAACGCAAGTCAATGCAAAGTCTTCCTAAGTGGAGAAAACAGCTAAAGCAAGCGTGTGTGTGGGTGTGTGTGGGTGTGTGTGGGTGTGTGGGTGTGTGCGTGTGTGCGTGTGTGTGCGTATGTGTGCGTGTGCGTGCGTATGTGTGCGTGTGCGTATTTGCGTGCATGTCCAGTCAGCTGAGCTAAATTTAGAGACCAACAGTGGTGTCCCCAACAGCTGTCCACTACCATGTGTGAGAAAGAGAGAGGGGCATATCATATCCTCTCAACCTCGCACTCACTGATTTTCTTCTTTCTCTGCTTCATCCTGTCTTTCTTCAACCTCTCTATATCTATATCTGCATGTCATTTCTCATTCTCTCTCTCCTTCCTTCCTTCCTTCCTTCCTTCCAATTTTCCTCTTTCTTTTTGTCATTTGACCTGTAAGACAAGGACGAGTCAAGAAAGATGGAGTGAGAAAGTGTCTGAAAAACAGAGAGAGACATTTAGATTTTTGCCCCTTTCCTATTTCTGTTCACAGTAGCCTGACAAATGAGCCACACTTAGATGGAGCATGACTCACACCCTGCTTAAGCATGTGTGTGTGAGTGTGTGTGTGTGTGTTTGTCCATGCAAGTGTGTGAGTAAGTATGTAAAATATATTTAGCAGGGAGCGATGAGTCACAGCAACAACAGAGCTCTAGGAAAGGATTATGTTTCTCTGCTGCTCATCAGCAGACCTCTTACTGTGGCCGTGCGTGTGCAGTCTCCTGATTTGAACATTACTTTATACCGTTTCTGCTTCTTTAGACACATGACTAGATAATACACAGGTTAATGTGAAGATATAGGTATCAGTGAACCACTGGGAGACTTCAGTGCTGTAACACTGTTATAACTCATACCCTCCAGTGATGGAAAGAGGAACAGGTCAGAAGATAAGTGAACAGTTGGGATGTGACACATGGGTCAGCTTACTTGAAGATCTGTTGATTCATTAAGAAGTGTGATTCTCACTTCTTGTTCTTCTTTTGTCTGTTCTTCTATCTACATAGCCAGTTATGAATGTATCAACTCACCTATACGGTGCTTAGAATATGGTGGATTGGAGCATGTATGTACTTCAGTACTGAGCATGGGTAAACTTCAATTATATTTTAACCTTTCAAATATCACTGATGTGCCAGAGGGTCAGTCATTACAAACTTAGGCTGTGCAGCCATAATTTGCTCAAACTCCAAGAACTTTATTTTACCCTCCAGTTTTTATTCCAAAGTTTCTAAAATATTCCAAGCTCTGAATAGTCGCCCAGGTCTGTGATTTTCCTTTTTCAGTGAAGTCTGTTGGTGTGCTCATTGTCTTCTGTTTCTGCATGTTGGAGAAACAGTCGACTAATTACTTTTTAGGTAAAAAGTGTTGACGTCATCCTCCTGCATAGCGAGTTAGCCAGAAATAGCAAATCTTAAACTCTAAAATGTATTTGATTGTTCTGAAAAACGTTTTTATGACGCAGCCATATGCATGCCGCATGAAATTATTTTTTAATATTTCACTTAGCGTAAAATACATCACATCACGTAGCTTTGATGATGGACTGGAACAAGCCTATAAAGAATATTTATATTTTTACGTCAGGCAGAGAGGAATAAGATAGTTTTCCAACTTGAAAGCTACTTAGTGAATGAAAGTGATAACTGCATGTTGAGGAGTTGACAAATGACAAAGCAAAGTAAAAGCATCCTGAGGCTGCTGAAAATAATGCTGAATTTCTTTTTTTGTATTTGGTTTCTTCCTTGCTCAGATCATGTGACAGGAATCAAACCAGCTTTTCTTTATTTAGTAGTACATAGTTGCACAGTGTTAATGGACTATAAGTAGCCTTCAAGGGGCAGGAACAGAAATCTGCAAGACTATTATGCATATCTAATGAAATTAAAAACCAGTGGAACATTAGCAATGTCTATACTTGACTCCATTGCACCAGCAAACAATTCCTTTTCTTCTGCACGTTTTGTTGACATTAATGCTATGTGACTAACTTGTACCAAGTTTTTTCAGATGGTTCCTGAAACACCCAAAACACATTTTTCCTCTATTCTATAGTGAACAAAGTGTCACTTTTTGTGTTCTAACTTTCGGATAATTAAAGTGATAAATAATTTTATTCCCCTTTAGTGTCATAAATTAGATTAAATTAGATTTAGACTGTGTTCACTTTCTCACAATTGTCACAGTTTTGTGTTGGTGTATACTTCATTACTGATAGCACGATGTGTAAAAACTAAACATCGGTGTCTCAATACAGGTAATGGGCTCACTGACTGTGGAGACACTAATGTCCCTTTGGAATTTTTTTCCTTTTCCTGCTTCCAGGTTGAAAATAGTGAAAATCTCCTTCAAGTGCAAACAGTTCTTTGTCCAGCTAAGAAGAGAGTCGGTAGGTACACACGCACACGCACACACACAAATATAGAAAAACACACACTTCTTTAACCACCACCTGCCTCCCACAATTGCATCTAGTTTATGAACAGATGGAGTATATATTTTAGTTTTTCTGTACTTACTGACATATACGGCACCATAGATATGCTGATATGTGTAAGATGTGCTAGGTATGTGTAATCACCATCAGATTAACCTCCAGGTGTAGAAATAGCTAAAAGTAATGGAGAAACAGTTGAAATAATTAGCTTTAACTTAAAGTAGTAGCTTGAAGTAATGGATAATTGGTCGAAAAAAAAGATAGATAAAAATCATAGTTAACCAGATGAAACAGCTTAGAGTAATGGATTGGATAGAATGAAAAACTGCTGAAACGGTTATATAGAAGTAGTGGATAAACAGCTGAATTAGATTGCTAAGAGTAATGGATACATAATACAAAAATCAATTTTTATGTATTACTTTAATTTTCACTAATGCCCCACTAACTGTCGCCCTCTCCTCCCTGGACACAGACTGAGACTCGGGAGACGCTGCTGGGTTTCAACATGGTCAACTATCGGGCCTGTAAGAACCTGTGGAAGGCCTGCGTGGAGCACCACACCTTCTTCAGACTGGAGCGGCCCATCCCACCACAGAAGAACTTCTTCGCTCATTACTTCACCCTGGGCTCAAAGTTCAGATACTGGTAAGAACAAGAGGACACATATTTACACTCCCAGAGCAACATGGACATAATTGACACTGCACCCAAAGAACCTCTGAAATGTCTCTCCTTGACATCCAGCCACACACATTTACATGGAGCAGACTTGTCTGTCTTTCCTTCTGTCTGACTCCCAGCATTTCAAGTAAACACTAACAGAAGTAGATGTTTGTTTGAAAGCTGATGCCCTTATTTCATTAGAGTTGAGAGGCTGAAACACTGCAAGGCTAGTGGGTGCCTCTCATGCTAACATGCCTCAGAAATGCACAACTTAATTATTCATGGTTTTAGCTCAAGAAAGAAGCTTACTTGTTTGGGGATTGGCCTAGTGACTAGTCTTTTAAGTTTTGCATGAACCTTTTGTGTCCATGTGCAAGCATCATGTGCAAGTCACTTTACAGACCTACACTGCTGCTGTTGTCACTCCTTATTCAAACAAAACACTTGTTTGAATTGATGATATATGTTTTCCCTGATTTCAAGTTGGACAGTGGAATGAGAACGTAAAATAAAATAATTTGTATAAACATTTTTCTCCTTGCTCTGTTGCCTTGTGACAGCTTTGTTTCACTTCATTGATGGCATTTTCTATTTCCTTTTTCTATGAAATGTGAGTGAGAGATGAACTGAGAGTGGTCTTGTGATGCATTATTGAGCAGCAGCAGTGATGCAACGTGAATGAGCCTTTCTATGATGTGTTTGTGTGTGTGTGTGTGTGTGTGTGTGTGTGTGTGTGTGTGTGTGTGTGTGTGTGTGTGTGTGTGTGTGTGTGTGTGTGTGTGTGTTTTTACCCTTAAGATATTGACTGACTTTTCAACCAGGATACACTTTTGAAGTGTGAATTTGTGTTGTTCACATGTTGTTAACAGTGTATCATGTGATTAAAATATCCATTTTAAATATGCTGTTTCTATGCTTAACTCTTCAGTGCTGGTTGTTCATTTTAAGGCTGAATTTTTCAGGAATATTTGAGGGATTGATTCTACTGAAGTAACTCTTATTAGTGCAGAATAAACTGGATTTTCAGCCTGTTTCACTTCAGTTAAAGGTTCTTCTTTCAGGAGAGTCCAATGACTGTTTTTGTTTCTGTCTGTAGTGGGCGGACGGAGGTGCAGTCTGTGCAGTATGGAAAGGAGAAAGGCATCAAGGACAGAGTATTTGCCAGGTAATGGAAATGTCTTTTTTTCTAAATTTAATCTAGCCGTAACAGACTCTAAGGGTAGATGAACATTAATGTATTATTACCAGTGTAGGACAAGCCACTTGAAAACTGTAATCTATTACTCATTACACATTACTCATTGAAAAATTAGTATGTTTCAAATTACTCAGCAGCTAAAGTAATGCATAACATTACTTGTTACTTTACTTTTGTTAATCAGCTGTCAACTCCATCAAAAGCTGCCTTTAAACTCCAAATCCTCTACACCCACACATCACATCTTCTCTATTTAACATGTGTAGAAGTAGATAACAAGATATTGAGCTGTACAAGCAGGCAGCCCTACAGTCTGGCTTTACTGACCATCAGAAGCGCAGTTACACACCATCCAACTCTAACTAAAACTAGTCGACTCTTGGATGTGTACCGGTGCCTATTAGCAGGCCATCAAAGTTATGGAGCGTTTAGTAAATGTAATTTAATGAATGAATTTCAAATAGTAATCCCTTACACTACTCATTACTGAAAGAAGTAATCACATCACTTTGATGCTCAAGACTAATTGTTACTTTTATTTACTAACATTTTCATTCTGACCACAACTGGATTAATGTCTTGGTCTAAGCAGGTCTCCCAGTAAGCCATTGGCTAGAAAGTTGGTGGGCGGAACTGACTGGGAGTCCGTCAGCAGGAACAGCCTATCAGATGAGAGACTGGAAACCCAGAGCCTGCCCACTCGCTCGCCGCCTGGGACGCCCAATCAGTGAGTCCAAGTTCCAGGGTTCATACCAGGTTGAGGGTCACTTCAGCTTCACTGTAGACTGTTATGGCAGTGTAAATTTAAATGTTATCATATTCAACACTGAGGTCTGCTTAAATTACTGTTTTGACAGAAAATTAATTGTAATGATTAAGTATTTGATTCTTTCAGTTAAAAAGTAGGCCAGATATAGCTTTAGTAATGTTTCTAGAAAACAAATAAATGTCATGGGTAATTGACTGTAGTCTGTTTGCTACTATTAGGAAATCTGTTCTGTAAAGGTTAATTTCTTCTGTTAATGAGCAGCACAACAACTTCACAACAGACCATGTTTTAAAGGAGTCGATTCCGGACTGGATTAGCAAATATTTGTTTTTATGTGTTTATTTATCCCAAAAGAATCCAGGAAACAATACATGTCTATTCCTGGTCCATTCCTGCAGTTTACAATGTAGATTTTGCATTAATCAGGTATCATCTGAAATTTTTTGATACTAGTGCCAGAATGATGTCAGCATTTCAGTTATACCAGGGTAATACTAAGCCACACAAGAACTTTGTAAATAATAAATAATAATAATAATAATAATAATATACAATATAAAATTGGTAAAATTGTGATTTAAATCAAAAACTGTTCAAACAAAGTATTTGCAGCATGCATTGTTCGTCACCTTTAAGGTACTTCAGTGTTTTATACCCGAAGCAACGAACATATCTCCATTACATATTTAAGTTTGTATTCTCAGCTCTCTAACAGTATGTGTCTTGTACATGTGTGTGTCTGTCAGGAACTCTCTGTTTGTACAAGAGGGCACTCGACTACGCCCGTCATCCGTTGGCCACCTGGTCGATCATGTGATCCACGCTTCACCCAGCCTTCCTGTCTTCTCCTCCAATCACAAGTCAGCGTCGTCCACGCAGGCCAACAGCATCAGTCTGGACTCTACACCGTAAGTCTCACAGCTGCTGGATGCTTCATGAAATTCCAATTTTCTGGGGCGAGTCAGTTCCCTATCATTCTCATCTTTCAATCTGTTCTCCCTTTTCCCCTTTCTTCGTCTGTATTCTTGTTTGTGATGCATGTTTCAATTTGAGAAAAAAATCAGCCTCTCACTTGGTGGCAGAGGACTCAATTTCTCTTTAAATTCTCTGCCTCATTAAATAAAACAACCCCCAAAAAACAGCCGCCCTTTAATTTTGAAGTTAGATTTTACTCATCAGTGTTAGTGCCACTCTGTCTGAGTGTACTGCTGAGATGACTGGTTTTTAAATGTCTGTCTGTGTCTGTGGCTTCTACCAACAGTTTACACCCTCTCCCAGTGTCACTTAGCTGGCCCCACTGGAAAGATGAACCCTTTGAAAAACAGCTCGTAAAATGTGTTTGTAGCGATTAGCAGGGTGGATACGTTGTACTGTACAGCAGGGCTGAACTTGGAGTGCATGTGTGTGTGTGTCACACACTATAAAACAACTGGTGAATTCCTTTAACTAGTGAAGCTCCACACTGATGTTTCAAATGCTGAAAGCCTCTGTGTAAAAGTAAAGTGAGTTCTGAATGAGTTTTAACTCTACATAGAAAAATCAGACATTCTTCATCTCAAGGAGAAAATCTTCTTTGCAATCATGGGATCTTAATTAGAGTTCGGTAAAGGAAAAGTAAGGAGCTCAAAATAAGCCATGGATCTAAAATGCATACGTGCTATGGGCCTGGACCGGTTTGTGCTTGTGTATGGCATGCATCCTCTGTTGACACAGCAGGAGTGTGTGTGTGTGTGTGTGTGTGTGTGTGTGTGAGAGAATAGACATGGAACATTTCTCAGTTGGAAATCAGAGTGCTTAAGTAACATTACAGTGGTAGTTCAGCTGCCTACAAAGCTACAAACACACCAGGTTGTTAGCTCATCACTGTGTTACAGAGCCAAAAGATGAACACTAACATTATTCATGCATGTTATTTTATTGGCTTTATTTGGTTAATTCAGCGTGGTAACCATGATGCATATTTTCAATATCATTATTTCAATGTCAAATAATGAACTTTCAACTTCAAACAAAATTACTAATGTATATTTGGCTGGTTGTCAACATTTTCAACAACTTTTCTGTCAGTTTTTATTTGAAATATGCTGTGACAATTATTCTCCTCATATGCATGTTATTATCATAGTCAATCATCAACCTCCTGTTGAGCTCAGAACTACATTCAGCATGTAGCACAAAAACTATTTGCCATAATGTTAGCAAATAGTTGCTGTTTATCTTGACTACATAATTTTCTGTAGTGGCTTTCAGGGAACTTGGGGAAAATGAAGGTTTTGCCAATTTTTTCAGCATCCCAATTTTATAATCTGTTAATTTTCTTGCATGAATAATTTTTACACCAGAGAAGATTAGTTTATCCTTTATCTGGGCCATGAGAAACTCTAGGATAAGATCAGATATTACTACTGGCCTGCAAATGTTCAGAAAATAGTTTATTGGATGTAATTTCTAAAAGTAGGTTATTGTTAAAAGAAACAAATTCATGTTTTTATCCTCTCTTAGCAGTTACCTTCTCTGCCAAAACCAGATTTGGTCTAAATCCAGATTACATTTTGGTTTGTGGGACTTATCACTTATAAATTGTGTAATTTCTACCTCCTCCTTTATTTTCAGATCTATCACTTTGCTCTGGCCCATAATCTGAATTTTCCCAGTGTTCCTCCCCAGATTTTCCTCCAATTAAAACTAAATTAGAGTCAGCTTTGTCTCCCACAGGGCCACAGTTATACGCTGTGTCGGTTCCACACTTAGACAATACGACAAAGCCATAACCCTTGGACACATTCTCTATAATGTTCTGTTTTTAGCTGGTAAGAGTGAAAATTATCTGTTTAGCAAACCACGGCACATTACAGAGAAACGCAGTGTCTTTATTTCCTTGACAGTGTCAGGGAACAAAAAGGTACAATTATACAATACAGTGAAATGTAACATTGCATTCAGCTGTATGATATGTCATGACACATTTACTTTGTTTGCTATAATCAGACATGTTTCTTCAAAGAGTAAAGAAAGCTTCAGAAAATCATTCAGTTTTAAAGAAAAAACTCTTGGGTGTGCACTGGCAGTCTTTTTAAATTTATCTTTTGATGGTTTTGAAAGCAACACCGCACTTTATTGCTACTTGTAGTTCCTCTGTCATGCTCTCAAATTTTTCTTAAAGCAAAAGAGGACATTTAGGATTTGGTAACAGTCAAAACAGAAAACAAAAAGCAGGGCTTTGTTATGTCTGGTTTAAATCTCCTTATTCCAGGGCCTTGGCTAAATTGTAGTAAGCTATGAATATACTTGCATTTCCATTTCACACATGTGTGTTGTGTTGAGGAAATTGAGGATGTGCAGTCTTGGCTCAGGCCTGCTGTGCACTGCCCTCCTTCTGAAAGCCTGACCTGCTTTTGACCCATAATAAATGCTAGTTTGTGTGTGTGTGTTTAAGACACAAAGTGGCACCGGTAAGAGCAGCCAAAACAAAGGCAATGCTCTTTGACTGGTGCTCCCGCCCCTAAGGAGTGCCTTTACACACACGCACGCACGCACGCACACACACACACACACACACACACACACACAGATACGGATACTGACATAGAGTGAAACAACTGGCTTTTACCCTCCAGAGAGAGAGCCATGATGCTACTGAAAGCCTTACCTGACTGACTGTGTTTCTCCATCCACACTGACTGCCTTTTATTGTCTGGATGATGGAGGGGGGACTGTTTTCTTTCCTTTTGCAGCCCTTTTATTGAGGTTAATGCATTGTGACTAACACAGTGCTATTAAGCCGCTCTGTATCTTGTAATCTCTTACTCCTCTTTTATTTGTTTCTCTCTTTCTCCTCCAAAGCCCACCTCTTTAACAAACAGGAAGGTCTCCAGCTAGACCACTAGTCATGCCTTTTTTTGTACCTGTGTGTTTGTGGCTTTAGTGTTTCATCATCTTTAAAAATACACTTCTTCCATTAGCAGTTGCAGCTGCTAAACAGCAAGTTTGGAGATGAATTTTGTAATTACTCATAATTGTAAAGTACTATTTTTGTGTTCTGTAAAGGGTACAGGTGTAGTCATGTAAAATGGTGATGTGGAAGAAACATCAGCACATCCGGAACCTGTTTTTTTGTAATCAGATTGTTTGGCAAAAAGTTAAACTGACATCATTTAAACGAATCACTTTTCTCCCTCCCTTTTCTTATCTCTGTTTCCTTTTCTCTGTCCCTGACTGTCTCTCTCTCTATCTCTCTCTCTCTTTCTTCCTTTGCCTCCCTCAGGTCTCCCGAGGGGGTAGACGGCCAGCCTCCAGCTCTGCCTCCCAAGCAGCTGAGCAGGAAGACCTTGAGCCAGATCATCCAAGCCCACTCTCAACAGAGCCTCCTGGACAACCACATCAACGAGATGTATGATGTTCCTGTCAATGCTGATAAGACCACGGTCAGTGTGCCAACAGAAGACAGAAATACTCATTACATCAGTATACAAACATTTACTCATCTTTCAAGGAATTTTCCAGAGTCCCATTTTCATTGTTAAAAAAAAAAAAAAAAAAAAAGACTGTCCTTCGTAAATTCATACTAGGTAAGACCTTCGATGAAAATATATGAAAACTTCTCACAACTAAAGAAGTTCTCTTGGGGAATTTATCTAAGATCTAATGTCTCCCTCAGTTTGAGTTTGTCTCCTTTTTCGTCTGTGAGACTTGTGATGTAATAAAGATTTGACTTATCTGAATCTAAACATGGCAACATTACTGTATTACTGCTGGACTGTGAGAAATCCTTTCCCCCTCAGGTCCCTTATGTACGGTGCTTAAGTTTCTCATATCTACATTAATTAGTGTACACCACTTGGTGTAATGGGAATGGGGTTCACATAATGCTGAACTCTCCATCTGTAAAGAGCTGTTTCACCTCTTTGAGCTCATTGTTTTGATTCTAAATCCCATACATTGACTGTGTGGTTAAGTCTCTCTAGCTTCATCACCCCTCCCATAGCCAGCCTTTTCCAGCAAACAAACTGATAAACCCACTGTATACTACTATCTGTCTAAAAGCCAAGTGAAGGTTGGCCCTACATTCGTCTGGTGGCCAGAACCAAGAAGTGAAATAAGGCAAATGTTTAATTCTATAAACAACTTATATCTGGTGGATTTGCATTGCCCATTGTTAGAGTTGTAGTAACCAGTTTTGCTTCACCCCATAGGAAGATGATATAGATGAAAGTAGGACATGAATTTGAACTATCTGTGTTCAACTGTGTTCCTTAGCTGAACGGAGTAGTCCCTCATGACAATTTGGTCCTGATCAAGATGAGACCTGATGAACACGGACGATTTGGCTTCAATGTGAAGGTGAGAGCTGATACTAGTTTGGACTTGGTTGAAGTCTGTTTAGGCTCTTTCTATCTTTGTGGTTGCTCAGACCATCTTTCGACTCTTTCCTGTTTTGTATGCCAAGTTGTCAAAACCTTTGCTCCTTGCCACAAATCATCTGTATCATCCACACTCTTTACCTGAAATGTTAACTCTCCCCTAAAAAAAGAAGGACATTTGTCCCAGCCTTTGTGCCGTGAACATGTGTCTCTCTGTGTCTCCAGGGCGGAGCAGACCAGAAGATGCCTATCATTGTGTCTAGAGTAGCTCCAGGAACATCAGTAAGTCAACAGCCACTTCATATGAGTCGTGTGTCAGTAAATGAGGAAACACAGTCCCTCTCTTGCTCTTATTTTCAGTCACAGCTTCACAAATAACCTCAATTTTAGTATTTTCATATCTGCAAACATTTGCTCCCACTGGAAACATTTTATTGAACTAAACACTTGTTGCTTAACTATAAAAGTTTCAACAAAAATGACTCACTTTCATTTATCTCACCTCCAGTTGTGTCCCACTCTTCCTTCTCTTTTCTTCTCTTCCCTCCTCTGTTGTCTCCCTGTTTCCTCCCTTTCAGGCTGACCTGTGTGTGCCACGCCTTAACGAGGGCGACCAGGTGGTCTTAATTAACGGCCGGGACATCTCTGACCACACCCATGACCAGGTGGTCATGTTCATCAAGGCCAGCTGTGAGAGCCACTCTGGGGAGCTCATTCTATTGGTCAGACCAAATGGTGAGTTGTTCCCATTGGTCAGATCTGCTGTGAAATGTTTTAACACTAACAAATGCAAGGGATATACATCTTACTTAAATTGTTTAGGCCAATATTAAAGAGCATTTCAATCTAGTGTCACTTATTTCCTTTCTGCTCTTCAGTCTACAATGGGCCGTATATTTGACCAAAAAAGCAAACTCAGGATCCACTTACAAGCTTTTTCCTGAGCTTTTAGCCACATCTCATGGTCTTCTTCAGCAGAGGGAACTTTCTTGGTTATCGTCACATGACCAAACTATGGAACTTTGTCAATAGTAGTAGTAGTGTATATTACCTTGCTAGTTTTGTCAGTTGTTTCAGCCAGCTAACAGTTACTATGTGTGAATATTTAGCAACAACTAGTTTCTATGTAAGAAAGACTTTGTGTGGCTTGGCCCATTTTAATTTAGTGATGCATGAACTTCCACTTTGTAAGCACATAAGTGATACAAGGCTAAGTGTATCATACGGAGCCTGTGGAACCCACTCCTGAACATTAACAGCTACACGTGTGGTCACAAACCTGGATTCTGTTTTCTGGTCTCCTTTTGGCTGCTCAGTCTCACTTTTGTAATGCCAAATGAGATCTCTGAAGTTGTACATTTTGCTCTCTGTACATCTCATCTATATGCATCCTCTGTGTAGGAAGATGGCAAAGCATTTGCTTTAATCAGCATTAGCGAAGCGGGGAGGGGAGCTTTTAAAGATGATGAAACATGGAAATTCTTGATATTTTAACTGGGTCAAAGAGGGATTTGTGCATTCTATCCTGTATTACATCAAAGCAGATATAGGACTGTATCAATGTACTGAATGCCTGTAAATTCACATTCGATTTTAAATATAATATAGGAAATGTAGGTAAATAAATATTTGCACATACATGAACTATGTACTCCTGTAGTTCAGTTTGTTAGTGTTCCTTTATTGTTGCTGTTTTCTTTTTTTTCTTTACATACTTGAAGATAAATCAGCTCCCCCTGAGGCCTCATCTTGCATAAACATCCATGTGTATGTAACCTGTGACCTATTTCTTCTCTGTCATATTCAGCCATCTATGACGTGGTGGAGGAGAAGGTGGACTCGGAGCCAGATTTTCAGTACATCCCTGAGAAGTCCCCTCAGGACCCCGCCCAGCTAGACCAGCATGCTTTGAGGGACTCTATGGTCGCACTGAAAGAAGGCCTGAGCAGTGGAGCCATACTGGCACAGTTTGATGTGAGGAGAAAGACACAGGAATATATTCACATAAACTCACATAGAGATGCAAAGATGAGTCAGTAATTATTACTTAAGGAGTTGTCACAAATTTCTTTCCTCCTCCACATTCAAACCTCCTATCCATTATCATCACTTAACAGCTTCCTGTTTGAGTGTTGCACTATTATTGAAGAGGAATATCAAATAGAAACACACACTCACACACATCTAAATGCACATCAGGTCACCGCATACAAGTGTTCATGTGCACACCAAAAAAACTTGGGTTTTTTTCATACATTTGAACTCACTTAGAAGTCAAGTCAAGTCAATTTTTATTTGTATAGCGCTAATTCACAACATACGTTATCTCGGGCACTTTCCAAATAGAGCTGGTCTAGACCTTCTCAGAAGCCTGTGCATATTTACATACACAAAGTGGACAAAGAAATGGTTAGTGTTTATTGATCTTGATGGTACTTTAATATAAATTTGTGCTGCTTTTATCACAGCAACTGTACAGGAAGAGGCCGGGGATGACCATGCTGTGTGCCAAATTACCTCAGAACGTTTCCAAAAATCGCTACAGAGACATCTCTCCTTGTAAGTGACTGCACGCGGCCGTTTCATCATTTCTGTTGGCTTGTGTGCTCAAATATGTACCGACGTTAACCTTTTGTTATTCCCGTCACGCTCTCTCTCTCTCCTCTCCACCTGTTCTCCTCTTGAACTTTTTTTTCTTTCTACCCTTGTGAAATTGTTCTCATCATTCTTTATCTGTAATTTTACCCCCTCTTCTTCTCTGTCTCTCTCTCGGCAGATGATGCCACCCGGGTCATTCTGAAAAGCACAGATGACTACATCAATGCAAATTACATCAATGTGAGTTTTGTCCTCCTCACTTTGCTCTTTCATCTTTACATCAATATCTCTGCATTTTGCTCATTTGAGGCGTGGTGGGTGGTCTGTTTTGTTAACCATCAAACACATGTTAAAACACTATGGTGGCCA
Source organism: Seriola dumerili (assembly GCF_002260705.1). Taxonomy (NCBI): domain Eukaryota; kingdom Metazoa; phylum Chordata; class Actinopteri; order Carangiformes; family Carangidae; genus Seriola; species Seriola dumerili. The sequence goes on from NW_019174307.1 coordinate 4,569,062, forward strand.
CACTGATGAATGAATTAACCACTTTGGCTTTCTCAAGCGAGTGACATTGAGCGTTAATGTTTTGCAAGTTTTTAAGTGAGCCAGGCATTTGTCTTTCTAAGCTAATGGAAACTTGTGGATGTTAATAAGGCGCCTTTCATTTTTTTTTATGAATTTAAGGCATCTCTAACATTACCAGCGTCTGGTCTCTGCTCTATCATGGCTGCACTCAGCACAGAAGAGCCTTCACAAGCAGAGCTACACAATGAAAACAACAGTGAACTGGAAAATAATGATATGAAGAAAGTAAATTGCTGTTAGTTTTCTAACAGGCTGCATCAAAGATGGATTTTGAAGATGTATTTAGCAGTAGCTTCATTGTTTGTCTCTGTAGGTTAATTGATGATCATGGTGAGCGTGATGGACACTTGCCCTTGCTTCTCGTTCAATGAGTCCTTTACATCCACTAATAAATTTTCTCATCAGCATCTTCATCTGTTAGATAGAAAACACTCTTCCATCTATTGTCAATCTGAAATTGACCAGACATAGTTAAAAAGAAAACCATGAATCAGCAGTGTCTCTCATTTTCCTTTTGTTGTGTGTGTGCTGTATGTAGAGTTCCAGGATATTAATTGGTCTGATGGTTATAGCAGATTTCCTCTTTTGTGCCCCACCACGAGGTAAAAAGTAGAAACTGACTGATATGAGAAGAGTCTCGACAACCTAAAATTGACAGATTTTATTTAACTATTTAACTTCATTTAATATATTTGGAAAATTACATGAGCGCTTGTAAGAAGTTAGAACAATATGCAAAATTAATACCGTATTAATCTCTGTTATTCAACGTTGTTTTGCTGTGATGTTTGCATTATATAGTGTCATTCAGTTCAGACTTGAGTGTTATGATAGTCTTACAAGGTCAGACCTTGTAAGTGACTCAGGTTGATTCAAACAGGAGACAAACTGCTGTTAACTTACCAGCAGGTTAAAGTATTTAAATGTTTGAAAGGCACTTGATTTTTTATTTTTTTTGTACCTTTTAGAAAAATGTGACAATATCTAGCTCTGTGCACTGTTGAAAACACACAAAGCAAATCTTATCATCTGAAAAGAATATGAAAAAGAGGCTGCGAAGTGAGAGCCTTGCAATGTAATACATCTGTATCTCAATCTCTTTGTCTGTTTGTCTGTAGATGGAGATTCCAGCCTCCAGTCTGATAAACCGCTACATAGCATGCCAGGGCCCGCTGCCCAACACCTGCCCTGACTTCTGGCAAATGACCTGGGAACAGGGCTCATCCATGGTTGTCATGCTGACTACGCAGGTCGAGAGGGGGCGGGTATGTGGACATTTTCTTCAAAGACACAACTGGAAACTATACATGGACTGCAGCATGTGAACAAATCCATTGGAAAATCTTCAAAAACCTTTACTGTACATATGGCATTGCTGGACGCAGCTACACCGTGACGTCTGACATTGTGTGTACACAGAAGGCATACTGTGAGCAGCACTTTAGCAACAGGAGCTCCGGTGCTCCACGCAATGTGTTCGGGCACTGTATGAAGTTGTAGGTCACCCTAGTTTTTGGCAGGGCTCAGAGCCCATTACACAATCACTGCAGTTATGTGCATAAAACGCAGGAAAATAGTGTAAAAATGTGCTTTGGGTGGCTGTTACAGGCTTATGGTGCAAGTAATATGCAAGCTGTTATGCAGCATATGTAGACAGCTGGATTGATTAAAATAGGAGAGTATCTGTTCTGTCAGTCACACGTGAGATGGACAACTGAAAAACGCAGCTGAAAGACTTTGTGTGGAGACACTGTGACACAGAGAGTACTGTGTCTCTGAGTTTAAAATCCAGGTTTTCCATTTGTAGAAATCCCAAGTTCTGATACTGAGTGAGCCTGTTTAGTGCCATGAAATACTTATCTATCTCCTGTTACACTTTCTTCCTTAAGACACACACACACACACACACACACACACACACACACACACACACACACACCCTGCAGACAACTGTCTTTTGTTAATTTGTTCATTATTCATTAAATACACAGAGTGAGGAACAGTTATGTCACTGTTAAAACAATGCATCTGAGATCTCTTAATTGTCAAACTAGCTGTAAATGCAAAAAGAATTGGGTCCTGTGACAAGAAGTGACCTGAGTTGTTAACTGAATACTTTGTTCATGTTCATAGGTAAAGTGTCACCAGTACTGGCCCAACCCAGACAGCACCACCACCTATGGAAACTTCACAGTTACGTGCCACAACGAAGAGGGCAACTCTGCCTTCCTGGTCCGAGAGATGACTCTCATGCACACACAGGTAACCACACACGCAAACCCGCATACAGGCACATAATGTTAAAGGTGAAAAAAAGGACAAACTAGAGAGAAAAGCTAGTACCAGAAGAGAATAGGGGTAAAGGTGAAGCCGGAGGGATGAGAGAGTGAGAGGGCGTGTGCTGATAACCAGAGCAGGTTAGAGAGCAGGGTGAAAGACTCTGGGTCTAATCAGAGAGAGGGACCAGAGTCTCGGGAAGGATGAGCCGGTGAGGACCCCGGAGGAGGTGTGTTGCCATAGTGACCAGTGTGGGCTGTTCTTTTTCTGGCTCCCGCTGCTGCATGCGGGCCACGTATTGGGATCTGGTTACCATGACAACCCAACCACCCCAGTCAGTCACATTGCTGAAATAAGAGAGCGAGAGAATGAGAAACCAAACAGAGGAACAGAGAGTGGGATGATAGTTTGAAACACAGAAAAGGGAAGTGTGAGTTTGTTTTATTGTCATGTTGGAGCCTTTGATGCTTCCAGTCAGACTTCAACATGTCATGGTGAACTTTTATTCGTGTCCCTCGAAACTGAAGGCTTTTATTTTGTTAATGGGTGAAAAATGGTGCGGTTAAATTTATCTTTGTGTCTGAGTTGTTGCTGTGATATACAGTATGCAACACGTCATCTGATAAGGACAACATCTAATTAGAAATGAACTTTTGACGAATGAAGTATCACATTTTCCTGCTGTTTCCTCATCGTTTCCTGCTGTCTGTATTCCTTATTACTTCCCTGCGTGTTGCCCTTGAATCATGACCTTTAAAGTATATGGCTGTAGGAGGAGGCAATTAGCATTCTCCTCTGCCTGTGATTGTTGCTATGGAGATAGATGTGTTACCATGGCAATGCAGCGAGGCAGTATATTAAAGAGGAACACAGGGGCTCTGAGTCACACAAGAAACAGTGGTCAGTAGTTGCTTTCTGCTGTAGTGTGTGTGTGTGTGTGCGTGCGTGCATGCGTTTGTGTGCGTGTGTGTGCGCGCTTGCGCAAGTCGTCGTCACACTGTGTCCCTGTGGGGTTGAAATCTCGCTGACCCTTATTTTCTGGTCACTCTGCGCTACACTACTCTTTGTTAGATTTTTCTTCCAGTTATGAATGACCAAAAGAGGAAGTGTGTCATGTTTATTTATAGTGTGATGCAGAAATATAAAATGGGCATTTTGTAGTAAAACCGCAGATAGTATCATCAGTATCATCAGTATGTTTCATAAAATGGGAAACAGCAGCGTGAATCACCAAGTGGTCCAGTGGAGTGGAAAGAATAAAACCACTGTTTGTTATTCACACTTCCAGTTTCATAACATGTTTAAAGGCCATAATTACATAAAAAGGGTGACCATGCAGTCTCCCCCTAGGACACAGAGCTCAATGAAACATGCTTGGAGGTTGCCCACATGAAATACAATAATCTGTTTTGGGTCAAGTGTGAGTGATATCTGAGAATAATTAATTCCTAACTCAGCTTGGGTCTTAACTGAGATGAGAGTGAATACCCTCTGTTTGTTTCCAGGGCCTCAGATAGTCTTTGTGAAAAGCGGTAAATGAAAATGTAATATGAAGTAATTGGGTTTCTTCTTTTCCCTGTGTGTGTCTTTGTGTGTGTGTGTGTTCGCTCAGAGTGAGCAGCAGAGAGAGCTTACTCAGATTCAGTACCTGGCTTGGCCAGACCACGGCGTTCCTGATGACTCCACTGATTTCCTGGACTTTGTGGCTCTGGTGCGGACCAAACGGGCTGGACAGGACCAGCCAATGGTGGTACACTGCAGGTACAGTGAAGTCATTCTGTGAACCCTGTTGTTTGATGTTGATTGACTGATTTTGTCAACCTATAGCAACCACAGTCGATGTTGCACTTATTTTGAAGCTGAACACCCATTTCTGTCCCTGCTGCTTTTTTCCAGTGCTGGAATTGGTCGGACAGGGGTTCTGATCACAATGGAGACAGCATTGTGTCTAATGGAGTGTGGTCAGCCAGTGTATCCTCTTGATATCGTCAGGACCATGAGAGATCAGAGGGCCATGATGATACAAACCCCTGTATGTAAACACATCCATTTGTCTGTCAGCTGCTCTCAGCCACACTAAACCATCAACTAAAACATCTCTCTCTGCTTCTCTTTAACAGAGCCAGTACCGCTTCGTGTGTGAGGCCATCCTGAAAGTCTATGAGGAGGGTCTGGTCAAACCACTCAAGACCGCTGTCTACCAGCAGAGAGAGAAGGTGAATGATGAGAGGGAGGAAGAGAAGAAAGAGCAGCAGAAAGCAGCAGAAGAGAAGGAAGAGACGGCAGCAACAGAGGAAGGCGAGGCGGCCGTGGTGGAGTTGCTGGAAGGAGGGCTGGATGAAGAGGACGACGATGACGAGGAGGTGGAGGTGCTGGACGTGGGGGAAGTGACAGAAGAGGGGGAGGAGGAGGAAGAAGAAGAGGAGGAGGAAGTGGAGGAACCGAGCGTCGCAAGTGCCACCAGCGTGACAAGCGAGACCAGCGCAAACCCTGAGCCTGATCCAAATAACCTGTGACGTTTGATCCCTGGGGGTCATCAGGGGTCACCAGGAAGAGGCCAGGCGGTCGGAGGAGAGAACAAAAGCACTGTTGCACTTTACGCGGACAAAAACGGAAAAAAAAGACAAACAAACAAACGTGAAAATCATGGACAAGATAGAATTAAAAAAAGAAATCCAGCTGTGTTGACTAGGTACCATTAGGGGATATTGTATGTTCAGGGTAAAGAAAAAAAGTATACAAAGAATGAGAAGATTAAAGTATAAGAGAATAAAATGTGGATGGGGAATTGCTGTAGTGCCATAAGTACGAAGGGGAAGGGCTGCCCCCATGGATGGAAAGCCCCCCCCCCCCTCCCCCCCCCCCTTTGTTTTATTTCTTTTGGGTTTTTTTGGGTTTTTTTACCCCAAGGGTTGCCCTGTCCCCTTCTGAGCGAGTCTGCCAGACGGACCTGCCTTTTTTTTAGTGTCCTTTTAGCTGATAAAGAGATATACCTTATCTTTTGTTCCTCAGAAAGAGTATTTATTGTGTTTTAGTTTGTGTCAAACCCTGTCCACTGAACAAAAAAAAGTTGTATGTTTTGTTTGTATGAGTCTAGAGCTTCATGCTTTCCTGATTAAATCTTAGGTAGTAAAGTAGTGTGATTCCTCTTCTTCTAACTACTTCTTTATTTCTTTTTGCTTTTTTGTGGAAAAAAAGAACAATGATTTAATTTATTGTACTTGGTTTTTATCTTTCTCGGCTTTCTTGTCTAAGTTTCTGACAGCACAGACTGACAGATGGACAGCTGAAAGCACTTTGTGTCTCACCTCTTGTTCAATGCTGTGGTGAGTTGGATACTTCATCCTGCTTTGTGCTGTGTTTTTGTGCTTACAGACACACATGCTCTGAAGTGGCCGTCGTTTGGTGTGGTGAGGAATATAACTGGTTTACAGTCCTCAGGGCTTGTGTTTACTGGGCACCTCCCTTTCAATTCTGTACTAGTCACAGCAGCTACTGTTGAACTGTGACTGTACATTTCCCACTGAAAGACATGGTGAAAGAAAATGTTAACTTTGAACATCGATTGATTATTTGAAATGTATTCAACACAAGGAAACAGTGTCTCAGAGAAAGGCCCCGGTAGACGCACGGTCTCACTGAGTTACAATCGAAGTAATTTTGCAGTCGTCATGGCTGACAAAGCTGAGAAACAAGGCTGAGGGCAATTCATTTCTATCTTCAAATTCATATTCAGTCAGTTCAACGTTTAAATCAAACTTGCGACTGACAGAGTGGGCAGCAGAGTCCTTGCTTAAGTGTCCTTGAGCCCGACACTGATAGCAAAGGCCCACTAAGGCTTCTCTCTGATTGGTTACCCCTGACCAGCACGACGTTTAGTAAATGTCGATCCACTTTGTGCAACCCATATATTTCTTTGCACTGGTCATTATGCTAGAAACAAATAGGGGTCATATGATCAGACACCAGTAACAATTAATTAGTTCTCAAGTGGTTGAAAGCTGCTGGAAGTTTTATGCAATCAGTATTTGTTTTTCCCCAAGGTTTCACCAAAAAGATTGCTTGCTGAGTTGATGGTGAACTGATCTCAACCTTTGTGTGAAGGGTAAAAACTGAACTTTAGCTCCCTCCATTGGCCTCCCCACGTTTTTTTTTTTTTTTTTTCACATCCAGAAGCCAAGACTTTTGTAACCTGTAAACTGGAGTAAACCCAAGTACCTGCTTACACTTTCACAGTGACGAAGACTGGTGGCTCATCGCTTTATATGAGCAATCATGTGACCCAACACTAAGATCAGTAAGATTAATTATTTGTTTAGGAATAAGTTCCAGTGGAGTCAAGAGGTCACTGGAACGTAGCTTAAAACCAACCATTGTTGATTAATTTTATCTGAGTCTGTGTGTGTGTCTGCCAGGGGACAGTTGACAGTTCAAAGAGGCAGCACAAACAGAAAATTCAACTAATACTTAATCTTTTTTATTGATCTTTCCCAGTGGTACTTCATCATTTTAAGGCACATGTTGTTTTTAAGCCAAGATGATGTGTTATGAGTGATAAGAGATTAAATGATGACTTGTATTTTTAATTCACAAAACCCAGCATCAAGTTGCTTGTTGAGTTTCTTTTTTTTTTTTTTTTTTTTTGTCAAAGTACAGGTCAGGCTGTCGATGTGTTTTTCATAGCGGTATGGAATGGAGTTTAAGCCTCTTTATAATTTGAGATATTTTTCTTATCGGCTGCTTCAGTACCTGCTGTCATTGGCTCCTACAATGGACTCTGCTGGAAAAACCTACTGCTGTGCGTGTGTGCGCGTGTGTGTGTGTGTGTGTGTGTATACTCAGATTTGTCTTTATCTCTCTCTGTACCGCTCCCTCTCTCCCTCTGTCATTTATGAAATATAGTTTGTTAGCTGTCTGGTCTAAAGCCTGCTTGTTGGTTAACTGGAATGAAAGGTTGTGCCATAAAGCCATAAACCTAATCTAACCTGATCTCAAGATTTTTGAAAAAAAAATGCAAAGAGAGCCTTCTTGGAGAGTCTTTTTTTTTTTTTTTGTTTAAGTCAGGCTCAATCTTTGCCTGTGAAACAAAAATTTTAACTGTTCTCATACATCCCTTTCAAACAGCTGAATCATACTTTTGCCACATGTAGAGGTGGGAAGAAGAGCCTAGAAACTGCTTTTCCTCTTCACTCTATTTTTTAAAACCTCTCCTGTGTTGCGTCCCTCTCCCAAAGAACTCCTTCTCTCAGGCAACATCAGTCATTTCTGTAGAGCCCACGCAACATCCACAGTCCATTCTTCTCATTGTTTTTCCCCTGATGCCTCTCTTTTGGATCATTATACATGGATCCCACTCTCTCTGCACGGCCTCAAGGCGAATGACACATCTGAGCAGATTACCATGGGTACAGTAGCTCAGTTTCAAACAGCTTGTTTTCCCCAGAAGGACAAACTGAGGCCAGCCAGTGAATGACTGACTGAATAGCTGGTTTTTAACTTTTTTTTTTTATTGACAGTTACTAATACATCAAAGACCCAACATGTATGAGCTTATAATCAAATGAACAGCAACACTATTCAAACCCCCAGTGGCTTTTTTTTCCATCAGTTTTTGTATTTGCCAACAGGGCTAATCAAATCAAAATACCACCAAATCAAAATCGTTTATCGCTTAAATTGAAGTTCAAAAAACCTTGTTGATTTCTAACGAGAAAACAAAACATTGGCTGCAGTGAAAAGTTAATAATTGATCAATCAGGGCTGCCAGAGTTTCCATCTGCACAAAATGTCCAGCAATGAGCTGTCTGTGTTCAAAGTGTTTTGATGTTGACACATAATTGGTACTGTCTGTGTGTTCAGGGTACTGATCAAAGGTAGTTTGGAGGGTACCAGACATAAAGAGGGCGTGGGTTAGTTGTATTTTTGTAAAGATGAAAACAGTTCTAGTTGGCTAGGGAAAGGACAGCACTTTGTAGAAGGCTTAGTGGCAGGTAGTGCTACTGAAAAAAAAAAAAAAGTCGGAGACATAAAGCATTGTTAAAATGAGTTGTGATGAGTTGAGTCTTTTTTTTTTTTATTTATCATTTTTATTTTGTTTGAAAATACGACACCTGTAGGGAACAAGAAAAAGAAAAGAACTCCTAACTACACAGTGCCACTTGTTAATTTTTTGTAAATAATACTAGACCATGTAAATACAATGTTGTATATGAAAAAAAATCTTTAAAATAAAAGGGAAAATCATTTGTGAGCAGAAAGATTTTGTTTTTATTTTATTTTTGATTTTTTTTCTTCTTCCTTTGGATGATTCAAATGTGACACAAATGGTGTGTATTTCAAGACTGCTATTTCAAAATTTTTGTTTTATTTGAAACGTAATCTATAACAGCGAGTGTATATATAATGAAACACAAAATAATGAGAAATGTTTTACCGTATTATACCCTTGGTTAACTCCTACCTGTGTCATAAAAACCTTTGTCCTCAGTTGCTTGTTTCTTTCTGGTATCATGGTTTTACGGTGCTTTGGACATGTCTATAAGCTTGATTGTGAACAATTAAAGCTTGTCTGTCAAAGCATGGAGACGTGGCTTCAGATCACCTTGCTTTTCCACACTGTAAAAGTGAGGTTGGGCAATGTTACAGCGAGCAGATGAGATGCACCAATGCTCATGACCTCGATAGAAATCACTTTAAATTTCTAGATTTTTGATTTGTGAGATTTACCGTAGAGTGAAGCCATTAGTCACATGAGGTGGCCATAGTGCTAAATCTCTGTAATGCCAGGCTCCAAAGAAAAAAACAAACACACTGATGCTAGGAGAGCTATCCCAAAGGAAAAGGAAATCAAAGGTTCTGAGGTATGTGGGGGAAAAAAAGTTTTTCTATGGAAACAAACCGCTGAATAAACAGCTTCCCCTCTGTGTTGCATACAAACCATCCTTAAAGATTTATGATAATGTTGCATCATTTGATAGAAGAAGGTACTTTAGATCTAACCATCTTTTTTATAACAGTATTATTGAGCCAGAGGCCACAAAGGGTGCTATTACTGCACATTAAAGCATCAAAGCAGAAAAAAGATTGCATCTATTGTAGTTTCTGTACTAATAAGAACCAAATACTCAAACCACACTGGTACAGCACATACAGGAAGATTTAAATGTCACATTTCAAATGTGCTTATACACAGCTCATTTTTAAGTGGTGTAGGCCTACAATAAGTCAAGGACGTCTTCCTAAATGTGTCTTTTCACAGATGTCAAGTACAGCTGGGTGTGAGCTAAGTATTTAAGGCAGTTCTTCCCAGTGTATAAAATACTGTCTGTGTCTTCTGTGTATAAACAGATATTTAGATATGTCTTTATGGGTATCAACTTGATACCCATAAAAAGTCAGATTTGATGATTTATTGTTGGCAAAGTTTTCAACTTGCTCTGCTGGGAACAAAACAAAAAACTAAAGAGAAATAATTTTATTAAATAAATAAACTTGATTGCAATGACATATGATACATATTTAGGTGAGAGGTTAGAACAAGCTCCAGAGCTCTGTCCCTACTCCTGGCTTCAAAATACACTTGAATTAAATATAATTGTTGTATAATTATACATGCCCCTGCTACTCAAAATGCTTAATGAACTTTAAGCCTTAAAAAAGCACAGTGGTCTCTGGCAACATTTGTAAATCATTATTCCTAAACTAACCAGAAGGAGGTGCTGCTGTCAAATGGAGACTGACGCACTCTATGATTGAAATTCAGAAAATGAATGAGGAGGCCACGCCTCTAACACTGGAAGTTTTTAACAGCACACAACTATTCCATGAATATATGGCTATTTATATATTTGACTTTATATAAGTATTTTTTGTCTGGTCTTGTAATAACAAATGACACTGAAAATCACTGAAAATATTAAATTATAAACTCAATCATATATGAATATAACCTGTGGGTTTTATAGGTTGGAAAAGAAAACTGCGTAAAGCCTAATTTAACAACACTAACTCAAAAAAGAAAAGAAAAAAAAGTTTGTCGCTTTAAAAATGCTAATTGAGTTTTGTTGGGGATTTATAGTGACGTCACATCCTGAGGAGAGCTTTGCCTCCTACTTTTTGTTGGGACCTGGGAGGAAATTATCCCGCAGGGGTAACGAGCTGGAATTAAAGAAGAAAAAGAAACAAGAAACAAGTTACAAACCATGGAAATGTACGAGGTTGCTGTTTAGTTGTCTGCAATGCAAGCAGACGTGTTTTCACCGTGAATTCATACGAGGAGGTTTGTGTAAGTATCCCTTCATCCAGGCGTCCTCGGATCCACAAGTGGCTGCGGAGCAAGTGTCTGTCTGATCCAGCTCTCAGAGCTAAAGGCGGCGTTTGTTTTGCTCTACGGGACACAGTCGCACGGTCGGTGTTACACGTATTCTGTGCGTTCGTTGCTAACGGTTAGCTCTTGCAATAAAACAAACGGACACCTTTTTATTTTTGCTTACACCAGGTACCTCAGGCCTGAGCTGAGTTCAAGTGAAGCTAGTGGTTATATTTTGTGTTTTTGTTTGATTAATATTATATTATAATCCAGCGGAAGTGTTAAAGATTTTCTGTTGATTTTTATATTTCAGAGGAGATTGGCAGCATGGAAAGCTCCGTCCGTCTCAGTCCATCTGAGCGGTTTCTTTTTCTGGCAGACCTGAAACCAAGTTTACACATCTTAGGAGTCGAGTAACGTTAGCTGACTGCTTCATTTAGCTAATGTGTAAACTCCCTCTCAAATCTCTTCTCTGTACTTGCCACTGTAAATTTTATATTCGTCGAATACCATTACACAATAAAAGTAAATATTTTATCTATAAGACATTTTTATCCTTGTTAGTTTGAAGTTAACGTTAGCGTTGTTGTAGTGACGTTTTAACACACACCTGTTACTGTTACTATGGATAATCAAGACACTGTTAACTGTGATACCGTGACAAACAGATACTGGTACACATTAACTAACTTTAACTTGATATATTAATATTACTTCTCTCCTTAGCTTATATACCTTATAAAAAGTAATATCCGTAGTTGTTTTTTTTTACTTACTAGCCTCTTGTTAGCCAACATTTAATTTGTCACCTGTAACTGTCACTATATAGAGAGGTTAGGTTGCAGGCAAGCTATTTAGGTAACATAACCAAACGATAATCTAAAATAATAGCAGTTGCGTTTTGTTCCCCCCTGCACCCAAAATATTAGATAGTGGCTAATGTTAATTATATGTGTGTCATAATGTAATAATAGTCATAATGTGAACAACAGTGGTGCACCTGCCAGACTTTAATGTCAGTTAATCATGGTGGGTAACTAGACACCTTCTGGCTGACATTACAACTGTCTACACAAAACCAGTGTATTACACTGGTTAATATTAAAAACAATTTAACACAGAGAGAGAGAGAGCATATTTCTAGTATTTAATTGTTCACCTGACCAATCAAAAGTTTGGACACACTTGCCGATGTGACTGGTACTATATATGTAACATTTCTGAATGCCTGTACAGTTTTCAAATGCAAAAATAGCCTTATTTCTTATGAATTTTAATCTCTGCCCTCACCCCTCACAGGTGTGGTACTGTAACCCTCCCTCTCCACCATCATGCTGAGTTTCCTGCGCAGGACGCTGGGCCGACACTCCATCCGGAAACATGTAGAGAAAACCCGGTTAAGGGAGGCCCAGCGAGCCACAACACACATCCCTGCTGCTGGGGATGCAAAGTCTATCATAACCTGCCGTGTATCCTTACTGGATGGGACGGATGTCAGCGTTGACCTGCCGGTAAGAAGAGTTGCTAGAATTTTAGCCTTTAAATTTTTTAACTAGGTAGCAAGGCTTACTTGTGTATCAGGAGACTACATACAGAGAAAGATATCACACATGAACCTAAATGTACATGGTTTCAACAGGGATGTGAACCTATAAACTGTGTCTTGTAATGGGTTTCCCAGTCTTTTTTTCTATTGTGCATACTTTTCCGCTGTTGTTAAGAGGACAGTTAATGCTCAGTAAATGGATTACAGTTTCTGACAGCTCTCTGTCAAATGGTCATTCAGCTTTACCAACAAGCACAAGAGGTGTGCTATTGACCAATGTATGCCTGTGTCAGTAGAGCAGTCCTTTTAAGCCTATGTAGTGTGAGTGGGAGTGGGAGTGTGTGGTAGTGTTGCAGTGTTGCTGATCACCTGTAATTCCATGATCCTCTCTGGAGAACACACTTAATCACATGACCACATCATGTGACATGTTGGGCTCATCACCAAGTGGACACAGAGCAGAACTTCACTCTTCCCACCTCTGACTGTCTATTCTGTCTTTTCTCATGTCCTGTCCCTTTTTCTCATGCTTTGTTATTTTGTTTCTCTGTATCAACGTCTCCTAGACAAACACCAAGGCACTGCTGGGGAAAACATAATGTAGCGTTAACTATAACAGTGATTTTGAACCAAGGGCATAAATACTTGGATCTTCTTCTGCCATGCAATCTTTATTTTTACCCAGCTCACAGATTACACTCCTGGGACTGTCTGTCTCTCAAATCTGGCAAATCTGCAGCATTTCATTGAGGCCAGTCTGGTATCTAACTGTCCTTTATGACTCTTATCTTTTGCTGTCTGGCATATATTCCAAAGAAAATCTGCTGAAGAGAGTATCATTCCTCATTATTACTATATATATGTCTTGTTATTATTTTAATCTCCAATTTTGTCTATTCTCTACAAAAAAACTCTCTTTCTCTTTACATCTCCATTTATTTTTTTTAGTCTAACTGACTCAGAATGAAAGGAGATCATTCCCTAAAATCAACAAGCATTTCAGAACTTCTTAGCTGTTTAGCAGCCACAAGAATGCATAAATGTATTTTATTCAGCACGTCTCGTAAGTGATGTCACACATTTTTCAGCCAGTCTGCTGTAAATCCCTCCTATCAGCTCAGTATTATGTGCATAGAGAGGTCAGATTATATTCTTATTCAGTCTTTCTAGTGGAATGTCATCTGCTTGGACTGTTTTTGCTTTCTCCCTGTTTCTCTTTATCTCTCTTGCTCTCTGTCTTTTGTTAATACTCGAGCAGAAATGATTGCTGGCTGTTTTTCCTGTGTTAGTTGTTATTTTTTAATACCAATTTATTTTACTGATGGAGTTAATTGATTTTGTCTCATCCTAAAAGTACTTTCATGCCTTAAAAAGTCCCAGGCATTTGCTGTGTGCACCTGAAGAAGGTTTTCAAATTCACTTGGATATCTGAATGCATTCCAGCAGGGCCCTGGCCTTGCGTTGGGTTTCAAATGAGCTTTCTTTGTTTTTCCCCTCCCCCAGATATAGGTAGCTTCTGCAAACCCTTATTTCTTATCATTCGACTCTCTCTAAGTGATAAGGTAATAAGAAAAACACACAACACAACCAGGCAAGACATGTGGAAGAGAAGACATCAAGGAAAGAAGTCTCGTCTTTGTTAAAGATGATTTAAAAAAAAATGTGTTCAAAATAAGCATATGAGACACAGACCTTCCTATATTTTAAGCCACATTTCTCAATTAGCTCTTACAGTGCAGACAGTCCCACCTAGGACCTTTAAGTATATACTGTGCTAGTTCTGTAACACAGGCCACAGAACTCTCATTGCAGGAACAGTGTGAATATAAACATAGACTAACCATATGAGAGTCGAGGGAAATTGAGCACGTTTGCAGGGAAACATTATCAGTGTTTCAGCCAGTCTTATCATTTCGTTAAACAGTCCCTGAGAAAAAGTTCATCTTAGCACATTACTGCCTTCTGCATATGGTCTTTGTTTGCTTTAAGTGTAGTTTATGGTCTATATGGCCTGTGTAGTAGGATGAGATCTATAAAACAAGTTAACACAGTTTCATTCTCAATTAAAAAGACTATAGCTCCCCTTGTTGTAGTTTGGAATCATGTGGTGTTTTTCTTAAGCTGCACAGATGTCAATTCAACTCAGGGTGGCAGAAATGTGGGGGACCCCCCTGCTAAACGGTGCAGTTTGTTTTTCTATTTAGATGTTCAAGTGGCTGTAGATGCAGAGACACAATCTAAAACTGAATAGGGCCCATTCACATACTGTGGCTTTCCAGCTGTGTGTGTCCCTAGTATATAAGGCCACCCAAAGTTGTCTCCCTGGGATACGTCTGTTTAGCAGCATCTATGTCCACACAGCCTTATGATTCACATTCTTTACTTTAAATGTATTTAGTTCCCTCTCTTTTCTCTTCATCTTTGCCCCCCACTCACCATCCTATAGCCACCTACACTGTCAACTCCTCCATCTTCCCTTTTCTCTTGTTGGAAGATTTGTAGCCCAAACAAAAGGTTAAGCACATACATGCTTTTTTAATTTTTACACAAAATAAGTTATTATTCCATTAATGGTAGTGCAGCTCATCGTTTCAGGGAAATGACTGAACATTTGTTTATTAACAAATGTTGCAGTATTGTTGTATAGTGCAGCCATGATGGTAGAACACACTGAAGAATACACAAGGATTAGAACTTTTGGCCAGCCGATGATAATGAAAGCAAACTGTTCAGCTGATTAAGTGTCAGCTGTGTGGTCACCTTGGGTCTGGATGAGTATGTGGTATTTGCAGAGTCACACAAACTTAAATGTGCATGTGACCTGATGCATGATTGAGGACAGACAGATGATTGCTTCATCTTATCTTTTTTTAATGTAATGAGTAAACATGGCCCTGAAATAATACGTTAAGGGATGTTATTCCTTTTATGGATAGCCATGCTAAAAATGCTAGTTTTTACAGAACAGTCAGGTAAAGCATCAACCAAACTGCATGATTTTTCCTTTTTAAAAACCCTTATCCTTCAACTTTAACAGGTGCATTACTACACTGGTTGGTGTATGGATGTCTACGGATGTCTGTAGATGACAGCATCAGCTCAATTGTAACTTAAATATTCTGACAGTGTCTGAAGGATAGAGCTGTATGCTCAAAGGCAGGCAGAAAGACAAACAATACTGCAAGCACTATAACAAGGGTTTGGGTGCAACACATACACACACACACACACACACACACACACACACACACACACACACACACACACACACACACACACACACAAACACAATGAGTCCTTTGTACTGTCTCTCCCTGGGTACTGTAGGGGTGCGGTATGCCTTCTCAGCTATGCCAACTAGCATGGGGCCAGCCCCCCTGAGCTGCCCTGGAGCTCTCTCGGGGTGTGTGTGTGTTTGTGTGTGTGTGTGTTTGTGTGTGTGTGAGAGAGAGAGAGAGTGAGTGAGAGTGAGTGAGTGAGTGAGAAAGAAAGAAAGAAAGAGGGAGAGTGTGTGAAGGAGACACAGGGAAACCTTTAGAGCACCCGCGGTCCTCTCCTTTGCTGATCCATAGTTTAGCTTTTTTAACTACTTTGATTCGCAAACATTTTGTACATAGTTTATATGAAATAAGTATGTTTTTGTGAGGACAGTAACCGTGTTCATTCAAGTTAATTTGAAAAAGAGAGTGATCCTAGACTTATGTATGATTATTTGTTTATAATCTCAATATTAAAAATTTAAAAATATTTTTTAAAAATTAGTGTTGATTTTGACCTGGTAGCATGGGAGTAGCAGGAGTGGTGAAATGTTTTTATGTATGTTGCTTTGAACCCACTCCAGTATTTTATTCAGGGGATACCTGGGATACAATCAGCCATATTCCGCCTCAGCCATACTCTTGATTAACATTACAGATCATTTTAGTGCAAGCGCAAATATGGTTAAGGAATGAATTGATCAAAAGTGAAAATAAGACAATATCAAGATGGACAGAGGAGAGAAAAATCCAGCTGCTGGTTGATCTTACATCTTTTCCTAATTCATAGAGCCACATGATCACATGATGTGTTCAGCCACCCCACTTCCCTCAGCTCCTGGGCATCTGGGGCACTTCAACCCAGTTACTATAGCAACCCAGTCGCTGTGCCTCATGGTGGGGTTAGGAAGGTGTGTGTGTGTGTGTGTGTGTGTGTGTGTGTGTGTGTGTGTGTGTGTGTGTGTGTGTGTGTGTGTGTGTGTGGAGTGTGTGAGCTGTGTGAGTGTGTGAGTGGTGTGAGTGTGTGAGTGTGTGAGTGTGTGAGTGTGAGAAGACAGAGTGCACATGTGAGGGAGAGTTCTCCCAGTTGAAGGCAGAGCACAGGCAGTAACTGGTACGGCTTGGTCAGAAAGGGCAGCACCTATTCCAACTTTGAATACTTCATGTTAATATTTTTTCTCCTATCTCTCTATATTCAAACCCATAAAAAACAAATCACAACAACATTTATACTTAAACCAAGTAAAACATTCAAAACAGTATTTTGAAGAGGTGCAAAAACTAATTTAGAAATGTCTAAAACCCTAACTAGTATTTTTTTCAAATGACCATGTTTTGTTTTTGTTTGGTTTTTTTAATACCTTTGCTTTTTGGATTTCATTCTTTCAGAAGGCTTCATTCATGACTGAGTAAAGACCCTCCTCAAATCCAAAACTCAGGAAACAGGAAAAGCAAAAGCCATATTTCACAGTCCTACATTCCTGTGCTGTAATGCAAACTTAGGTTTTAGATGGACGTTTCTTCAGGACTCTGTTGATATATTAACCATTCATAGAGTCCCCTTTATTTCATTATTAAGTACTTTTGCATGACCCCCATCATGAGTGTCAGTCCTCACTGTGAACTTTGACGCTCAGATATTGATGTCCCCTCTTTGTTTGTGTGTTCTCAGAAAAAAGCCAAAGGTGAGGAGCTGTTTGAGCAGATTATGTACCATCTGGACATCGTAGAGAAAGACTACTTTGGACTACGCTTCATGGACTCGGCACAAGTGCCGGTAAGATTGGAGATGCACTTTATGCAGTAGTCTCTTTTATAATCTTTGTGTTTGTTTTTTCACTTCATGCCATGGTATGGGTGCATAATCTGTTGGGTTGAACAGTTAATTTTGAAAAATAATGTATTGTGACTTTTAGTTCCCATAATTAATGATCATGGGAAAATATTAAAACATGAAGATAACAAAATGATTTTGAAAAGTATCTACTATGGTGAAATTATCCACATCTGTTCAGTAGTATTATTTTATGTTTCACCAAGTGTTTGAGGCATTCACTTCCTAGCCAGACTTTCCATTTCAGTCCAATTCACTATTCACCCATTTGGTGGAAGGCTTGAGACAAGAACTTTCCCTTTCAGTGAATGGGCTAAAGGGATTGGTTATGGGACTCTTGTCAGCTCTGGGAGTCAGGCTGTGCTCTGAGACAAAGCGTTTTAAGTCAGTGGTCTGACACTGACCCTGTTCCTTCACTCTGATACTCTGTGAAGGCCATGGAAGGAAGGAGAGCTGGTGGGAGTAAAGATGAAGCAGAATGGAGGGACAAAGAGGAGAGTGGTGGAGGTAGACAGTGAAATGGTTGGGAGAGCAAATTGAAGTTGAGTGACAGAGAGAGGGAGGACTGTAATAAGGAATGTGGGGGAGAGTAGACTAGAGAGTGCTGAGAGTTCCTCCCTTATCTCTCTGTCTCTCTCTCTCTCTCTCTCTAACCTACACATGCACACACAACACAACCACCACTGCCACCTCTCCTTGACGTTGTTCATGCCTCACAGTGCCTTCAAGAAGAATTATAGCACTGACCAGAACGCTGACTTAAATGTGTTTGTATGTGTCTGTGTGCTAACTTTTCATCAACTTGTCTGTTTTATTTTTGTGGATTAATTAATTAATGTTTGTATGTTAAATACAAGCAGGTATAAGAGTTGTGGAAAAAAAGCATATGGTCATGTGTCAAAGTGAATAATTTTGTTTTTATTTTTTTTGTACTAAACTTAAGCTAGCTAAAGATGCAGTGCTTTTTAGAGGGACAGGCAGAAATATAATTATCACATCAGTTAAATTATGACTATTGTATATTGATTATTCAACTTGCCATAACAATTTGTTTTTTTAAATACTAGACCTTGCTGAAGATGCTGTGCTATTTTAATTGATAATAATCTGCATTTTGTTTCAGCATTGGCTTGATGTTTCGAAAAGTATCAAAAAGCAAGTGAAAAGTAAGTATACAGAGGCCCTGCCTCAACCTATTTCCTTTCCTTTCCCCAAACATACAGAACAACTTTTTCTTTATCAAAACATCCAATGAACAGAACATTTATCTCTACTCTCCTGCATTATTACTGTATGTTATGTGTTATATTAAGTTAACTACATTTTTTCATCCTAGTACTTTGGTTATTACATACATTGTGATCGTAAATTGGATTGTTAAACTTGATAATATTTACTCAGCTGTGATTTTGATGTGTCCTTTAGTCGGCCCACCATATTGCCTTCACTTGAGAGTGAAGTTTTACTCTTCAGAACCGAACAACCTGCACGAGGAGCTGACCAGGTGAGTTAAGACGTGCACACGTAAACTTTCTACTGTAGCTAAATTTCTCCAACACACAAATTAAAAAAAAAAAAAAAAAAAAAGGTAATTTGGCCTACGTTAATCTCATAAACCTTCAAAAGTTGGTGTTTCATTGGGTCTCTACAAGCAGGTTGTTTTTTAAGTGTGTGTGAACGTAAACATAATAATAAAGTTTTACTGGGCTTTTATATTTATTTTTTGGCTGTTTGTTTTATGGGCAAAAACATTCTAGTCACATGACTAGCAAGTCTCCTGCAGGGTTAATTTAACTCACACAGATCGAAAAGCTACTACCTAATGCATTGATTTTTTTTTTTACCAATCATTCACAAAATATAAACCATGATTGGCTTCAGTGTTCCATGCTACCCGTTTGGAATAGATGGTTGTTTTTGTATCATATCCCCTAAAACTGCCAAATTTAGTCAAGTTTGACCATATTTAACTGTATTGTTTTGTTTTACTTTCAGATACCTATTTGTGTTACAATTGAAGCAAGACATCCTCAGTGGAAAGTAAGTAATTATCCCACATTTTAACGATTCATCGTAATAAAGTACTGCACACAGGACAAAACCTAAAGTGATGTCATGTTACGCCAAGGAAATGTTCAGTTAGAGAGAGGGACAGACAGAATCACAGCCATCAAATTAAGACTGACGCATATATAGACCTGACAGTGGCATGTCAGGAACATTTTTCCACTTCACTGATTAAGTCATGCCTGCAGTTGATGCAGTTACTGTGGTAAGCATTAGTAATTACAGGTGCCTTTTTAAAACACAGACTAAATTGATCAAAACAACTTGAAAATCCCAGAAAAATGGTTCCCCTTATTTTTATTATCAGAACACTTTAGCTCATAGAGTGATGTAGCAACTTCAGATGTTTGATTTTGTAGTTCAGGGTACCTGCTCCCATGTTTGTTCAACACATTCTGAGTGGGTATCCAGTCTGATTGTTCAGAGGCTGTCAGAGTGAGTCAGTCTCAGAGCAGACAAGAGCAGATAATCAGCTTATCCCAGGGTGAGAAACACTAACAATTAAACTTTCTTCGCGTACCCTCAGTGCTGGCCCATGTCAACATTTTTCTGCTTCCTGGAAAGTCATTTTCATTTAGCACTGCATGTGTTATTTAACCTGTTATTTCACACAGCTAACTTCACTAAATCACTTGACCGACACAATACACTGCCTTTCTTCATCAGTTGATATCCCTTCAAACCTGAATCCATCATTTGTGTTGGTAGTCATGGACATCTTACTTTAAGAGGATTACAGGATTACATGTTGGTGAACAGAATAGATTTATTAACAGTAGTGTGTTAGTCTAAATTTTTATTACAAAGAGATTCACTTTTTTTTTGCAATGTTTGGAGAGTACTAATAGGAAGTGGTAGAGACCAGTAGGCCTCAGTGACAGTCAGAGGTGTGGTGGCCTGTGGCAGTGTTTATTAATTTTGCTGTGACTGACTTTTTCATGTCTATATTTTCAGGCTAGAATGTCCATTTGACACAGCAGTGGAGTTGGCTGCCTTCTCGCTACAGGGTAAGCACAGCAGGTATCCAGGATCTCTCCAACTTGTTTTGGTAGTTGGATTCACCTTTGTAACTCTGCCATTGTAGGTGTAATGTTTTAAGCAGTGTAGACTGCATTGCAGAGTTGAGATGTGTGCTTTCTTTTGTGCACAGAACGCCTGCGTAGCAAAAATATAGCACCAGTGTGGTGTGAGTCAAACGAGCCTTTGTAAGTTTTAGGTTGGAGCATTATATGCTTGTGTACAAAGTGGCTTTTCCCTCTGCAGTGTATATGTCCTTTTTCTTAAAGCTAGTTTCTATTTGTCCACATAACATAAATCTGTTACAACTCTCCCACATGCCCAACAGACATTGCTCCGAAGCCCTATGCTTACTTTGTAGCTGGTGAGTCCATAACAGAATGTACCAACATCTCACCAAGGCGCTCACCTGACACAGCCATGTGCTCCCAAGTCCAGCTGCCAGAGTGGACCCTTGTGTCTCTGCTCCACAGGAATTTTCCTTGATCTTTTCAAAGCAGTCATGGCTGTCCTTGTGAATCACCATCTGCTTTGAGTGACGTTCCTGGCAACATTTGCTGCCATGGTCACTGAGGCATATAAACCCCTTCACTACAATAAGATTGCAAATCAAAGGAGTGGTGTAGCTTTAGGTGGAGTGGTAGAGAATGAAATAACAGGCACACGTAGCTGAGATGTAATTTCCCATACTACATTGAGGGGGAAACACTCAGACTTTCAAAAGAGCTGTTGCTCCTCTGCATTAACAGGCTGATGGGCTCTTAGAAAGCGATAGGCTGCTATTCATTGTGAATGAGACCTGGCGTTGCAGCTCCGCGCCGCCTGCTGAGCTACAGAGATTTAAAAGGAGAGGAGCCAGCTGAGTAATGTGGACAACTGTTTCAGACTCACCACTGGAGAAGTTGAGGGATGTTGTTGGGAGAAGGTTTGTATTTAGGCTTCTCTTCCTGCCAGTGCAATGATTATAAAATAGACAGATAATAAATTATGTGACTTTAGGGGCAATTATATTTTGATATTCATAAATCCAAGGACAACAACATTTTTTAAAATCATACCTCTGTGTCTCTTTCTAGGACCTTGAAATTCTTTCATTACATTTCTGCTGCTATTGTGTCTCACTTCTGTTAATTCCATAGCATCTTCAAATTTTCTCCCAAGTTGTGTCAGTCAAATATCTCTGTAACAGAAGGCATATTCTCCCTTGCTTACTGGCAATATTTGGTTATCGAACTTCAATTTTAAAGTTCAGAAAAGGATAGCTCTTGATTTTTCCATGGTTATGTATAGTATGTTACATTTAAAAATGCACTAATGGAGCAGAAGTTGGGCTTCCTCTACTACCAAATATTGAAACTACGCTATTTTTTTAAGAAGTGCTAAATGCTGCATTTACCTGCAAGAGCCACATAAAGAGAGGTTCTTCAGAGGAACAAAGATTGGGTCAGTAGAGACATTTATGGAATGGGATTGCGTGTAGAAACCCTTGGACACACACACACACGTACACACACACAGTCACTGTGGGGTAAATGCCAGCTCATTAGTGCTCCATCCTCTTCAGAGGCCCCCTAATCCAGTACCCTTTCTGTCTTCTCTCTTTTCCACAGTTGAGCTTTCTCCCTTCATTTTCCTTTTTTCAGAATCATGTTGTTGATCCACTGACATTTATTGGGACAGGAATAGGACGATATTATCTTTATGTTGAGGCTTTGCTCACAGCTGGACTAGCTAAACTGTGAAGAGCTCTCAGCAAATCCTAGATTCTCCTATCTACCCAAACATTGCAAAATGTAATCAGGCCCAGGACTTTCAGTCTTTGTCCACTTTCTCTACACAACAGTACCAGAGATAAGGTTTTTCATTTTGTCTTGTGTTCAACATACTATACTCATTCTTATCCAGTGAAGATTTATGTTGTATTCCTGCCTCAGTGTCCCTTTGTCTCCTTTTTTCACCTGATTAACTCTGTGACCTCTTGTCCAGTGAGAGTTAAGTCCCTGACCTGATGCTACACAACACTTTGTTTTGCTGGGACATGGAGGGAGGGTTTGTTTGTTATTTTGTCCATTAGGATTCCCATTACCTACCACCACAGTATTAGGCACTCTTCTCATGGTCCCCTCCCAGGGGTGGAAAATCATGGTCTCAGTGACCATTAAAGGATTATTTGAATGTTTTTTGGTCTTCAGTTGAACTGAACAGTGTACACATGTACAGTCTCATGCAGTTCACGACCACAGTCCCTCAACAAATCTATCGTTATCACCTATTGTCACCTATTCTGCTCAGGGTTGGAATTGACAAGTATGTTTGTCTGTGTGTTTTCAGCTGAGCTGGGTGATTGTGACCCATTAGAACATAATCTGGACCTGGTGTCAGAATTTCGCTTCATCCCAAACCAAACGGAAGATGTGGAGCTAGCTATATACAACACATGGAAGGAGTGCAGGTTTGCATTTCAATATTACTTTATAATGTGTGGGCTTTGTCTGAAACGGTTACCAGGAACACTGCCCTCCTCTTTTTTTTTTTTTTTTTTTTTTTTTTTTTTTTTTTTAATCATCCTCTCTGCTCGGAGCTGCAGATGTGTTTTTGTTGATGCATTTCTTTCCATTTATTACCTACTCTATTTTTTCCTTCCTCTCCTTCAGAGGTCAGACACCAGCCCAAGCTGAGATTAACTACCTGAATAAAGCCAAGTGGCTAGAAATGTATGGGGTGGACATGCATATGGTCAAGGTAACTGACACACTCTTTCTCTTAAGCATGCACTGTATAGCCTGAATCTACTTGTTTCACATATGTGTAGTTGCACGTACATGGAGTTGCACATCAATAGCATAGCTGAGATTTTAAAACAGGAAGTGTCCTACATAAAAGTCAGGAAGTGGAAGGAATGTGCATAAGAGCATAAACATGTGATTGGGTCATAAAGCTGTCTCTTCTTTTCTTTCTTCTTCCTGCTTTCTGTCCATATCTGCCCTGCAGGCAAGAGATGGTAATGAGTACAGTCTGGGTTTGACACCCACTGGAGTTCTGGTGTTTGAAGGACAAACCAAGATCGGACTCTTCTTCTGGTATATTTGGTTATGAACTAATTTACTGAAATATTTACTTAAATGCTTTATTGAAACAACATTTAATTTTGTGTGTGTGTGTGTGTGTGCGCACGTGTGTGTGTGTGTGTGTGTGTGTGTTTGTTTGTTTGTTTTAGGCCCAAGATCACTCGTCTAGATTTCAAGAAGAGCAAATTGACTCTTGTGGTTGTGGAGGATGATGAACAGGTGAGCAGGAGCACATACGTTCACCATACATACAGTACTATGAATGGTATCTGACATTTATAACGACTATAGTTGCAACACTTTCGTGTTGCAGTCAAGGCCATAAAAGTGAATATAACACTTAACTGTATCACCAATTCTTTGCTGTCACTTACAGTTTGTATTATGAGCATTGTTATCAATTTTTATGGAAATGTGGGGGTGTGTATGAATCTGAAAGAGTAACCAAACACTTTGCAGAGGACGGCAGATGCAGTCACTTTGTGTTTAAGGTGTTAACAGTTGATTCCAATTATAACACAGTTTCATGGCAAAAGTATTAAACTAAGTAAACTTATGTTTGAATTTTATAAATGCTATCTAAACTCTTTGTGAAATGTAAATATTAAATGCTTAAAGTCTATAAATTACTACAGCTGGTAAAATTAATTGACCCCAAATCATCTGTTACTTACAAAAGCAAACCTGAAACAACCAAACAAACATATCACTTTGCACTTCAAGATAAATCTCAATATTTTCACGTCATAAACTTTTCACATTTTTTACAAAAAGTAGACCATGCAAGTTATTTTTTGATCACTTGAAACACAATGTACAAACATGCAGAGTGTGCTCTGTTTGTAATAAAAAGAAATGAAATAATGAAATAAATCTTTTGTTTGAAGTAGTGCCCGACCCTTAAAAGAGGTTGGTACGAAAACAAAATGAAACGAGACTTAAGACTGTAGTACCCAGAGGCTAGTGTATATAAGAGGAGAGTCTGTTTATGTCCATGCTGGAGGTCTGTGAGTGAGGTTAATAAAGAAGCCTGCCCCCTCTGGTATTTCTGGTATGCACCATTCTCCTACACACACACACACACACACACACACACACACACACACACACAGTTCTCACCTCCCAGCTCTGTCCTAAACAGTTATACTGTTTGCTAGCCTTGTCACCCCAAGAATTTACTGTGTACACTGTACTTGAGTTTTTAATTCTCTAACAAGATGCTTGTCTGTCACACACACAAAGCAGGAGCTTTAGAGATGAACCCAAAAGAGAGAGGCTGGCTGTGAGAGGGTTATTGCATTGACAACTGTTACACATATTTTCAGAGTAAATTGTGTCTGCTTTCTAACAGTGGATGGTGGAAGTGAATCACATCCCATTGTCAAAGAGAACAGGTGGTTAGTTAGAATGCACAGAAGGGACCAAATATTTTCCTAGTCGACTGGTAGCCGTTAGTTCAAGCCATTAGTCGACTAGTTATTGCATGTTTATGATATTAATTAACTTATTCAAACATATATATATTGGCTCCAGCCAATTTTTTGGCTCCAGCTCAATCTTTTAGAGTAAGAATGTTACAAGAAACATTGTTGACACTGTGCTACATTACAGAGAAATACAAAACTATAAATTAGCCTTTAAAACATAAGTATTACTGTCTTGTGTCTTCTGTGTGTTTTGATATTTGAGGTCGTGTGTTCCCTAAAAGTTGCTGCCCGCTTATGACACATGTGCTTGGAAAATAAACAAGTTCTTGCTGGTGTTCATCATACTTGGTTTCTATGTGCACAGTATGTCTGTGAGCTTGTGTGTGTACAAAGCAAAGAAGTGTGTAAAGAATATGACTGTGATACTGGAATGGCTGCAGTGCAAGTTTTGTAAGTGGCTGTGGTGCTGGGCAAGCTTCATCTAGACTTCAAACACTGTAGTGCAGCCATTCATTCTTCACGTCAGCCTCTTTCCACAAGTTAGAGCTAGTGCATGAGCTTTGTTTTTACGGAAAATATATTGGCTAGGACTAAAATAATTTTAATGATTTTTCAGTTTGTTTTGAATTGAACCTGCTATAGCTAATTGTGTGGATGATTATACAACACTGTGCCATGATTGGAAGTTCTATTATATTTGAAGATGCTCACATTAGATGCTTTCATGTTACTCTACTGACACCTTACCCTCTTCTCTGCTTGACCCAAATCTAACCCCATGCCAATCCTTCACAGGGTAAAGAGCAGGAGCACACTTTTGTCTTTAGGATGGACCATCCTAAGGCCTGTAAACACCTGTGGAAGTGTGCTGTGGAGCACCATGCTTTCTTTAGGCTGAGAGGGCCAGTACAGAAGAACTCTGCACGCTCTGGATTCATACGCATGGGGTCACGCTTCAGATACAGGTAACCAAGTAATCAAAGGGTTAGGGAGGCTTTTGAATGATGGCTTTTTTGTATGTATACAAGGCTTACAAGATATTTTAGGGCTTAAAGTTTTCTGGAAGTTTTAGATTCACAAAATAAAGTAACAGCACAGTTTTTTGTTGGGAAAGAATGTTTGCAGTGATTTCTTTTTCTCATGTTTTGTTATTACATTAATTCACAATGGATGAAATTTTTTCCTTTAATCAACTGGAAAAACTAATGTCAGTGTAAAAACAAAAATCTTCATTTTTATCTAGATTAAGTACAAATGTGAAACATAAAATTAAAATGATTATATGATAGATAAAATGAATGATAAAATTATTAGACAAGCATTCAGCCCCATTAATATAACACACCAAAATCATCACTTGGTTCCAACTGGTTTCCCAAGACTCAAAATTGCTTATATAAAAGAAGACAGAAAATTGCGGAACAGTTAAGTGCCACAAATTTAAAGAGCCATGTTTGTTTCTGTACCCTGTGTTTAAATGTACCAACAGAGATAATCCTGGTGTGACATACAGTATCATTCCTCTGTGCATACAAAAAACCCCACATGTGTACACACAGATACTTGCAGTGGTACAAACCAGGCACTCAATGTCAACATACTGCAGTAGCCAGCTAGTTCCCCTCTCTGTGTGTTTAAACATTACCCAGTTGGATAAGCACTGGCAGTAATGTTGGTTTAACACAGAGGTTACAGGGTTTGTTGTTAAAGGAAGGTTATCGCCTGGATGGGTCCAGAGTTCAGTGGGGGTCATCACTGCGCCTGTTGTTTTTGAGACAATGAGATTTATCAAAAAGATAACTAAGAAAAGTTGAATTTTGTATTTAATGTTTTGGCCTGCGTTAGTAGTTACCATGTAAGTGTAAGTCATTGTAAGTGTAAATTAAGTTTTTGTCCTTGTGTGTGTGTTTTTGTTACCAGTGGCAAGACAGAGTATCAGACAACCAAGGCCAACAAAGCAAGGCGGTCAGCCTCCTTTGAGAGAAGGCCCAGTCGACGTTACTCAAGAAGAACCATGCAGAACAGAGGTGAGTACAATACGCCTGTAGTCTCACACCTGCACAGCACACATGATTTTACAGACTATATACATGACAGTTAACAAAAGCACTTTAACCATCCCATAGTAAAAAATGTACACATGCAAGCTCATGTGTGCATAAAATATATACACACTCTATGTCCCATTACCCATTATATCAGAAATAGAAATGTCTGACATGATGTTAAGATCACACTTCCATGCATTCTGTGTTTCAAGTTCATTCATTGTCGTATACATCTTCTGTGTTTGTGTTTTTACAGGACCATTCAATCCACAGGAGTGAGTACACTGATGTTTACTAAACTATGTGATTGTGCCATTACCTGTTTAAATGACTTAATCTGTCCTACCCCTGTTGTACATCTTTAATTTGGGGGCGGGGTCACCTACACACACACACACACACACATACACACACACACACACTTTCTCTCTCTCTCTAACTCACTCTCTCTGTTTCTCTCTCTCTCCGTTCATTCAGTTTCCCCATAAGGCTTGTCTGTAATCATGTTGCAGAGGTAGCCTTTTGTTAAAGGGATATGTGTGTGGGCTAAAGACATGATGTCAGTGGTAGTTTTAAGCTATCATGGGACCAACTGACTCAAAGCATTGCGATGATAAAAATTCCTCTGACTTTTCATCACACCTAATTGAACAGACCTACACTCTGGAAATGCTGCTACTTTTGAAGCAACAACCCTGACGAAAGGATGTAACAATGCCGACTTAAATAAGGATTGGGATTTGTGAATTGGCTTGTGGATAACCTGGCAGACTAAATAACAAGAACATAATTGGAAAAGTGTTACCATGAATTTATCCAAATTGTACATCTGCATAGTCCAAAATGTGGTTCATGCTGTTTAGAATTCTTTTGAGGTGTTGTTAGTTGTGCTGTTAGTTTTTTCAATAAAATCTCAATTTCTTTCTTTGCTCAGAGTTCTTTCCTCAGGAAACGGAGTCAGCTCCAGCAAAGACAACAAGGTGAGGGGCTGTGTTTTTTAATCCCTCCTCCATTATAGTGGGAAACAAAAGAACAGCACCACAGACTCAAGCTGGTTTTGAACTCAGATAGACAGCACATAGAAGACCAAATCATTAGATACAGTTGGCTAATGTAAAATATTAGTGCTTTTACAAAAGTATTACAATGAAAGTGACACTTAATACCTCTCTACCATGTCTACTCCCTTACTTGTTTGCTCTGTTCCATATATTTCCCATCTTTCTCTCGCCCCCTCAGGTTTCTCCCAGTAGAGGTGCCTGGTCAAGCGTGCCTGTGGTCACCCCAGCAGCTGCTTCTGCCTGTGGACCAATGGAAATCGAAGCACTGCCCAGGAGTCCTGGAGGAGAAAAAAGGAGGTTGGTTCCTGGATAAATTGAATGTTCCAGGTTCAGTCATTTCGTTAAAAGTGCAATTATCTTTCATATGCTAGCGGCAGCTTACAGGACCGGTGAGGGAAAAAGAAACAGGTTAGGAAAGGTTGGCATGGACTAACCAATCCCTGTTGGGTGCTGAAAGAAGTAGGTGGATAGCTAGGTGTGTTTTTCATGGTCTGAGGCCATGATAGTGGCTTAACGTGGATTATCCACTGACCCTGTCTTGTTGTGACCAGGGCAGGCAGGAAAGAAGGGGGTAGGAAGGCAGAGAAATTGAACATATTCTTTTTTTCTATTTGTGCCTTTATGTCCCTTCCATGCATGGCTGTTCTATTTCCCTATTTTCAAGTTCCTGCTCTGTTTTGTGAGCATGAGTTTTGTGCGAGTATAATACAACAGAGTTACTTGAGTGTCAGCATGTATGTGACTTTGTGGATGCAGCACTCACCTGAAGACTATTATAGCAAAAGTATATACATTCAGGCAGATGGTAGAGTTAAACTCATGGGAAATGGACTGCAGTTAGACAAGAAGCAGGCAGACTGATACTGTAGAGCAAACAGAGACAGGCAGTGGATAGATGAGCAATCAGAATCAGATTTATTTGTCACTACCATAATATGCATTTCAGCATATATGGAAGCAAAACACCGTAGTCCACAAATCAGGGTGCGTTGCTTGGATCACTTCTCCTCGGTACCACCTATATTACCTTTTTTATTGTTTTAGTATGTCATAGCTCATTGCTTCCTCTGTTCTGTCATATTTTTGCTATATTTTGTGAGTGTGCGTGTGTGAATGTGAGAATGCAAATGGAAAAGTAAATGTACTTATGCATACAAATATGTATGCAACCTCCTTATAGTTATAAACCTGCGATGTTCCCCTGTGTGTTCCAGTATTAACATGTACTGAGGACTTGGTCTTGTCTGGAGGCAGGCCAGGTAGGTACGATCAAGCACTGAATTTTGCCATTGCTCTGGCTTTAACCAATCAAACACTGTGCAGTGATGGGCTTCATGATTCTGGCTTTGGGAAAGGTTCTCTCCCGCAGTGCAATTGTCTCCTTTGATTTCTCTGTTTGTCCACTTTTGATCAGCATGAAATTCCAACCTAATCTGTGCAGGAAATGATGGGATGATTTTTGTGGGGATTTTGTTTGGCATCATGAATCTGTGAAGTGATGATTTCAGCTGAATCTGTTCTGGTCAGGAATTGGATGTGTGCAGAGGTGTCTGTTCTTTCAGTCATCTAATGTCATGCTGTGCATCCTGTAAACCACCCGCTCTTCTTTAATGCTTATTTATGTTGTAAACTCTACAATAGTTTACAAGATATGATAACAATATTTGAGAATTAGTGGAAGTTTTGCTAGCATATTGATGATGCTATGGCCTTATCAAAAAATGTGAGGTTTTCAGTGGTGACACCGTAAGACATTACTCACCCACATGCTTTTTCCCAGTTTAAAGTAAGTAGTCTAATGTCCTAACCAGGCCACTCTGGCCTCTGCTTAAACAAAGCTCATTCACATTTACAGCTAAGGCTGATCCTACTTCTAGTAAATTTCTGGTCAGCTGTAATAAGAGGATTGCCTGTCATTTCTGTAGAGCAGTGGCATTTTTTTATGTAGTACTCTTTAAAAGCAGGGTGCACAGACATGATCTTGGAAAAGGCTGGTGCATAGACAACATGATGATGTATCACACTAATTATACTGTATCCTCCTCTTTTAGACTTTGTTGCTCAAAGGTAAATCTTATAGGCTGCACATACTGATTACTCCTAAAAATTTTCTTGATTTTCTTTATTTTTCTGTCTGCAGTGTTCTTTAAAACACACTCTTTTTATGTTGTGCAGCAAGGGCTCTCGATATTTTTACTTCCCAGTTAGTGTCCGTTATGAGTGTGTTAAAGCAAGATTAAGTTTGCCAGTGATGCTACTGTTTTCAGAAGACGTAACGGGTACAGGCCCACATTTCTCTGTGAGGTTATGCTGTCAAGCCCTCAGAAAATGCTTCAATCATAAGAAAAATGTCTTACCAACACTGACGCAAATGCTACTAAGTATTTTATCAGCACAAGATGTTAGACTGAGATGACCTCTGATTTCATACCACCTCTTGTTTATTCCATCAACCCATGGAAACGGTTTACAATGGACTCCATGGACATGAGGAGGATGCTTTGAATGAGAGATTGCTAAATCACTAATACTTCAGACTAATCCCTGGTGCTCTTCGCTCTCTCCTCCCACGCCTTTCTCCCTTGCTTTTAGTACAATTTCAGTCTTGATTTTGCATGGAGCACTTTAACCCTCAGCTGTTCTCCTGACAACATGAGCAATCAATGTCCGCTATCTCTCTGTATATCTGTCATGATCCAACTTTACCAAGCACAAAATAGAATGAACAAAAAGCTGACAATATGATCCACAATGTAATATATACAGTCAGAGTCACTGACATTATTGATTGAATGATTCACAAAAAAAGTTCAAGTCAGTGAGTTTTGTAGGAGTGAATTGCATTTTTGGAATCAAGTAGAAATACTACAGATAAACCCATAATAGTACATAACAGTATCAAATGACTCGTAATTAAACAAACTTAACAAATTCTAACAACTTAAGAATTTTTAAATTTTAAATATTCTCTCTGAGGAAATGTCATGTTTTCTGCTATGCTGTGCTTTATTTTTTCTTATTCAAGTTAATATGCCTTACAGCTTTCTTATGCCTCCCTGTATAGCTGTCATGTAGTGTTTTCTTAATCTGTTGCCTTTTCCTGCCCTCTCATTCCTCTCCTCTGGAACATTATCAGCACTGAGAGTAGATAAGTCTTTGGAGCTAGTTAAAAAAAATATATATATAATTTCTATTGCTGAGGAGAGACTATATGGAAAATATGAGGTCAGTTGAAGTTCATCCGCTGTCCATATAGTCAAACACCATCAAGTTCGTCACTGTTTTACAGTGGCAATGGGAGACTGTATGCTCCTTTGCCTTTTATGCTCCCAGTAGAGCTGTCCTCATGAATAAAACCTTCTGGCTCGGGGCCTCCAGCTCTGAATATATAAACACAGATTTGACATAAGACATTAAACCCCAGCCGGTAGAGCTGCAAAGCCGGGTCACTGATGCTCCAGAGACATCCAGTCCACTTCACTTAACTCAAGTGTGTATGTCACAACACTTGTCACCGTACTCTCAAATGCGCACTGTAGTGCACAATGTAGCAGATGCAATTGTATGGCTTATTCAGTATCCTCACTCTGCTGAGTTTATCAAAACCATGCACGCCTTATTTATTCATATTGTTTCATGTCCACTAAAACAACATTTTTGTGATTATCACCAGCTTGATTTCTCTTTCCAGGCTGTAGTTGAAAACAGATAGTGCCCTGAGCATTGACACAACTTTAGAAAATCGAGAGGGCGAGTTTAGACCAAAGATTCGTGAGCAGACAAATTGAACGTGCTGATCTGCAACTTTGTGAAAACCTGCTGCAGCTGTCGTTTCCATAGCAACGACTCTGTACTTCCATTCTAACCACTGCTTTTCAGGGTTTTTTTGTAGCTGGATACTTAGTAGCATCTTAAAATATAAATAGTGACTGTGAGTTACTTGCTACAGTTGCAGTTATAGTATTGATGAAACAGCAAAAAAAAAGGGGGCCGGAATTTTTGAAGCAAACACCCAGACATTGTGCAGTGTGACAAAGGGCAGTTTGTATATCTTGTTTAAGTACATTTTAAGGCTTGTGTCATACAGACACAGGTGTTCCTCAAAAAAATTAATGAGTTGATCCTCTCTTTCTTCCGTCCAAAACTCCATTGGACCTTTTGTAACTAACTTGACAAGCTAACTTTGCTATGAGCTGATTGGCTGTTGAAACAGTTCATGTGCCTTCTGTTGTAAAGCCAGCCACTGGTGACTCAATTTACACTGCTGTAACTTTTCCCCGCAGTGGTCTACAACCGTTTCATCTGTATGGTCTAAGAGAGAGACAGAGATCATAGTTAGCCTGTACATAAAGCCATATGCAATGAATTACACTTCAGAAAGAATTAATGTCTTTGTCTTTCATATTAATGTTATCAGCTTCCTGCTGCAAATTCTCTTCTGCTATATTCTGCTCCCCTTTCCTCCATATATTTTTCATGTCTTATCCTTCCTTCCCTCTCATTAATCTGCATATAATCTCTTTGCTGTTTTCATTGAATGTCCCCCTCCTCAGTCTCAGCTTTGGTTTACCTCACTCACTCCCCATTTCTTAAATCCCCCACCTGTTTGTCCTCTTCCCCTTGTCCTTCTCTTTTTCCTCCACACTGTTCTCCTCAGGTCTCCTCTTCCCTCCATCCTCCCTGCTCATGTCTCATCAAAGCTCCCCACAAGGAGTTGGACAGATCCGACCAACTGACAACAGTCTCACCGTCTGTACTGACATGAATTGGACAGCACACTAATAAATGGGAATGGCTCAGCAGTGACTCGCCCTTGAAAAACTTCTGGTATTTGTGGTAGTGACTGTACCACATGGAAGAACACACCTGGTGTGAATGCACTTGTGCCTTATTAACTGAAATATTCCTCAACAGAAACCTCTCTCATTGTCAGTTATTCAGTCTAGTAACACCTGTCACAGACTGACACAAGTTTGCTGTCACACTTGATACTGTGTCTCAGTTCATCTCTTCATCTCCTGCCACTTTTCCTTCATCCTTGTTCCGGTGACAAGTCTGAAAGGTTAATCTCCCTTTCCTCCTTTCACTTTCTTTTTTCTCCCCCTTTCTCTGTTTTCTTACCCTTAATACTTTTTTTTTCTCCTTCCCCCCTTTCCTTTTTCTGACCTTCACTCCTAACCTCATAGTGAAACTGGCTATCTCAGGTGAGATGCTATCAGTGTGAGGCGAGGAATTCAGATCCGCTCTTGACTCTGCAAGGAAACAATAGGTCACATAGTCCCTGGAAGGTTTAGACGAGTTGTCTTCTGCTTCATGTTTTTGTAATACTTCAAGCACTGTTGCAATATTAAGTTTGACTTCCATCAAATGATTTTTATATGATATGATTTTTGCTCTTTTATGTTTAATTTGTTCTGCACATTTCATGGATATGCTGCTCTGTTTTAAAAGGAGGTTGGATAAGAAGGTTTTCATCTGTAGAGAGATTTGTCCAATAGGTTGCTAGCTTAGCTTAGCACAAAAAAAACTGAAGCGAGGGGAAAGAGTTACCTTCGCATTTGCAAAGCTGCATTCTAAAACTTTCAAATTTCTGTTCAATTTGCACATTGTTTCTTGTGCTTTGTCTTCTGTTGGAAGTT
Organism: Seriola dumerili; assembly: GCF_002260705.1. Classification (NCBI taxonomy): domain Eukaryota; kingdom Metazoa; phylum Chordata; class Actinopteri; order Carangiformes; family Carangidae; genus Seriola; species Seriola dumerili. The sequence continues at coordinate 4,602,671 of NW_019174307.1, forward strand.
AGCTGTTTGTCTCTGCTTCCAGTGCTAAACCTGGACTCAGAAATGAGATTGATAGTGACCTTCTCATCCAACTTCTGAAATCAAGAAATCAAACAAGCATAATTCCATAAAAATATTGAAAATTAATGGAAATAGTTTAGTACACTGTAACTGTTTTGTGAACACAACTGCAGTGGTGAGGGCACAATTCAGAGGGTTTTTATTAAATCACCCTGCCATCAAGGTAATGGTGAGTTTGGTTGATAAACGTAAGGAATGTGCTTACCTACATCTCAGCTACACCACTGTACAACTTTTTCCTGCACGTCCCACCCAATTAAGATGATTATAATATAATAATAATATTTTTACTTAGTTAAATGTTTACAACATAACTATGACCAAAGGATGTATATCTTTCTGAACACTGTTTTAAATCATTTCAGAGAATAAAGACATGATTACTCTTGACACAGAAGAGTATGGAGCTTTAAATAGCATCTTTAATGTGTCTATGATCCCGTTTGCCACTTTACTGTTAAAGAAGCATTATTGGGCTTTTGCACTCATGTTCAGTACGTAAAATGTCCTAATATTCTGCATCGTCTTTTGCTGTCATTTAAGTTGAGCCTTGGCTATTGGTATACACACACATTTAAAATGCTAGACACAAGCTAGTGGGATCATAAATTGTTGCTGTTGACTATGAAGCACAGTAACAAAGGAAATCTATTCAGAAGGTTACTGTTGGGATTGAACTTGACAAAATATTTGCTGCTAACTTCATACTTGAAATCTCTGGATAGTTTGAGAAGGTTTTCATTGTTTCACTGTTGACTGTACATGCCTTTATTTTTAATGCCTTCTTATTACTTTAAATAAGTTTTTCTTTTTTAGATTCCTGTATAAATACATTCAGACCTTCTGTGAAAAAACTATAAGAGAGCAGCTTTCTTTTGAAGAAGAGGAGGCAGGTAGTAAACTAGCTGGTAACCTAAGACTATGATAGGTCTCTGAACAGAGTACCTATTTACTATTTAGTGTTTGCTTGGGAGGAGACTGTATATCCTTGGTATGTGTGTCTGTGCTTTTTTTCCCCTTCTTGTCTTATGTTTGTGTTAATTGTCAACATGAGGGCTCGGTATATCCTCACTGCCCATTGTGTTTCCTTCATGGATTACTTAACATGTGGGAGTATTTATATACATTTGGTTTGTGAGTCGTCTGGCAAAGCATTGTACTTTTCTTCATATATTTGTATGTGTGGTGCTTTAGCTCCAGCTAATATATACTGCTCATTTTTCACTGTGTCTTCAGGCTACAGAAATATGAGGTAATTACGAGGCTGCTGGAAGAGCTTCTACCAAAATCCATGTATCAAATGTTTTGCTTCAGGACGCTCCAGGTTCTGAGAATATTACACCACATTATTTCCCTCAAAAGCTATTACTTATTATCACAGGCTGAATCTTGCTTCTGTAAACCGGTTCCTTTACCTCCTGAGAAGACATGTGGTTTTGAGCAGAGTAATTTATTTTTAGGGCTTCCCTCTTTGGATACACAGCTTCCATACCTTCCCTGTAGAAAGTGCTCTAACTCCCTTTGTACTTTATTGTTATTCCTGATGATATGATGATTGATTCGTAATACAGTAGATGTATGATCGTATTTGCCAAACTGAAGCACCTATGAGCTTACATGATTTGCAAGGAGTAATCAAGGAGTAATTATTTTAGATTTACTTATTACTTTACATAAGCAACAAATGTTTGTTTTTCAAATATATTTTTCCAAACAGTAGCCTAAATTCTGTATTATTTTTTTGGCTTTATTCGTTTTATTCTAATTTTGTTGTTTGTTTATGGGAAATTGGTATTATTCTAAAATGTCCTCTGATATATCACCGTGGGCCAGTTTTGCCATCTTTTCAGAGTCCATTCATATCTTATGGATGCTGCAGGTAAGTTGTAAAGCTGTATAAATCAGAATTGTTCTGTTCCAGTTTTACATTATCTCTTCCATTGTAATTGTTTGTGTTTATATTGAAGTGCAGTTGTTGTTAAACTCCCATCTTGATCGGCCGCTTCTTTTATATCTTCCTCTTCTCCCTTCTCATTAGTGTGCCCGTGGTTGCTGACCTGATGGAGACATGTATTGATGATGTCCTCAGGACTCCTGTTGTTCCCATGGTGACAGCTATAGAGGAGGCTGGACCAAGCAATGCCTATGCCACTACCAGTGTCACAGCAGAGGATCTGCTCAGCCTCAATGGTGAGGCTCTTGAAAACCTATCAGTGTTAAATCAGTGTAACAATGACAGTTATGCTAAGAAAAAAGAAAATATTTCAAATTTAGTTTTCGAGGCAAATCGTCCTCTAATCCTGTAAATGTATATGGCAGGATAATATAGTGACAGTGTGCCAGATTGTGAGACACTGGCACCACCACTCAAGCTCACTGTTTATACATTTGCACTGCAGTCATTAATAAACCCAGAGATGATTATCTGTGGTTCATGTTGTTAATAAGTAAATGAAACAGAACTTCTAGAGAAGAAACTTCAAAGTAAATAAAGTTGTTGTATGTGTGCATTCAAATGTATCTGTGCATGTCCTCAGAAGCAGCAGCTCGTCTGAAGCAGCTGGAGTTGGAGAGCAGCCCACTTCTTGCTACTCCAAGAAATAACGTTAATGTCAATATGGCCATGAACAATCAGGTGGGTGTTTGTTGATAAAGTATTTTTACTAAAACCAACACTAAATAATAAAAGCCTTTTGTTGCCTTCTAGATACACTCTAGTCTGCATAGGATGAGGTCAGGCTTATTTAAAGGCAAATCAAATTTAATTCAGTATTTAAACAAAACATTTTTTTCCATGGGAACAGGAGGATGTGGTGAAGCTCACAGAGAAGTCTGGTCTGAGCAGTACAGGCAGTAGTCCAGTTGTCACTCCACTGCGCACCCCGGAGGATCTGAAGAGTAACATCCTGAAGGCACAAGCTGAGGCTGCCCTCAAGGTGAGGAACACACTACACTAAAATGAACAAAAAGAGAGAGGAGGAGGAGGAAACACTTAAGATAATGCAGTTACAGTACTTTTGTCTTCATATGGTAATTCTCAAACCATTGTCAGCTAAACTAAATGAGCATATCAAGTTACTGAATATCAAAAGGCTTTGGGGAATGACTGCAGCCTTGCTGTTTTCATCTACATTAGTGCTTCCACATTCTACTTCAGTGTGCAAGTGTAATGAATGAACAGTGAGACTTCACTGAAATGAATTTAAATCTTGTGCGTTGATGGAAGGAGGTTCAGGAGGAGATCCAGACGGCATAAGCAGAAGCATTTATTGAAGCCTGATCAATCAAGGAGAAAAGAGAAAAGCAGTATAAGTTAACAAGTGTAATGTCACCAAATACTGAAGGATTTCCTCCTGGTTAACTATGTTTAACCTTATACCCCCATCATACATACTACATGTCCAAAAACGGTTATTCTTCATGCAACCACATCACATCCATACATGTGTGTTGATTATATTGGGTACCTAATCCTAAACATTAAAACACATTTACCTAAATCACATTGTGTACAACTATGGAACTTACATCTTTCGCAGAGAAGATGTGTGTAAATCATGACCATGAGGGGTGTTGTGACTATTCACCGGAGACTCTGTCTTCTGAGGGTCTGTGCTTGACCATGGTTACCAATGGTAACTTCCAATGGGGTATGGGCAGTAAGGGCACTGTGTGTGTGACCTGTGGGGAAATACCACATAGAGACCTAAAGACTTAATAACAAAGAAAAAATCCTTCACAAATTGATCCATGGACTTGTGCTGGTTGTGTGTGCTCCATGGTTTTTAATGAGCTTGTCTTTGATTGAATGTTTGTCAGATTGAACCTTGCGGCTTATTATTCCTCATAACATCAGCCCTGTCCACATGACTTCAACAAGATCACTCTTTGTACAAGTCTTTGTCCCTCCTTTGATGCCTCTGATTGGTTTAAGAAATTGAAATAATGACTATTTTATTCATGTATCTCAAACTATAGTGTAACAACAGAGTATGGAACTTAACAAGGTCTTATCCAGGGCTTTTACACCTAACCCCTTTGATACAGCATGTTTTTGATCTTGCCCTAACATAGTGTCACGGCAGAATTAAATCATCACAGCTATGATATATCACACCTCCACTGCTGTCTATCAGAAATGTGGAATGTGTCATTGTTATGAACTTGTAATGGTATTCTGCTATTAAGTGGACTGGCGATGTGTGCCTGTGTAAGTCCCCTATTCCCAACACTTTTCTCTGTCTGTCTGATCATCCACTTATCTCTCTCTGTTTACCTCTGTGTAGGGCTCTTTGGAGGAACATGCTGTAATGGTTGGAGATAAAAACTGTAACTTGCAGGAAGCTTCTGCCAGGTATGACCTCACAATTACACATTTTTCAAAGCTTACTAATCTATAGTTACAAAATGATGATAAATGAATGAATGAAAAAAAAATTTTTTTAAACTGAACTTGAGTGAGTCAACTGACGCTCTTAAAACTATGCAAAATATACTGTGTATATTTTTGTAGAATTATATTGCATTTTTTGTCACAATCTCCTCTCCTTTAAAGTACAGCACTGTCAGTATAGCGCGAACATGTACAGGAGAGGAGCCATTGTCGCTTGTGTTTCATTGTCTTGAAACTGGGCCTTTTCCCCTCCTCCTCCTTCATCTTCCTGAGTCATACCAACTGTCATTGCATTGTCTCGACCAATCACACATCACAATCCTTGCTGGTGGAGCTGATTAACCTCTTGAATATTCATGAGGATTATTAGCATAGCTCACAACATTACATCACCTGCAGCTCATCCCTATAAGCAAGGCCATACAGATAAGACAAGCAGGTCCCTGTCTTGTGTCAGAGGCACTAAATGACTCAAACTGGAGGAGAAGCCACATTAGATTTGATAAAATCTGTTGGTCACAAATTTAGTTAAAGTCGCCTGATTGCATGGCCTCAAGATATGGTTTAACAAGACAAAGGGATTTACTGAATCTGATATGTTTAAAGATTAATTAACTTGTAATAAAAACGTGGATAAAAATAAATTCTTTACAGAACTATGATATAGCTTAAAGTAAGATAAAATAATGCATACTATAGTGCAGAGATTTTACTCAGTGTAATAGGATGAATTTGATCCCGTCCTGTGAGTCATGTTATTCCTCTGTAAATCATACTGAATATGTCATGCAGGTTAGCACGTTATGTGAACATTCACTACTAAAAGATGCGCTGTGTTTCTCCAGGTTGAAGGTGCGTAGCGGGCGAATGGGCAGTAACTCGTCTCTTTCTGTCACCAGTCGGCCTGACACCCAGGACTCCTGGGACCTGCTAAAGCCAGCTTCACTGATCTCATCAGCAGGGGCCAGGTCAGTGTGCTTGCTTGTGTGTATGAAATGCTTTTGTGTTCAATTTTTACTTTGCATGTGCACTCAGCACATTATATTTTTTCACCCACTTAAATGCTCTTGGGCACAGGGAGAACAGATTAGTCAAAGAGGAAGTCTTTGACACTAGCTGCAAATATGTAACTTTCTGAGAGGACTGAGACACACACATGATCTGTTTTTCTCTTCTCTTTTATCTAACTTTAAGTCAAATGATAAACTTATTGAAAATTGTCACCAATATTTTTGTTTTAGTTTGTCGTTTAATGCAAAGTTTTGTCATGGATTAATTAAAGGAGGGCATGAAATAGTTATAAGTAATGCTGTAAAGACGGAGTTTAGAGAGTAAAAACCAGGGTGCACCTAGATTACATTGCCAATCTGCTTTTTTCTCAGTATATAACCTCAATATATAATGTTGTCTCACGGATAATTATATAGGCCTGTTTTCACCCAAATAGAACATAAAATATAAATAATCCAGATTTCACAGTGATCAGAGACAAAGATGCTACTTGTTCTTTATAGTCTTTGCTGACATCTGTTGGCATGTTTGGGTAATGCATGTGTGTATGTGTTTGTGTTTGTGTTTGTGTGAGTGTGTTGGGTCACATGACTCGAGTTCTGCCTGGATACTGCTGGTGTCGCTGCTCGAAAGTGTTTACAGTAGGATGACACAAAAATACAGACACACACAGACGCTTGACCAGACAATTCACAAAGGGTGTTTTGGCTCCAGGCTCATTGATGCAGTAAATGCTTCTGCTATTCAGGCTGTTTTTCTTCTACAGTCTGGAGAAAGGAGACTCATGTTTTGCTTAAACTAAAAACTGATTAATCACCATTAATCGACAATAATTTTGACTATCAGTTAATCTTTGAAGGCATTTATCAAGAAAAAATGCTCAACTTTCCGTTTAAAGCTTCTCAAATGTTTAGGTTTTTTAGTCATATGTATTTTTATGAAGCAATTTTGGCCATATAGGTGATACAGGTAATACATTTCAGTCGCTTCATTTTCTATAACAAAAATAAGAACAAATGGTGGAACAGAAGACAAGAACACACACATGTCCACTCGAACAAACAAGACCCTGTAAGACAAGTGCAAGTGCTGAAATAAAGATTATAAATAAAGATAAAGATATTGGGCTTATAATTTATGGGGGAAAAAAAAGTTTAGGTTTTTTTTCTTTTCTGTGTTAAATACTGTTTACCCTGGGGGTTTGAACTGTTGGTTGAGCAACACAAGTCATTTGAAAACATTATGTTGGGGCTGTGTGGTTGGCTCAGATAATTTAGGGATTTCTCCAATCATATGAACAAGAAAGTGCATGGATTGTTATTGGATTGTTATGGATTGAAAGTTAAATGTGTTTATTATACCAAGGATGAGGAACAGGAAATACAATTATGTCTGTTTCTATGAGGAATTCTCTATGAAGTAGAGCAGAAATCTGAAATTCTCTATTCTTTTATCATTTTTTCTCTTCTTCCATTCATCAGTGCCGAGAGGTTAGCTGAAGATTTAAATCCCTCTGCTCCCAAGATGCCCTCTGAGTCTGCTGGTGAAACCATGGCACCAAAGGTAGCTAGTTATTGTGCTGCATTTACATTTGTCACCATGAATCCTTTTACACATTTACAAAGTGTTTGCTGTTATTTAGTGCATTAGTGCATATTTAGTCTGCAGAATAAATATGACTTCATTGAATTTTTCAAGCATCATAACATTAACTGTATTACACATTATGATGGTACAGGTAAATTTTACATGTCCATTCTATTGTACTGATGTGACTCATGGAGGAAACCTACAAACTGTGACAACTCTTTAACCTGAGGCTGTTACTCTTTAATAAAGATGTACGCAGGCTGCTCGTGCGGCTCCTGTTGATGTTTGTGTCACGTTGATCCTAATGTGAACTGATTGTCTAATCCAGGATTTATATGGGTTTCATTGTTGTTTGTATGTTGTGTTTGAGAGTGTTTGTGTCATTCTGCAGGTTAAAGCGGAGGAGGTTGACCTGCAGAACAGTGCTCCACTATCTGACAACCTGATCGACTTCACTGATCCAACTCCTGCAGTAAGTCTTACGACCACTGCATGTGCAACAGTTTTCAACTCCTGCAACGAGTTGTCATTTAATCATTTTCTGAGAGTTTGCAAGCAACTGTGCAGCAGGAAATGCTTCAGTGACTTTCTCAAGAGCAGCAAGAAGGACACACTGGTCATTACAGGGAGTTAACCACTGACCTTCACCTCAAGACAAACTCAGTCTAACCACATGAGTGGACTTTAACAATACATCACTTATTCACCCTCATTCAGAAAAGTTAAACCCATGTCTGCAGCCCTGGCCACAGTTGCTTCCAACGCTACCAGACTTTAGTGAATGTTTATTTCTATAGGGAGGAATTTAATTCAATGTAAGTGATGGTTAAGGTTTACAGTATTTATGAGTATATAGTCTGAAACTGACCTAAACCAAGAAAGAAAGAGAGTGAATGTGTGTGCGGGAGAAAGAAACTGAACTGGAAATGAAGATGATGATTTTATTTGTATGGAAAGTAGACTTGCATTCAAAAATCTCTCTGTTATCCATGGAAATAAACCTGCTTCAGTGAATGCACCGCACCCTTATAACAGTATGGTCATAATATGATCAAAATGTCTTCCAGCTACCATCAGTGCAACAGCCCAAACCTCTCATCACACCTCGCTGGATCATTCCAACAACTGCTGTGAGTGGTCATTCTCTGTCAAACTTTTCTCCTGCTCAACTGTCTTCCTGCTTTTGTCTCTGCCTGGTCCTTTCTTTCCACAGGGTCTTTGAGAAATCTTTCAGGCAGTTATGATGTACATTTAATTATTTTAATTTGTGTCCATTGTCCTAAAACTGGTGATGTAAGCCTCAGGATTGTTTCTTCCATATGCACTCGCATAGTTGCTGTAAACTTTGGCTGATGTAGAGGCTCTGTAGAAACTGACCTTCCTTCCCTCCTTCTCCCTCATCCCCCTCTAATGCAGCCTCCTGGTGTCTTTACTAACGGCCTGCTCGACCTCGACCCCCCTGCTAAGGTCGCCCCTCTTCTCCCTGCAGATGGGGGAGCTGCTCTCACCCCAGCCCTCCCCCACCTCGCACGCACACGTAACACCAGCTCCGCCAGGTAAAATTCTTGAGATTTGAAGCAAAGCGTTTAAAAGTTGCTTTTAAAGCCAGCGTTGTAGTGTGCTGACCAAGCAAGAAAATGCTTCCTACAGCTAGACTCCCAATGCAAAAGCCCTTCAGATGGGCAACAAGTGAAACATAACTGACTAGGATGTGTAGCTGTCTTTGCACTTAGCTGAAATCGCTTGTAATTCATACTTGACTTTGGTACTTTGAGAAATCATGAGTTTTCTTTGAGGCTTAAACGTTGTTTCTGTCTGTGAACCACTAATATATATACTGCAGAGTCCTTGATGAAACATGTTGTAATGCAGGTTTTTCTTGCTGTAAACTGGTTGGCAAAGAAATTCTCATGGACACAGAGCAAAATAATGTTGAGAATGATGTCAGCTGTGTAATTTACCATGTGATGGATGTTTTATCTCATCTGTTCTTCATCATAGTTGTGTTTTATGAATACAGCAAAATGTTTTTCAAGAGCCATATGCTCACAAATATTTAATCAACAAGAAAGTGTGTGTTCAATGTTCAGTGGTCTTTATCTCTGATCCAGTAACTTAGCATCCTGCCCCTCCTTTGTGCCACAGCACTGCGGCTCAACCACCAGCCTCGGAGGATGGAGCCAAACCCAGAGGTCTCCTGACCACTGAGCTCTGATGAAGAAACGAGGAGCCACCACCATCAACATTCATCTCCCAGACGGCTTTCCCACCTCATCCCATCACATCCCATCACCCTCTCACCCTTCCACTCACAGGCAAGCCGGGCCGGATGCGCTGAACACTGTGGGCTAAGAAGAATGCCAGAAGGAAGAGGCAGCTGATTAGCACCACAATTTCAATTGCACCCACACTGACAAACAGATAGAAGGAAATGTACACAGATCAGCAATAGGAATGTGAGCACAGTTTCTCACAACACCAAACTTAGTTTTTGTAAAACCAGTAAAACAAACATTTAGTTCCAGTATTAACATCTTAAGAACATGTAACCTGTGAATTTGCTGTTTGAGTTTCACCGTTAGTGACCTGCCATTTATTTAATCCATCCAGTCAACCAAACCTCAGCCTCTAACCACCAGCACCAACTTCCTGTAGAAAACAAGTAATGACAGTCATGTCTGCTACAGAGGTCAAGTTGAGGCTCATACACAGAAATCCACCATCTCATGACTGTAAGGTACGTTGCATAAAAGTATCAACCATTAGCTTCTGACATAAATGGTAGGTTGTCTCTTTTAGTGCTACTCTCCCACCACCCTTTTGTTTTTTAAATCACTGGCAATGAATAGCCACTGGATCCCTGCTACTCTGAGCTTTTCTGCTGAACTACACTGGAACTGGACTGAAAAGACAAGTCTAAAAATTAAGGACAGAAAGACACTTAACTTAAGACTTAACTTAAGATGTTGATTCTAAGAGATAAACAGCACCTGGACTCTTGACATGATGAAACACGTGGACGTGATACTGTACTGTCCTTGTAGCACACTGCAAAACCTTTTTTAAACCCAGTCAATACTACATGTGAAACTTGTCTGTTGCAGCCACTGGATATGAACACTACTCTGGATTATCTTTGCAACACTGGACCTTGAATGAATTCTTTGCAATGGATGATGATTAAGACGACAACTTCGGTTTTTCAACTTTTGTTTTTATTATCCTGCTCTTACACTTTTGTCTATTTTTGATGCTTTTATTTGCCCTTTGCATTACATTTTAAATCTGCACATTTTGGTACCAGCGTCAAGAGGGACTAAACATCACTAACAAAATTAGAACACTTTGTCTAAAATGTGATTCAATAATAAGCTTCACTGGAAACCACTGCTTTCATATGCTGATTTTTTTTTATTTTTTTTTTAGTTATCCACATTAATTTTAATTTGTAAACTGTCAAAAACTCTTAAAGTTAATTGTGATCGTTGGAGTACATGATGGACAGTCAGTCCAAGTTGAACTCGGGATAATTGAACTCATTTTAGACACTAATTTGACCCTTTTATAGACAATGACTCAAAGTATTAACATGCTGTAGCTATTACCCTGCCTTATGTAAATGAATGTATTCAAAATGTCTATTCCAAGAATGCTGGAGTACAAATATATGACTTGTACAACATCTCATCTTGAATCCACATTTGCTAATACTCTTTATAACCGAAGGAAAACTTTTTGTACCTGTGAAATTGAGGCCTAATTCTACATTGTCTGAGTTATTAATGAACTTTATCACACTGACTAAAAGGTAGAATTGTAGATGTCATACATTTTTTTTTACCCCATACATCATAACCACTGAGTCTGGACCCTCATTCAAGTTATGTCTATGTAGCTTTTTTTTAGTATGATGCTGATGAAGGGAAGCTGACTGTTTTACATTGTCTTCTTAGCAGTGACAGTTATTTATGCTACTACTCACTGTAATTGCTCAAATATTACATGTTGTCCAAAAGTGTTGTAGCATACAGTTACAATGTATTATCAGTATAATGGCATCAGCTGGCTGTAGATATGAAGTAGATTTATATATATATTTTTTTTTTTGAAGATGATGTTGGCAGTATTGTTACTACACACTAAGGAGAATTTCAGCATTGAGGTGTTTTCTAATTACAAAACAAGTAGGAATTGTGTCACTGATCAAACTGGGGAAAACACAAGTTGTGACATCTCAATTTCATTTTTATATAAACTTTTCTTTTTTTTTTTTTCCTGGAATACCTTGATCATGATTCAGTAAAGCTTTGCTACAGTAGGAGTCAGTTGTTTTTCATTCATTTTCATTCTTTAGCTACTGTTAAAATTATTTGCAAAGGAGGTTATCAGTGATCACAGTTTGATTTAAGCAAGATGTGAACCTGATTTTCTACCCTGCTGTGGACCAGATGTGATTTTGTCTGGTTAAACCTATTATGAAACAATAGCCTGGATCACTCAAAGGTTAAGAAAAACAACATATTTTGCATTCCTACTTAGCCGCCCTGTCTGTTATAAGTAAAGCTCTTGTATCTGTATCAGTGGCCTGTTTAAAAAATTGTTTTTTAAAGCAATAGCCTGAATTTGAGTTTATTTACTAGTCACCATTTGTCATCTAATGGAGTGCTCAGCAAAGTGGTATTTTTTGCCATTGCACCCCTCAAAAGGATGTGATTTAATCCTACTATTTGAAGTGCATCATCCACTAAAATAAAGGAAAAACCTACTTTTAAAAACAACTAATAAGATCTAAGAAAACAATGTGAATTAAGAGTTCTGTCTAGTGTCATACAGACATTAAAGGAAATTTACAAAGTAATCAAACTGGTTCTTCAAATTATCCATTGATAATGAATGATGTGCTGACGGGGCCCAGTTGCCCAGGTGTTACATTTTGTAGTTACAAACTACTGAGATAATTACTAACAGGCTGATATGAAACTCTTCATCACTCCTTTAGTCCATGTGTTCAGCTCTCTGTCTCTGTGTTTTGGTAAAACCCTAAAATACAAGTGGCCACAACCTGCACCATTTTGGCTGCACAAAGAATTTATCACTCAGCTGACCCAGGGTGGTTGGAATGGTGTGAATTTCCTCTCCGTGCAACAGAATCTATAACATCAGCTGCAATCACAAAACACACTTTTCCTTGTATATCGTTCACCTTCATTTACATTCCAGCAATTTATGGAACATGTTTCAAGTAAACTTAATATATAATGCAAGTCCTATTAAAGTGACAGACGTATATGAGTTATAAGTTATGTGACTTGTAAACTAACACTGTGCAGACTTGCAAAGAGACACAGTCCTTTTACACATGTTTGTATTGGCAGACATTGGGACTTGTTATGGTAGGAAAAGCACAGGTGTTACTAATAACATTAATTAACTATGGTTCCGTTATGTTGCTGATGCCATTTTTACTGTGTGTTGTGGTTAATTCACCACAGGATGGCAGCACAGAACCATTTTTACCTCTGGTGCGCGGAGAACTGAACAGATGATTTTCCTCTAACACCATTTACACTCCTGTTTATATAATATACACAGTTTTCAGTGTAGTACCACTAACATCGAAGTTTTAATGCATTAAAAAGTGGGCTCTTTCCAGATTAGGGTTCTCTGGGGATGAATTTAAACACTCTCTATGCCTTTGAATTTGAACAATCATTTTGTATGATCTAATTTCTTTTTTTCACATTGAGGTTAAATTCAACATAAGCCCTCTGGGTTTCTAACCTCACCTGGACATCCACTTCATAAAAAAACTATATACAGTGTATTTATAATGTTTAATGTGTGTGAATAAATAAATCACATCAAATCAATCTATGATAGACTAATTTTTATCAACATATGGAATTATCATCTTATCTGACACACACTCATCACAGACTTTAACAGGATTTCAGTGAATATTTCCTCCTGATTATACTTGCTGTGTCAATAAATCACAGTCTAATATCTCCAGGTTGAAGATTAGTGTCTCGTTTGCTCAGGAAAGTCTATTAATCAGATCCAATATGAGCGATGTCTGTATTAGGGACACTGGAGTTATTTGTGGGAGTGGATTGGTGTTAGAAGAGTGTGTAAATGATAAGTAATGCTCACAGCACCATTCTCAAGCACCTTTCTTTCTTTTTTGAATGAACAGTTGTTTCATCAACAAGAACAAAACATCCCCTCCCTCCAAGCCTATATGGACCACAGTTGGGTGGCTCTTGCCAAATAAAGTAAAATAAAATGAAATAAATGAAAACATGCGCCTTCAGAATTGCATCACATTATAAAATCTTCAATCAGTACTGAAATGAAAGCAGAGACTCTGCTGGTGTTTCTGAACTGTCCTCTTGGTTTACATTTAAAATGCAGTAACTTGAAATTGATTGACTGCGACTGGTCCATGCTACAGAGCAATACATAGTTGGACCATTATTAAACAGCAGACTGGCCTACAGCTCAATAACTCAGCCAGGACTGCTCCCCTCAGCAGATGGGCTGACTTTCCCCCACCTTCCAAATGAATAATTGATTACGTACATGGACCTTATGCCAGGTCATGATTGCTTAAGCATGCTCAAGGCTCTGGGTGGATTCTTGGAGATTTGGCTCTGGGCCTGTGCCCTGATGTCACCAGCTCAGATCCATCTAAAAGCAAACATTACATGTCCTCTCCTAAATCTTAATATTCTTTAAGGTCGGATATCAGTACTGTTGGGTGAAAACCAAAAGCCTTGTTTATGGCTTGACGACCAGCTGTCTAATGTAAGTTTTCATTCTGAGATGGATTCATTAATCCCATAAAGAACATCGGGGCATATGAAACAGAAACAAATCAGCAGAACTGAACTCCAAGGTTTCCTTCATGAAATCTGCAAAGAAAAAATAAATGTCAGTATTCCATCATCTTAAGTGCATCTGTTTGTCAGTAATGACATGCCTAAGGTTTTGGTAGGTTATTTGTTGTTATTTACATAAGACAGAGTACTTGGTGCCTTCAAATGGGGCCATTTAGGGTGTTTCATGTTAGATGAGGCCATTAAAAGGACTCTCTAATGTTATTCATGAATTTGTGGCAAATTTTCTAAAAGCTCTGGAGTCGCCAAAGTGTGACTTGTGATATTTTTTAAAAATGTCATAGCTCATGGAAGGTACTTTTTATTTATATCTGTTTTCTGTTTCTCATTTGTAGTTCCTCAAAATCTCATACCAGTTTTGAAAACGGAACACTGCAGCATGCATTGTTGTTCTCATAACTTCCTCTAACACCAAGACCACATGATTTTCCTACACTGAAAATATGATTCCCATTTTAAACCATACATTACAGAGCCTTCAAAACCATAGCATGGGTTAAAACAGCCGCAGGGCCTGAGTTAGCCACCTGCACCACACTGACCTGAATGATAAAGACTGAAAAAACACCACCAATGCTATGGGCAGGTGACTATCACTGTACTAGTCATGTAACAACAAAAATGAAAATAAAAAAATGAAAAGAACAATAAAAATTTTAAAATTTTAAAAAAGTAATGATCTGATTTGCACCAAACTTGGTGAACCCATTAAATTTTGATGTAGGTCCCATTACATGGGTGGGTCCAGGATTTTTTTTTTTTATCACTTTCCTTAATGTGTAAGATTGCTTGGCATATGTGCTCTACCGAGTGCAATTCTAGTTATTACTATTACAATACATGTCTATGTGGAACCTGTACTGTGCTATGTTCTCTTTCCTCCTGCAATCCAGATTGTAGTATTTTTTAACTTAGCACCTCCCCATGAGAGCTGGTTTTCATCGCACTAGAAATCACCCAATCATGTTTCAAGAACAAAATGTAACTTATCTAAAGTCCTTTTGAGTCATCTATCTCAGGCGTAAGTCAAGTCTTGAGTCATGAACACCAAGTAAATGTCAAGTTGAGTCTTTTCAGTGTTGGTCAAGCCAGTCCCAAGCCCTCAAATTTGACTTAAGTCAAACTTGAGTCAAGTCATGTGACTAAAGTCCCCCACCTCTGTTAGCCAGCAATGTATTATTTTTCATGCTTAATGGTTAATGTAGCTAGAATAAATGAGCCGCCAACAGTGGATTCATTGTTTAACCAGACCCTTCCAAAGACAAAACAAAGAAAGAGATACACCTAGTGGCTTTATTTTGAAGGATGAATCAGCAGAGTCTGCACCAAATGCACCCAAAAACAAATTTCCACAAAAGGGGGGAAAAGGTTTCTCTGCTTTCTGTCCAAACACACCTTACAGTTTCCCATTAAATCTGGGACTGTGTGCCAAAGAAACATATGGATGAATATCTCCTGGGAGATAGAAAATCAAAAGATTCTTTATGGACATGTAAAATCAAATTCTTTTTCATCTATTGAGTCCATGTGAGAAAAAAAAATTAAATCTGTACCAAGCTGATTTTTTGTGTTGCTAATTAAAACAAGCTTTCACTCTCTGGGTAAAATCCAGATACTGATGAAACGTACTCTGCTCCTGCCCTCGCATCTGTCTGCATCAGTTTGTCTGTTCAGACTGTCACATCCTGATGAAGTTTCCCGTTTCTCCAGAATAAACTGACCTTGAAGAAAAGTTTCATGTTCCAAAAGACGAACAAATGGTGGAGCATCTGGACGGGAAGACAAAATGAGAGCTAAAGATTCTTCTTTTTCAATGAGTGTGAGCTGTGTGTGTGTGTGTGTGTGTGTGTGTGTGTGTGTGTATGTGTGTGTGTGTGTGTGTGTGTGTATAAACACCAAGGTTGAATTAATCCCCTAGGGGCTGGTCTCAGGTGTATCTATCCAGAGTTCCTGAAAATTCAACAGGTACACTGGTATGAGGAAAATGCAATACCTCTCTCTCTCTCTCTCTCTCTCTCTCTCTCACACACACACACACACACACATACAGATGGGATTCTCTCTGTCTGTCATTACACAATAAAGGCTATTGTGTTGTTTGGCTAGCTGTTGCAGGAGATAGCATTCTCTGACAGAGCATTTTGAAAAGAAGCTTATACATCTCAACTATCAAAATGGGTTTATAGCCTAGGTGTGTGTGTGTGTGTGTGTGTGTGTGAGAGAGAGAAAGAGAGAGAGCGTATGGTCGGTGTGGGGAGGTATTCAAACTCAAAGCTTTGAGATGATAAAGATGTGAGTGAATGGTAATTGATCCCTAAAGGGCTGCATTGTGCCAGTAAGTGTCTACTGTATGCATTTGTTTGTGAGTGTGTGTGTTTGTGTGCCAGGTGAGATTGTGATGTGCCAGATTCAGTAAATGCTTCATTATTCAATACAAGAACTGACAAAGATGTTCACACACACACACACACACACACACACACACACACACACGCACACACACTGCTCTCTCTCTCTCTCTCTCTCTCTCTCTCTCTCTCTCACACACACACACCAGGCCACAGTCCTTAATTGGCAATTTTCATGTCAGCAGTGTGTCTCTCTTTAGGAGAAGCTTATTATTTATCTGTCATGTATGTATTCAGCATTGTGTATTGTCGATTATGCACCAAACAGCTGGACTGAAGCAACCACACACAAATATGGAGATGGCTGCGCGTGCACACACACACGCACACACACACACACACACAGTATGGCACATCTGAATACTAGGTGAAATCTGTACGGTACATTGAGCCTGTGTACTGGATCATTCAAACAGCATATTGTTGATTTTAACCACTTGATCAGTGTGTTCATACATTATCATGAAAATGAATTTGTCACAACCTTAGAAAACTGCATAAAACTGTTGCAAAGAGCTGCTGACTATATGATTTATTTTTGCTGAACACAACATTGACATCACTGCATATTGATATGACAAACTTATATATAAATCCAGCAGTTACAGAGCAACAATATAACTCATGGATGTCTTTTGTCTGTGGGAGGAAGTCGGAGTACTCAGAGAGAACCCACGCAGGTAAAGGGAGAACATGCAAACAGAAAGGCTCAAGGCCCTAGTCACAGTAAAATATCATAGGATTTGAAGTTATAAAAAGTCAAAAAAGAGTCATACTATAGTAGGGCATAAAAATAAAAAAAAAACATCCTAGTATATTAAGGCTTGAAAACTTTGAAAAAAGTCATACTATAGTAATGCATTCAAATATCAGAAAATGTTACTGTATATTAAGGCATAAACCGTCATAATATAGTAAGGTACAAAATGTCATAAAAACGTCATAGTATAGTAAGGCATAAAAACGTCCTAGTGAAATAAGGCAAAAAATGTCATAGTATAGTAAGGTATAAAATGTCATGAAAACGTCAAAGTATAGTAAGGCATAAAAACGTCCTAGTGAAATAAGGCAAAAAATGTCATAGTATAGTAAGGTATAAAATGTCATGAAAACGTCAAAGTATAGTAAGGCATAAAAATGTCATAATATAGTAAGGTATAAAATGTCATAAAATTGTAATAGTATAGTAAGGCACAAAAACATCATCCTATAGTAAGGTATAAAATGTCAAAAAATTGTTATACTATAGTAAGGCATACAACGTCATAAAAACATCATAGTATTGTAAGGCGTAAAAACGTCATAGTATAGTAAGTCAAAAAATGTCATAGTATAGTAAGGAATAAAACGTCATAAAATCATCATAGTATAGTAAGGCATACAAAGTCATAATATGGTAAGGTATAAAATGTAATAAAAACGTGATAGTATAGTAAGGCATAAAATGTCATAAAATCGTCATACTATAGTAAGGCATAAAATGTCATACTATAATAAGGCATGAAAATGTCATAGTAAAGTAAGGCATAAAATGTCACAAAAACGTCATAATATAGTAAGGTATAAAATGTCAAAAAATTGTCATACTATAGTAAGGCGTACAACGTCATAAAAACATAGTATTGTAAGGCGTAAAAACGTCATAGTATAGTAAGGCAAAAAATGTCATAGTATAGTAAGGAATAAACCGTCATAAAATCATCATAGTATAGTAAGGCATAAAATGTCATACTATAATAAGGCATGAAAATGTCATAGTATAGTAAGGCATAAAATGCCATAAAAACGTCATAGTATAGTAAGGTATAAAAATGTCACAAATATCATAGGATAGTAAGGCATACCGTGTCATAATATAGTAAGGTATAAAATGTCATAAAATCGTCATAGTATAGTAAGGCATAAAATGTCATACTATAAGAAGGCATGAAAACGTCATAGTATAGTAAGGCATAAAAACGCCATGGTATAGTAAGGCATAAAATGTCATAAAATCATCTTAGTATAGTAAGGCATACAATGGCATAGTATTGTATGGTAAAAAATGTCACAAAAACGTCATACTATAGTAAGGCATAAAATGTCATACTATAATAAAGCATTAAAACGTCATAGTATAGTAAGGCATAAAATGTCATAAAATCGTCATAGTATAGTAAGGTATAAAATGTCATAAAATCGTCATAGTATAGTAAGGCATAAAATGTCATACTATAATAAGGCATGAAAACGTCATAGTATATTAAGGCATAAAGCGTAACAAAAATGTCATAATATAGTAAGGCATAAAATGTCATACTATAATAAGGCATGAAAATGTCATAGTAAAGTAAAGCATTAAATGTCACAAAAACGTCATAATATAGTAAGGTATAAAATGTCAAAAAATTGTCATACTATAGTAAGGCGTACAACGTCATAAAAACATAGTATTGTAAGGCGTAAAAACGTCATAGTATAGTAAGGCAAAAAATGTCATAGTATAGTAAGGAATAAACCGTCATAAAATCATCATAGTATAGTAAGGCATAAAATGTCATACTATAATAAGGCATGAAAATGTCATAGTATAGTAAGGCATAAAACGCCATAAAAACGTCATAGTATAGTAAGGTATAAAAATGTCATAAATATCATAGGATAGTAAGGCATACCGTGTCATAATATAGTAAGGTATAAAATGTCATAAAATCGTCATAGTATAGTAAGGCATAAAATGTCATACTATAAGAAGGCATGAAAACGTCATAGTATAGTAAGGCATAAAAACGCCATGGTATAGTAAGGCATAAAATGTCATAAAATCATCTTAGTATAGTAAGGCATACAATGGCATAGTATTGTATGGTAAAAAATGTCACAAAAACGTCATACTATAGTAAGGCATAAAATGTCATACTATAATAAAGCATTAAAACGTCATAGTATAGTAAGGCATAAAATGTCATAAAATCGTCATAGTATAGTAAGGTATAAAATGTCATAAAATCGTCATAGTATAGTAAGGCATAAAATGTCATACTATAATAAGGCATGAAAACGTCATAGTATATTAAGGCATAAAGCGTAACAAAAATGTCATAATATAGTAAGGCATAAAATGTCATACTATAATAAGGCATGAAAATGTCATAGTAAAGTAAAGCATTAAATGTCACAAAAACGTCATAATATAGTAAGGTATAAAATGTCAAAAAATTGTCATACTATAGTAAGGCGTACAACGTCATAAAAACATAGTATTGTAAGGCGTAAAAACGTCATAGTATAGTAAGGCAAAAAATGTCATAGTATAGTAAGGAATAAACCGTCATAAAATCATCATAGTATAGTAAGGCATAAAATGTCATACTATAATAAGGCATGAAAATGTCATAGTATAGTAAGGCATAAAACGCCATAAAAACGTCATAGTATAGTAAGGTATAAAAATGTCATAAATATCATAGGATAGTAAGGCATACCGTGTCATAATATAGTAAGGTATAAAATGTCATAAAATCGTCATAGTATAGTAAGGCATAAAATGTCATACTATAAGAAGGCATGAAAACGTCATAGTATAGTAAGGCATAAAAACGCCATGGTATAGTAAGGCATAAAATGTCATAAAATCATCTTAGTATAGTAAGGCATACAATGGCATAGTATTGTATGGTAAAAAATGTCACAAAAACGTCATACTAGAGTAAGGCATAAAATGTCATACTATAATAAAGCATTAAAACGTCATAGTATAGTAAGGCATAAAATGTCATAAAATCGTCATAGTATAGTAAGGTATAAAATGTCATAAAATCGTCATAGTATAGTAAGGCATAAAATGTCATACTATAATAAGGCATGAAAACGTCATAGTATATTAAGGCATAAAGCGTAACAAAAATGTCATAATATAGTAAGGCATAAAATGTCATACTATAATAAGGCATGAAAATGTCATAGTAAAGTAAAGCATTAAATGTCACAAAAACGTCATAATATAGTAAGGTATAAAATGTCAAAAAATTGTCATACTATAGTAAGGCGTACAACGTCATAAAAACATAGTATTGTAAGGCGTAAAAACGTCATAGTATAGTAAGGCAAAAAATGTCATAGTATAGTAAGGAATAAACCGTCATAAAATCATCATAGTATAGTAAGGCATAAAATGTCATACTATAATAAGGCATGAAAATGTCATAGTATAGTAAGGCATAAAACGCCATAAAAACGTCATAGTATAGTAAGGTATAAAAATGTCACAAATATCATAGGATAGTAAGGCATACCGTGTCATAATATAGTAAGGTATAAAATGTCATAAAATCGTCATAGTATAGTAAGGCATAAAATGTCATACTATAAGAAGGCATGAAAACATCATAGTATAGTAAGGCATAAAAACGCCATGGTATAGTAAGGCATAAAATGTCATAAAATCATCTTAACTATAATAAAGCATTAAAATGTCATAGTATAGTAAGGCATAAAATGTCATAAAATCGTCATAGTATAGTAAGGTATAAAATGTCATAAAATCGTCATAGTATAGTAAGGCATAAAATGTCATACTATAATAAGGCATGAAAACGTCATAGTATAGTAAGGCATAAAAACGCCATGGTATAGTAAGGCATAAAATGTCATAAAATCATCTTAGTATAGTAAGGCATACAATGGCATAGTATTGTATGGTAAAAAATGTCACAAAAACGTCATACTATAGTAAGGCATAAAATGTCATACTATAATAAAGCATTAAAATGTCATAGTATAGTAAGGCATAAAATGTCATAAAATCGTCATAGTATAGTAAGGTATAAAATGTCATAAAATCGTCATAGTATAGTAAGGCATAAAATGTCATACTATAATAAGGCATGAAAACGTCATAGTATATTAAGGCATAAAGCGTAACAAAAACGTCATAATATAGTAAGGCATAAAATGTCATACTATAATAAGGCATGAAAACGTCATAGTATATTAAGGCATAAAGCGTAACAAAAACGTCATAATATAGTAAGGCATAAAATGTCATACTATAATAAGGCATGAAAATGTCATAGTAAAGTAAAGCATTAAATGTCACAAAAACGTCATAATATAGTAAGGTATAAAATGTCAAAAAATTGTCATACTATAGTAAGGCGTACAACGTCATAAAAACATAGTATTGTAAGGCGTAAAAACATCATAGTATATTAAGGTAAAAAATGTCATAGTATAGTAAGGAATAAACCGTCATAAAATCATCATAGTATAGTAAGGCATAAAATGTCATACTATAAGAAGGCATGAAAACGTCATAGTATATTAAGCCATAAAGCGTAACAAAAACGTCATAATATAGTGAGGCATAAAATGTCATACTATAATAAGGCATTAAAATGTCATAGTATAGTAAGGCATAAAACGTCATAAAATCATCTTAGTATAGTAAGGCATACAACGGCATAGTATTGTATGGTAAAAAATGTCACAAAAACGTCATAGTATAGTAAGGCATAAAACGTCATAAAATCGTCATAGTATAGTAAGGCATAAAATGTCATACTATAATAAGGCATGAATACGTCATAGTATATTAAGCCATAAAGCGTAACAAAAACGTCATAATATAGTGAGGCATAAAATGTCATACTATAATAAGGCATTAAAATGTCATAGTATAGTAAGGCATAAAACGTCATAAAATCATCTTAGTATAGTAAGGCATACAACGGCATAGTATTGTATGGTAAAAAATGTCACAAAAACGTCATAGTATAGTAAGGCATAAAACGTCATAAAATCGTCATAGTATAGTAAGGCATAAAATGTCATACTATAATAAGGCATGAAAACGTCATAGTATATTAAGGCATAAAGCGTAACAAAAACGTCATAATATAGTAAGGTATGTAATGTCATAAAATCATCATAGTATAGTCATACTAAAAGGCATTAAAATGTCATAGTATTTAAAACGTCATAGTACAGTAACGCATAAAATATCATAAAAAAGTCATAATATAGTAAGGTATGTAATGTCATAAAATCATCATAGTATAGTAAGGCATAAAATGTCATACTATAATAAAGGCATGAAAACGTCATAGTATATTAAGGCATAAAGCGTAACAAACACATCATAATATAGTAAGGCATAAAATGTCATACTATAATAAGGCATTAAAATGTCATAGTATAGTAAGGCATAAAACGTCATAAAAACGTCATAGTATAATAAGGCATAAAAATGTCATAAAAACGTCATAGTATGGTAAGGCATAAAATATCATACTATAATAAGGCATTGAAATGTCATAGTATATTAAGGCATAAAGCGTAACAAAAACGTCATAATATAGTAAGGCATAAAATGTCATACTATAATAATGCATGAAAACGTCATAGTATATTAAGGCATAAAGCGTAACAAAAACGTCATAATATAGTAAGGCATAAAATGTCATACTATAATAATGCATGAAAACGTCATAGTATATTAAGGCATAAAGCGTAACAAAAACGTCATAATATAGTAAGGCATAAAATGTCATACTATAATAATGCATGAAAACGTCATAGTATATTAAGGCATAAAGCGTAACAAAAACGTCATAATATAGTAAGGCATAAAATGTCATACTATAATAATGCATGAAAATTTCATAGTAAAGTAAGGCATAAAATGTCACAAAAACGTCATAATATAGTAAGGTATAAAATGTCAAAAAATTGTCATACTATAGTAAGGCGTACAACGTCATAAAAACATAGTATTGTAAGGCGTAAAAACGTCATAGTATAGTAAGGCATAAAATGTCATACTATAATAAGGCATGAAAACGTCATAGTATAGTAAGGCATAAAAACGTCATAGTATAGTAAGGCATAAAACGTCATAATATAGTAAGGTATAAAATGTAATAAAAATGTAATAGTATAGTAAGGCATAAACGTGATAGTATAGTAAGGTGTAAAACATCATACAAACATCATAGTATAGTAAGGCATAAAAATGTCATAATATAGTCAGGTATAAAATGTCATATAATCGTCATAGTATAGTAAGGCATAAAATGTCATAAAATGGTCTTAGTATAGTAAGGCATAAAATATCATACTATAATAAGGCATGAAAATGTCATAGTAAAGTAAGGTATAAAATGTCACAAAAACGTCATAGTATAGTAAGGCATAAAAACGCCATGGTATAGTAAGGCATAAAATGTCATAAAATGGTCTTAGTATAGTAAGGCATACAACATCATAGTATTGTATGGTAAAAAATGTCACAAAAACGTCATAATATAGTAAGGCATAAAATCTCAGACTATAATAAGGCATTAAAACGTCATAGTATATTAAGGCATAAAGCGTAACAAAAACGTCATAATATAGTAAGGCATAAAATCTCAGACTATAATAAGGCATTAAAACGTCATAGTATAGTAAGGCATTATAACGTCATAGTATAGTAAGACATAAAACGTCATAATATAGTAAGGTATAAAAAGTAATAAAAATGTGATAGTATAGTAAGGCATAAAACGTGATAGTATAGTAAGGTGTAAAACATCATAAAAACATCATAGTATAGTAAGGCATACAATGTCATAGTATTGTATGGTAAAAAATGTCATAAAAACGTCATAGTATAGTAAGGAATTATAACGTCATTGTATAGTAAGGCATACAATGTCATAGTATTGTATGGTAAAAAATGTCATAAAAACGTCATAGTATAGTAAGGCATAAAACGTCATAAAAATGTCATAGTATAGTAAGGCATAAAATATCATACTATAATAAGGCATGAAAACGTCATAGTATATTAAGGCATAAAACGTCATAAAAACGTCATAGTATAGTAAGGTGTAAAAATGTCATAAAAACGTCATAGGATAGTAAGGCATACAACATCATAATGTAGTAAGACATAAAAATGTCATAAAAACGTCATAGGATAGTAAGGCGTACAACGTCATAATATAGTAAGGCATAAAATGTCATACTATAATAAGGCATTAAAACGTCATAAAAATGTCATAGTATAGTAAGGCATAAAAATGTCATAATATATTAAGGTATAAAATGTCAAAAAAATGGTCATACTATAGTAAGGCATACAACGTGATAGTATGGTAAGGCATAAAACATCATAAAAACATCATAGTATAGTAAGGCATAAAAATGTCACAATATAATCAGATATAAAATGTCATAAAATCGTCATAGTATAGTAAGGCATAAAATGTCACAAAAACGTCATAATATAGTAAGGCATAAAATGTCATACTATAATAAGGCATGAAAACATCATAGTATAGTAATGCATAAAAACGCCATGGTATAGTTAGGCATAAAATGTCACAAAAACATCATAATAGAGTAAGGCATAAGATGTCATACTATAATAAAGCATTAAAACGTCATATTATAATAAGGCATAAAACGTCATAAAAACATCATAGTATAGTAAGGCATAAAAATGTCATAAAAACGTCATAGGATACTAAGGCATAGAAACGTCATAGTATAGTAAGGCATAAATACGTCATAATATAGCAAGGTATAAAATGTCATAAAATCATCATAGTATAGTAAGGCATAAAATGTCATACTGTAATAAGGCATGAAAACGTCATAGTATAATAAGGCATAAAAACGCCATGGTATAGTAAGGCATAAAATGTCATAAAATCGACTTAGTATAGTAAGGCATAAAATGTCATAAAATCGTCTTAGTATAGTAAGGCATAATAACGTCATAGTATAGTAAGGCATAAAAACGTCATAGTATAGTAAGGCATAAAACGTCATAATATAGTAAGGTATAAAATGTAATAAAAATGTAATAGTATAGTAAGGCATAAACGTGATAGTATAGTAAGGTGTAAAACATCATCAAAACATCATAGTATAGTAAGGCATAAAAATGCCATGGTATAGTAAGGCATAAAATGTCATAAAATCGACTTAGTATAGTAAGGCATAAAATGTCATTCTATAATAAGCCATAAAAACGTCATAGTATAGTAAGGCATGAAATGTCATAAAATTGTCTTAGTATAGTATGGCATATAACATCCAAAAACTTCATAATATAATAAGGCATACAATGTCATATAAACATCATAGTATATTAAGGCATAATACATCAAATTATAGTTAGGCCTAAAACATCATAGTATACTAGGGCATAAAACGTCATAAAAACGTCATAGTATAGTAAGGCATAAAAACATAATTTTAGTATAGTAAGGAATTAAATGTCATAGTACAGTACGGCCTAAAAACATAAAAACGTCATAGTATAGTAAGGCATAAAAACATCATAGTATATAGTAAGGCATATAAACGTCATAGCATAATAAGGCATAAAACGTCATAAAGTCATCATAGTATAGTAAGAAATAAAACGTGATAGTGAAGTAAGGCATAAAACATCATTAAAAACATATTACAGTAAGGCATACAATGTCATAGTATTGTATGGTAAAAAATGTCATAAAAACGTCAGTATAGTAAGGCATAAAACGTCATAAAAATGTCATAGTATAGTAAGGCATAAAATATCATACTATAATAAGGCATGAAAACGTCATAGTATATTAAGGCATAAAACGTCATAAAAACGTCATAGTATAGTAAGGTGTAAAAATGTCATAAAAACGTCATAGTATAGTAAGGCATAAAAACATAATTTTAGTATAGTAAGGCATTAAATGTCATAGTACAGTACGGCCTAAAAACATAAAAACGTCATAGTATAGTAAGGCATAAAAACATCATAGTATATAGTAAGGCATATAAACGTCATAGCATAGTAAGGCATAAAACGTCAAAAGTCATCATAGTATAGTAAGAAATAAAACGTCATAGTGAAGTAAGGCATAAAACATCATTAAAAACATATTACAGTAAGGCATAAAGACGTCATAGTATAGTGAGGCAAAAAACAAACAAACTGTTAATCTGAGTCTGACTGAGGTTCAAACATGTGGCTGAATCTCTACGATGTTCTCGATGTTGATATGTACTGCTCTTTCACCTGTCAACCTACCACAAGCAAGTGGTGGAGGGCAGGGCATAAGGTCTGATCCAGATTTCTCAGTGATGAAGTAAGAGTATATGTGCTTCCAGCCCCAGTTTTCCATTTTTTTTTAATGCAGGATTTGTAAACAGGTAACTCTGCTAACGCATCCATCAACTTTATGAGGGCGATAATATTGCACTGTGATTTTTGCAGCTTGTTCCTCTGGCCAAAAGCCTATTAATTAATGTTGCTTTAATGTTTTGTTAATGTTTGACAATCTAAACCACTTGGTTAGGGAAAGTCTTTAGTCATGGTTAAATGAAACAAACTGACTGTTGGAGGGTGAGGGGTTGCAACCATCCATCCAAACTTGTTACCTACATGGTTCTGCATTTCTCCAACAAAGTCACAATACCTCTGACTTACCTCTCATAACATATTTCTCACACTCTTCAAAAACTCTACCACGTCTTGAAAGTTTGATCACAAAAGATTTCACCAATAAATTTGGGGAGTATCACTGAAGTCTTCCACGTGAAACTAAAACACAGCCGCATACCACAAACAATACAAACATGGCTGCCCATGTATTGAAACAGCACTTTCCCATGCCTTTTTCAATTGCTGTATTGAAATATACCCCTTCAAATGTCAGCCTGGTCTTTTCAAGCCGTCCACACTGACAAACAAGTGACAGAGATTCCCCAACACATCAAAAGATACATATGAATGAGACAGTCTCTCCCTGCAGAGGAGAGGGCTGTTGTTGCTGTTATCAGTATACCAGGTTCAATGGCTGGCCACGGATAGGGCTGACAGGTTTCGTGAGTATGTGTGTGAGTGTGTTTGTGTGTCTATAGAGGATAGAGGGGATTCTAGGCCTGTGAGGAGTGTGTGTTTGAGAGCAGACAAAGGGATTCTATGTGTGTTAAACACAAACAGGAGTCAGAGCAAGAGTCACCGGGAAAGAAATTGAGTTGCAGGTTGGTGTGTGTGTGTGTGCGCATGCATGTCTGCTTGCATGTGTGTGTAAAAACAAGAGAGGAGTTTGTGTGGGTGTCTGACAGTCAGACAGCTTGACAGAGCTCATCTGTGGCAGTCGCCCTCTTGTGTGTTATCAACAATGCCCAAACGGGCACTGCCAATCATCCCACATGCCGATGGGACTACACATCTATTCACCAAGTCAGACCAGACACACACACACACACACACACACGGACCAACACTTGGCACCACATATACGGGAAAGTCTATGGGTACACTCTGGAACTTGCTGTTACTGCCTCCATCTATACACACACATACACACAGCAGAATAATTGTCCCTCGTCCCATAGTTACTAGTTCTACCTTAGGCACCAACCAATAAACGTTCTGCTCTGAAATTCAAGAGACATATAGTAAATGCTTATAGTTTGTACAGGGAACTCTACACTGTGGCACAAACAGTGAACTGTGTGATCCACTATGACAATAACTAATCATCACAGCCCAAGGTGATGGTCTCATACTGCTTCTTCAGACCAAAATCATAAGATGTTCACTTTATAGTGACATAAAACAAAGAAAAGAATCAGATCTACAGAAACTGGAAAAACGTATCTTTGGTACTTTTGCTTTATGAAATATTCAAACAACTATAAATTGTCACTACAAATATTGATTGTCAAAATCATGTCTGCCAACTGACCGATTGATTGACTGACATTCATATCCAACACAATGCTGTCCCTTGCATTGGTTTCAAATACTGTATGTGCTTTTATTAAAAGATCAAGCTAACATAAATATATGCTGTAGAGTTTGAGTCCATTAATTTCACAGTGGAACAATGAGCAGGTCTCTGTTATGTTTGTATCCTGCAAAACACATACGCACATACACAAACACAACTCAAGGCACAGTCCTGCCTCTGGTTACACCCTAGCTGGCCACAACTGAACCACTGAATACTTTCTACTACCTCTAGTAAATACCACTCACATTTTATACTGTACCAAACTGACTATAAGCCTGATACATGAAAGCATTACAACCTTTAATAGTGTTACAGACTTACATGAGCTCCATGTGACAAAGGTTAGCTTGCTTGAAGGAGAGCAGGTGGTGATGCACGGTGGTGAATGACTGACATGTTTTCTCTGGGTTTAGTGTGCTTGCTGCTTAGACTCATAGTACTTCAGACCCGCGTACTCAACACGACTTGGCTGCTGCTGATACCAACTCTTGTACATACTCGCTGTCCCTTGATACTTTCCGTACATGCCAAACTGCAGCTTGTATGTTGGAGAGCGCCAAAGCGACCGACTGGCAGCTTTTGGGTCTTGCTAGATTCGTTCATGTACCAGAGGCAAGTTACCAAACTTTTAGTGCCTGTTGCTGTTAATAAGTGTTAAGCATTTTGATTTAAATGCATTTTAATGTTATTTTTATTTTTATTTAAAAAAAAAAAAATGTATTTAAGCTGCCCATCATGATGCAACATACATATGAGCCGGTAGAGTTTTGTTTATTTACTGTAAAAATACACACACAGCATCAACACAATCATCACTGTAAATTAAGTGAAACACTTAATTTCATAAGTTATCAAATCCACCTTAATATGTTGGGAGGATATTGAAGGAGATTGTTTTACTTCCAGTCGATACCCACACATCTTGTTAGTGTGCTCTGCGGTCTGCGGCCCGAAAGGTGCGCAACACCCAGGACACAAAACTTTAAATACTCAAAATACTCAATAGATTTAGAGGTCTGCAGCTGGTATAAACCTAAGCAAAAGAACACTCAAACCTTGCAGCACTATTTCACAGTATTTCTATTATTACTGAAATAGAAATTAACTTTGATATTAAAAGAGTTGTCTTTTTTAATGTTGCCTTTTTATAATGGTACAGTTATGATGAGTTTACAGATGATGAGAGACCAGCACTGATTATGTAGGTATTAATAACTTGCCATGTACAGAAATTTTAACATGATATTTACAACAAAACCCTTTCAACAAAATTTGTAAAGAGGTGAGAAAGTCTGGAATGGGATGAAGCAGCAATTAATAAGTCTGTACCTTGATGATGTGTTAATTGTGTAACCTAGGGAAGACAAGTTGTTGATTTATAGGCCTATATCACAAAATGTGTTGGCAAGGGTCCAACAAAAGAAAAAAACTGCTGAGTTAAATGGTTAAATGAAAACTGACCTTATCAAACCCGAAGCAGTTCGGAGAGAGCAGGACCTTTCCCAAACCTGTTTCACCCAATCAGATTTTGACTAAGAATCAAAGAGGGATAGGAAATAGATGACTCCCCAAAATGCAACTGCATCCAATCACTTTACAAATGTGCAGTGGCTGAAATGCTTGTTGACCATCCACACATCATCCAGTGTCTCCTCAGCTTTGTAAGAAATGAAAGAACTCATGGTGACGTGTTGGTTACAGTGCTGGGCCTTTGAACCGTTTTTAGCTTTCCTGTATTAAGATTCTCACAAGTACTAATTAATAAATACTGGATAATACTAACTAATAAAGCTTCCTGAATTAATTATTGAGTGTTTCTGGATTTTTATTCTGTTTAATGCAGTGGCATAACAGAAAGATTGATGTCAGTAAAAATCTTTACTGCTAAATTTACTGATAGAAGCATATATACTTTAGAGCAGGTGAACTAAACTAAATATCTTGCTTATATTTACTCATCTCAGCTGAATGTCCCAATGCAGTGACATTTATGGTTGGATTTTTCATTCATTGCAGTTGGGAATGACATGATTCATAATATTTACCCTTAATTAAGTCTATCTTTAATCGGGTGGAATAATGTAGATTGAAACATTTATTCCAGTTTGTTGGCATTTAGTAATCTCTTTCTAGTAAATGAATGTGTTCATCCTCTGTGGTCTTGTATTGTGTTTTTATTCTTTGTATTGTTCAGCTATCTATTTGCCAGCGCTTCCTCCAAATCCATGTGTGTCCCTTGTGGTTTGCCGTATCCTGATTGCCACAAATGCATCTGTCACACCAAACATAGTTTCCATAACAACCATTATTGAGACAGGCAACTGCAGTCTGTGCAGAGTGTCAATTAACTCAAAAGGGAAAGATGCAGAAGCCTATGGATGCACACACTGTCCATGCAAATATTACAAACACACACACTCACACACATGTAAATGTCTCAGTGACAGGATCGGTCACATTTGCCTAACTGAAGATGTTTTTATTCCACCAATTCAAACAGAAAACAACGATTAGTTGCTCATTACCATGTCTTTTCCATTATTCCTCTTTCTTCGCCTCTCTCTCGGGCTCTCTCTCTGTCTCTCACACACACACACACACACACACACACACACACACACACACACAGAAAGCAGCACATTACTTTCTGAGTGTCAAGCTGCCGTATTCAAGTTAATTAGCAAAGTGCAATTCTGTCCGTCTGCAGACCTAAATACTGAAGGGTCTCTCTCTCTCTCTCTCTATGTAGATATGCCATAGAGACACCATCTGCTTAGACAACAGCAAATTTCATTATATTTTAAACTCAGTTTAATCTTAAAAAAACCCCCAGCACCAGCACTGAAACAGGGATTAAGGGTTCAACGTGCACCAACAGCTCATTAAAAGACATTCAAGCATTTCTTCACAGAACAGTGGTTCAGATAAAAGTGTTATTAAAAAGTGTGAAAATGAATGTGAATGAACATGAGAAAAAAAACCAGGTAGTGACTCTTGGTCACCCAGGTGTGTATAAGCTTAATACTCACAATGTCAAGTTGTGGTCATTTAAGAGCCTGAAAATGTGAGAAGTATAAGACACTGCATATGTGGTAATCTTAGTTTTAACAGAGGCGTATTAAGTAAGTAAGTAAGTACTGCAATCAAATTAGGTAAAAGACATTCATGTGAATGTAATAACTTTGATGCTTTTTGTTCATCGACTTAAGAGAGAATGCCATAAGACATTCTCCTACACACTCATGGTCCACCCACACAGGTGTTTTTCTTATTTTGTCTGAGTAGACCTCTTTCAGGACTGTGTGGGTGTGCACAAACTGTGCTTGACTGACATCTCTCAGCTCTCCAGGTAGCTTTTCTTGCACCTGTTAGGGCGAGACAAATTACACCTTGTATGTGGACTTCAGTGACCTGACATACTGTAAGTGTTAACATACAGTATAAGAAAACTTATATTTAAGAACCAACTTTGGGAGAGAAAGAGAAACACAATGTTGGTACAGTGTCAACTGACTGACAGTTCAGGGGGTGTAGTAAGTTTATTATTGTAATTAAAAGGCGGGTTTTGTTGATAATGTCACTGTAACTATGATTAATAATGTTAGTGGCATATTCTGCTCTTGTTGAACCCCCCTGACACTATGTGGTAACTGCCTATGTTGCCTATGCCACAAGCCGGCTCTGGCTACATTTAGATATAGATTGAAAGTTATGAATTTGGATGGCTAGCCATTAGTGGTGAAAAAAGTATTCAGAGCTTTTACTTAGGTAAAAGTACTTATACCACACTGGGACAATACTGCAAAAAGTCCTGCTTAAGTACTTAAGTAAAAGTATGTCACTATTATCAGCAAAATTAACTATAGTTCTGAAAAGTAAAAGTACTTATTGTGCAGAAAAATGATGGTTTAATGACTGTGGCAAGCATACGCTCTGATTAGCATTGTTAGCACAGCTGGGCGTCTGGACATCTTGCTCGAAGGCTAAACCAGGGCTAATTCATTCGCTGGCTAATTAGCTAATTAATGAGCTAAGCTAACAAGCCAGGTATGGTAAGCGCAGAAACCGATAATTACTTTTTAATGCTAACACATAAATAATACTAGAATTGCACTCATTACAAAATACAGGAGCAGACTTCCTCAGTTTCTCTTGCTGCACAGAATTATTTGTCTGATATTGGAGGATTTGAAAAATCCTCCAAAAGGCACAAACACAGCTGAAAGGTCACTTTTAGTGGCTCAAATGAGCTGAGATGATGCCCAGCAGACAGCTAGCCGCTAGACACCAAACAGCTCGCCAACTGTGATGGCACCCACTTGTCACTAGAGGCAACACCCTCAATTATGCAAAACTTTAAGGCTTAATAAAATTCAAATGGGTGGGTTATATAAAAATCCACTCCGTGTACAGAGGGGAAAATAGCTATAGAGACTAAAATGTTTTTTGTACCAGGCTGTAAACATGCTTATTTCTGCTGTAAAGTTGGGAATATTAACATGGGAGTCTATGCGGATTGATTCAATTTTGGAGCCAGCCTCAAGTGGCCATTAGACGAACTGCAGTATTTGGCACTTCCATGTTGGCTTCAGTTTCTCAGCCCCAGAGGTTATCGTTTAATTTTACTGCTGTTGATGTTTGAGGTTGGGCTAATTTGATTAATTTATAAGATCATCATATGTTTGTGTTGTCACTGTCCTGTGAGAACTAGGGGGATTTTCTCCACATGTAAAGGAACTTAATCCTTCAAGGTGCTGATATGGCTAGAGCTGGCCTTGTAGGGAATGGCTGGTCGGTGAAAAGGGTAATGGTCCACTCATCCGCACACACACAAATTTCTACAAACACATATGTTTGCACTGTTGCCAAACATTTCTGTTGTGTTTCAATGAAAAGCCTCAGAGGTTTTCATAGAACAAGGAAAAGAGGAACAGAGGATATTAATCATCAGATCCATAAAGAGAATACAGACGATGGAGAATGAGTCAGTGTGAAGTTTGGTTTATTGTTATCTCAGTGTGTGTATGTGTGTGTTTCAATCCTTACTCACAGGAAATAAAGGCGTTGTGCTTTGATGGTTCAGCACAAAAGAAGAAGTAGAAGTGTGGAGTTTGCTTGTTTTTTGAAGACAGTGTTGTTGTCCTTGTCATGTGTTTGTTTCTGTGTTCAGATGCCCCAGTTAAAACTCAACGCTTTGTTCCTCAAACTAATATGAGCCCGCGCAAGTCTCAAAACAACACGCACAAATTTTACATATGCAAATGTGGATGCATGCACAGCGTTATTCAGGGATTTCAGAGTTACTTCAATCACCAAGGCCAATAGAGATGGTGCAGAAATTTACAACTGACGCATGGTGCAGAGAGAAGTTATTCTTTGGACAACAAGTTGTTTAAACCTAATATAGCTGAGAGAACCACTCTATAAGAATATGTCATTATTTCACAATGTATGTCCCCTTTTAGAAAATGTGATAGATGGATTGCTTTTAATTGACTCACATATTTCACGTTGAATGGCACAGTGCATATTGATCCCAGCCAGTTCAGTGATGGGGTACTTGATTTGAAAAAGTAACTCATAAAATTGTAATGAGCTTACTTTATTCATTATTACTGATGCATTATTTTCCACCATGATTCCTACATAGACAAGAGACAGCATTTCCTCCACTGTACTACCTGACACGTCTTCATTTCTCACTGTGTCCCTGCTGCACACTATTGGCTGAAAATTAATCCATGCTGTTTGGCAGTGTTTTGGTGTTGTCACCATCACCAATTTTCCTCTGTGTGGTATAAATTTTCAAAGCATCCAACCACTGCCAACTAAAAAGCAAAAATATTTTTCATGATAGACAGATTTAATTCAATGCATTGTCTTGTAATTCTGTTGAAAAAATTTCTTACAGTCATTTATACTGTCAGCTCCATAAGAGATGTACTAAGAGTAGTGCAATTGCATTAATCCTAAAGTAAAAAGTAATGAGATGAAGTTTTACAGGGTGCAATGACCCTCCAACACATTACTTTATTCATTATTATTGTTGCATAAATTTCTACCACTTATCCATGATTCTTCCACAGACATGAGGCAACCTGACCCCATCTTCATCTCTAACTGTGCACAGATTTAATTCAATGTATCACATCATAATTCTACTGAAATCTTTCGTTTCCTGTCAACTCTAAAAAAAATAAATAAATAAAAAAAAATGCAGAAAATAACACAAAAAAAACAAACAAAAAAAAAAAACCCAAAAAAACACTGGGGTAATTACAGTGGTTTTTACTGTAATTTAATTTAAACACAGAAAATGAAATGGAAGTGATTTACAGCAGTGACTTACCGAGGAAAGAAATGGAATTTTATTAATATGATTAAAACAATGTAGAAGGTAACCGAAAGTAAAAAAGTAAAGATGAGCCTATAACACCAGTGATTATCTTTGGGTGTCACAACCAGCAGTACAATGTAATGAAGATTTGCATGGGCCTAAAAAAAGTGCAATTTGAAAAGTGTGTGTGCGTGTTTTGATGTCAGTTTACGCTCCACCACATCACTGATTTCTCTTTCATGTGTTATGAAGCGTCTTTTATCAGTAGGCTGAGCCAGCTGTCACTTGACGTAAAAGAAAGATAAATAAATGGACAAAAACACCCAAATAAACAAGTTTTCTGCTGGATGCAGATACTATAATTTAAATGAACTGTGGCTGTGATGGGGCAGCTGTAAAAAAGAACACTGAAATTGTCAAAAGTGAGTAATCTTTTTAATTTAGTCAGTGTGTGTGTAATGGCGAGGAACACACTGAATAGGCCAGAATCAGTGGCATGAATAAAAATGATTGTCTTATTAGAAAAAAAGCCAATGTAAGGGCAATCACTAAATTTCGGGTACCCCTTACTGCTACATAGTGATTAATGTTTCAGTGACATTCAAAACTATTACTATTACAGACACACACATACATACCATGCATATGGAGCATCATTTTTCTGTGTAAACAAATAACCATGGCAGCTATGCTCAGGCTTGTAAAACACACTCTGCATGAAATACAGAAATTACAATAGAAAAATCTGATTAACTATGTGAGGGAATAATGTATTAATTATACAATGAACAGCATCTTTAACTAATAAAAGCAATTTTTGTGAACCGCTGTTTTTATTTTCAACATATGAATCAAACATAACAACAAATCCAATCACATCAAATGATTCATAACAACAAATTATGTTGCTTTGCATTCTACTGCAGACCAGAATCATCATTAAGTACTGGAATAATAATGACAAACCCTGCTGATTTTTCCTTGAGTGTCATCAATTACGGTTCAGAGTGAAATGCCTCAGCAACTGTTGGATGGGTTACCATAAATTTTGTATAGACATTTATGGTCCCTGGTGGATGAATCCTAATGACTTTGCCGATCCCCTGACTTTCTATCATCAGGTCAAAATTACATTTTGTCCATTACTTTGGTTTATGACCAACTACCTGCAAAACTAATGACATTAGTTTTGTTAGCCTCAGCTTTAGTTTGTTTTCAGTTCTAATCAGATATCTTTAGCAAGCAAACAAACCATGGTAAACATTAGGCTACACCTGCTAACATTTTCATTAGGAGCATGGAAACTAATTGGGGATCAATAAAGTACTCTGATTCTGATTCTGATGTTGCCATGCTAATGTTAACATTTGGTTTAAAAGCATAGACTGTGTAAAAAGATGGACATAGCCTCCATCATATCATCCCTAGGTTTCTGAAGAGTGGTTTTGAAGCTCAGAGTGAATGATGCATAACTTTAAGCCTTAATAAAATTTAAATGGGTGAGTTATGTAAAAGTTCACCCTGGTACAGTTCTCATGAACGGTGAAATTAGCTATGGAGACCAAAAAACGTTTTTTGCACCAGGCTGTAAACATGTTTATTTCTGCTGTAAAGTTGGGCATTTTAACATGTGAGTCTATGGGGATTGACTCGCTTTTGGAACCGACCTCAAGTGGCCATTAGAGGAACTGCTCTGCTTTTGTCAATTCCATGTTGGGTTCATTTTTCAGCCCCAGAGGCTGCCGCTTGCTTAATAGTACTGCTGTGCCTAGGTCTAACAGAAATGCTAGCATGGCTGTAGACCCATGGTCTTGTTTTCTTCTTTTCTTTTTATATATTTTGCAGTGGTACAACTCTAATCTAATCTTTAGCTTGCTTTATTGTTTATTTTTGCTTCATTCAAGGTTGAATAATAGAGTTTATAGGTCAATTTTTGTGGTTTCAGTGAATGGGGGGGGGGGGGTTGGGGTGAGGGTGGGGGGGGGGGGTATGAAAGGTGTTGTTTTTTTGAGACTGACACCATATTTGCAATGGTTCACTAAATCCTGCTCTTAACTCCTCATGTGCACACCCATAGCCACACACACACATGTCATCCACCTATTCATGTGGTTGTGATCTCAGGCGAGTCAAGCAGCTTTGTGAATAATATTGATTCTCCATGGGAAAACTAATGAGTGGTGGACATGCCCACCGGCCGCAGGGGACACAATCCATTCCTTCACACTGGGCGTCTGTCGGGGTCTGTGTTGTGTCTGCCTGTTTGAGTGTGTGGAGCTGTTCGCTCTGTGCTCTGCCATATGGCCACTGTGTCAGACCCCTCCAGGATTTTTTTTTTTTGCTAGAGTCACCCTGTGGTCCTGACTTTCTGTGCCCAGACGAGACCCACTCATGCTGGGCCAAGAAGGAGAGACAGTGCGTCCCCCAGATGGGAGAGGGGGAGGGAGGAAATGGAAGGTCTAAAGGAAAGAAAGAAATTTTTAACATTTAGAGAGACAAGAAATGGAGAGTATGTGTTGGAGGAAGAAAGATTTGGAGATAATCTCAGAAGCCGTAAAAAGAGAAAGTGAAAAGGAAAGAGGGAGGAGACATGGATGTCAAAAGCACCAATAGTAGAGATGGAGACGCTGTCAGATGGAGTGAAGAAACAGATTGAGGATGACACACAGAAGAGAAAGAACCATTGAGTTGCAAAAAGGGGAGAGAGAGGAAGAGGAGGAGGGTACGATCAAGCAAACAGAGAAGAAAGAAATTATGTGAAAAAGGAGTAAAAGAGGGAAATGGGGTGAGAGAAAGTGAAGAGGCCAGGTGCAGTGGCAGAGCAGATGGAGAGAAGGAAAAGAGGGAGGGAGAGAAAGAGTGATGGCAGGGGGGGGGAAACAGTGAGAGGAGAGAAGTTAATGTCTCGACTGTTGTGTGATGGGGCGTGTCTGTTCCAATGCCAGGCCGCTTTTCTACGCACTCGTTTAAAGACCCTTTTTTTTTGCTTTTCCCCAGTCTTCTCCTCTTTCTTTTCAGGCTTCCTCCTTCCTCATGCTTCGTCTCAATTTCTTGCTCTTTCTCTTGCCGATTCAGTTCACCACATTGACTGTTCATCACTAAACTGTATGAAAATTTAGCAGCAATTTATGTGATCAAACCACATCAACACAGCCAATAACGTCGTTTTCATGGTCGTGTGTAATCTTTCAGGTAAAAACAGGGCGACAGTCAGCACTCAGTTAGCTTAGCTCAGCTCAATTCAATAAAAGAAATAGATAAATTGATTTAAAAAAAGGGAGATGTTGGCATTTTTACAAGGGTTTATATGAAGAGCTGTTTCCTGGTCAGGCGCAGTAACTTCTTTGGTACTTGTCTAACTCTCAGCAAGAAAGTGAATAAATGTATTTATTTGCTTTAAGTGTGTGTATTCGATGTCTTAATCATTCCATTATCTCTTGTCTACCCCCCCACCACACACACACACACACACACACACACACACACACACACACACACACACATCTATCTGAGACGCAGAAGTCCTGGAGACGTTTGCCGTCACAGAAAACAGGGTGGAAGTAGCATGAACAGTCTTCTTTTCTGTCACAGGGTCACTGGAGCAGCACGGACATAAACATAATAATCCCTTTGAGTACCGCTGGGGGACAGGATGCCTATATATGGAAGCGAGGAGAAAGGGAGGCGTGGCGGGCCCTCTAGGGCCGCGATGGAGAACTTGACATGGCGGAACGGCTGAATTATATTGGAAAGCCTGAGAACAGTCAAGCATCCAGACTGTTGGAGTGGAGTCACTGTCTGTCTGGGGTTGGTGCGCGCACACACACACACACACACACACACACACACAATCTGCTTGTATGTCTCCTTTTCCTCTTTCCGTTTCTCCCTCTCCACGCCTCTGTCCATCACCCCTTTTCTCCCAAAAAACACACACTTTTTTTAACCCATCTGTCATCCACGGCAACTTTTGCTTCCTTTATTCTTTCTTTAATAGTGACTTTTCTTTTCTCCCTCCAGTCAACCCACTGTTTCCACCTCTGTGTCTCACACCTGTTAGCTTTCTGTGTAACGTCCAACATTTTCCACCAGCATAAACACAGAATGATCAAGTTTCCTGCAACAACTGTTTCACCTCCTTCACTGTGCATAAAAACAGTTGTAAGTGTCTTATGTCAGGTAAGCCATCCAAAACAATCATTTAAAATAAATGATGTTTACAGTTATAAATGTTTTTACTGGACTGGGCAGCTCATCCAAATCATAAAAAATATTTATATTTTCTATTTATTTTCTACTGAACAAGTAGTTCTAATGAAAACTGTAGAAAGTGAACTCTTTGATACAATAATCAAATCCACCTCCAGTATATCATGTTGGCAGCAGAAGTCTCAGAGACAGAGATCTTGAAATCATCAGCATAGCTATACTGCTCAGAGCAAGTGGTGATGTTTTTTTTAACCCTTTAACAACCCCACCAAGAAAAAAGCAATGGAAGAGTCAGAGTGTGCTAAACCATATGGTCGAGCAGGCAGTTAAAGGGTTAAGGGAAAGTCGACCCTTTAAACTTCTTAGATAAAGCCTCTTATAGTTTCTCCTCTGTCCAGATCTTATAGACAGGAAGTACTGGCAACTCCTGGAAGTTGCTTTACTTCTTTGCAGATCCATTTACTTCATACATTGTTTTGTACACACGACATCTATTGCAGGTTTGTCTGCTTATCCAAACTGAGGATCTAAGCGTACAGAGGGTGTTGTTAGCCTTGGACGCAAATGTGTGATTTTGGGATATATAGATATGACTTGGCTGGGGAAAGCATTGATGAAATACTGAGAAATGAACAGTAAATTCACTTATTCTGTTCATGTGATATTTCTGCCTGGGAGCATTTACACATTACAGATCAACATATGGTAGTGTAAAACTATCCAGCAACTGTAGATATTGTCCAAGATGGTGAACTGTTCCTCTGACATAGCTTTGTTGCCGAATCAGAAAGCTGACTCTGATCAGAGACTATGAGCTCCATTTATCCTCCATCCATATTAGTACAAGTCATTGCTGTTTTTCTGCTAACAGTTTTTTCTCAAATAATCATGGACTTGATGTTGTCCCATTTTAATGAATGGGATTTCCATGCTAAAATGTAAAACTTAGTTTGGGTCCTGGACCATTTTATTCAGCTTTTTGAGCCGTAGGACTAAGATCCGTTAACTGTCCTTATTTTAACAATAATCTCATGTCTCTCTTTAACTGGATACTTGAATAATGCCTTCAACTGGAAGGGTGGAAGTTAAAAAGGAAAATGAATGCAAACTCAGCACTGTGAAGTTACCGCAGGAGCTAGTTTACTTTCCTCCACTAAAAGTATCTTAAATTGGCTTTGATCAGAGCAGCTTCTACCCTGCAATGTGGTGAGTCATTAGCAAAATAAAGCACTTAAAAAGCAGAGTCAGGATGTATTGTCACATGTGGGACTGACATCATGGGTGTTAACTGAGTTTGAAATGAAAGGTCAGAGACAGCAGCGGCGTTGGCGGCGGTGTTGATGTGGATTTTTTTCTGTTTGTGTAAGATTAAATTTGATCATTAAGACTCCCTCCATCTTTCTTTTCACATCTTTTTTCCATCACTCTCCTCCTCTCCTCCCTGCTCCTCTGTCCTGAAAGATTTTAAATGTTTAATCAGCGACGGCGGTCAATCATCAATCACACTGACACAGATGATTACTGTAGGCGCATATACGTACACACACACACACACACACAGTGTCAGTCATTACTAAACACCTAATGGACATGCAGCCAGGCATTGCCCTTTAAGCACTATGTCTATCATGTACACACACATGTGCACACACACATTATACTCTCGATCACTCAAGCTCATTAGCCCTCTCTGTCACTTCATGTATCTTTCTCCACTTATTCCTCCTCCTCTTACATTCATTTCTATTTGCTTCCATCTCTTCTTTACACCGTTTCTTGCCAAAAACAACAACTTTTCCTCCTTTCCACCATCTTCCTATGGTCCACTCTCTGCCACATTTCAGTCTTCATTTCTGTCTAACTGCATCTCCATCTCCCTCTGTTTCTCCTCCCACCGCACACGCAGGGCGTCGTCCGCTGTAGTAAATCTTGTTTCCCGTCCGCTGAGGCTGATGCTGCCTGCAGCTCTATGCAGAGTGATAGATGATACAATATTGAGCCACTGCAAAGTTGTGACTGAGATCTAGGGTTCTCATAAGAAAAGGGCCTTTGTAGCCTGTAGGGAGAGAGAGACAGAGAGAGAGACAGAGAGAGAGAGAGAGAGAGAGAGAGAGAGAAGAGAGAGGACAGAAGTATGTGAGAGCAAAAGAGAGAGAAGAGCAGAAATGAAGAAGAGACAAAAAAGACAAAGAATTTATACTGAGAAAGAGGAAAAGCAAGGGTGACTGGCAGAAATAAGGCTCATGGGTAAGTGTGTGATCATGAATAATTTGCATGTCTTGGCAAATGGAAAAATGCCAGATAATTTATCTCACTAAAATGTAAAAACAATATTACTTATACACATACAGCGTGGCCAATGGCAGAAATGCTTTATCTTCAGCAGGAGAGTAGAAAAACAATATGAGAACATGAGCCTTACACTGCTGGAAAACCACAGCCATGAGAAGTCCAAAAAAGTGTTAAAGAATAATGAAACAGTTATTTTTCAATTTTAAAACATGAGGGTGTGTACATATTCAAAATCCAATTCAAAGTGAACCTAACATTTCACACGCTTAATTTTTTTTTTTCTGAGCAGGAATCCATCCTGCGTCTCACAGACAACACCTGCAGAAATCTGTGTGAGTGTGATTAGGATGAGAAAGTCTGTTTTAAATTAGGACACAACATCCATATATTGGTGAAGATGTTCAGCTAGCAGTGACAACAAAAACACTGGTAAATGTTAGATGGAAAATGTTATGCACATTACTACAAGAAACTAACTGATGCAGTAAAAAGAAAGAAAACTATTTTTTTCCTGGAAGGCTTTTGGTTTTGTTCGGTTTTGTTTCCTCCTTCGTTAAAGCAACATACTACATGCTAACATGGTTTGGTCGTATTTACCCCTTCCAATGCTCTGTGGACGTCTTCTGTAAATAAGCCATGATCATGACTCTACATCTTTTGCGGTGAATAAGCAGCACATTCAGCACAGAGACAGAAAATTTAGTATTTCCATTAAGACACTATTCTACAAGGACCTAAAGAGTCTAAAAAAAAAAAGAGAACGAGGCCAACAAAAACAGTTCCAGCCTGTAAAATACAACCATAAATGTCTGATCTGAGGCAGAATACATCACTTAACTGGAATTATAAAGAACAATGTCTGTTGTGTTTGATCTACACTGCAGACGGGAGGACAGAGGAGTGAGAGAAACAAAACCATAAAAAAAATAAAAGAAAAAAAAAAAAAAAAGTCTTTCTTCGTCTCTGGACGTCAGCAACGTAGTTTGGACAAGGCGACGTACACACACACACACACACACACACACAGAGTGCTGCCAGTCTGTGTCACACTGTTAGATGCAGTGTTTAGACTGGTTAATAGAGCCACCTGTGGTTCTCTATTAGGGATAATGACACACACAGAGATACACACTAAAGATACACACAGACGTTCACAGTCAGTCAGTCAGTGTTTGGACAAGCAGACATGTACACATGCAGTACGGCTTGTTTTAGAAGGCACTGATAAACAGCGTGCTTTGTGTGTGGACTAAAACCTACCCCACCATCACCACGCATACACACAACACACACAGAGGCTGTCACCTCTTTCATGGTGGTAAGAACAGAACTGTAACAGTGGAGCAAAAGTTCAAACTACAGAAACTGTTGCACACCATAGGAGCTATCACACTTCTAAAAGATGGTCTTCTTCAAAACAACCTAATCTCTCCTGTCTATGAGACATGTTTTTGTTTGTGTGTGTGTGTGTGTGTGTGTGTGTGTGTGTGTGTGTGTGTGTGTGTAGCCTCAGGTGGTGTAACTGTTGGATGCATTCAGTCTAATTGTACTCAGGTGCAACATAATGAGCCAACAACTCTCCAGGTACACTGCTGCAGGTTTGGACTAGCCTCTATGTTGTAATTATACTGTATGTATGTTTGTGTTTTTATAAACTATCAATACCATCACTTTAAAATTGAGTTTTTCCTCTCCACTGTCGCCAAGTGCTTGCTCATAAACTATTGGTTTTCTCTCTATAACACTGTCGGTCTCCATCTTACCCTGTAAAGTGTCTTGAGATAATGTATAATATGATTTGGCGCTATACAAATAAAACTGAATTAAAAATAAGGTAAGATTATGCCAGTGAACACAGCTAGGGACCGGGAAATTCAGGTTTCCAGACTCGCCTTCACATCTGAAATCGCAACAACAAACCTACGACTGGATCTGGTCCAACTCCTGCCTGTGTGTCTTCATCATTGAGCTGATAGATGCTGTGGATGATGCATATGAACGAAAAAGGCTGCGATAAGCCAACCTGGAAGCTGAAGCAGGCATGTGAGGCTGTAATATAAGAGTGCATCTGGTCAAGGTGGGTTGCAGGAGCTTTGTAGCCAGTTCCACTGCAAGGCTTCTGAGGGAAGGAGGAGTCAGAGGGCAAGTCCATAGGAGGCTAATCAACGTGCTTGCCAATGCCCCCAAAAGGGAGCAGTCACCGTCTGTGACTGAAAAATGACCATCTACCACCATGAGACACACACCCAGGTCTGATCAGCCTGCAGCGGGTTTCTCTCGGCTGAGGGTGTGTTGTGATAAAAGGCAGAAACACCCAATTACATCAAGGCACACAACAACAACAACAACAACACTATTTTGTAATGGTAGCTACACCTTCTTGTGATCATCTCCAAGAACATGCCCAGTAAAGTCAACTGTAGCACAGAGACTTCAGGGATCATAACACCCAATCCTACTAATCAATCTATGTGGAAGGTAAGTCACAGGTAACAGGTGATATGGTGATATTATTGATGCTTAAAGCTACTGT
This sequence comes from Seriola dumerili, assembly GCF_002260705.1. Classification (NCBI taxonomy): domain Eukaryota; kingdom Metazoa; phylum Chordata; class Actinopteri; order Carangiformes; family Carangidae; genus Seriola; species Seriola dumerili. The sequence continues at coordinate 4,646,156 of NW_019174307.1, forward strand.
GTGTAATGCCAATATGATGTTTTAAGTGACATGTCTCTGCAAAAAAAAGGCCAACACCTCCACTGACGTCGAAGCACACAACTGAGGATGTGTCGGAACAGTAGCTGCTGATCATCTCCAAGAACAACCTCGTTCAAGTCAATTGCAGTGCAGAAACCAATGGGACTCTAACACCCAGTCCTGCCTGCCAACCTTCAGAACATTTTAAAGCTGAATTAACTGAGCACACATTTGTCTATTTATACTGTACATCCAGCTGACACTGTGTAACACACAGCCTTCATCGTGTTTGTGTCCATCTGATGAGTCAAAGTCCAATATTCAGCTCCTTTTTTGCCTCCACCAACTACTGGGGGAAATATCTTTCTTTTTAGCTGCTAAATGCCCCAATATGTTTACTAGCGACTCGCTAACTTTCTCTATCTGTGGTTTAGAGCTGGGCAGGTAGTGTTCAGTGGGTTTATCAAAGCTCACTTGCTGAAAACATCTGCCCACGGTGTAGGCATGGCATAAGGTATGGGGGCCAAATTGGTTGGGAGCCACTGCTTAAATCAGAATGAGCTTTTATTTACAGCTGCACAGTTGGTTTCCTCGGGTCTGAACAGTTGTTGCTCAAAATCACCAGCTGTCACTCACTACTGCATGCTGAGAGGAGACTAAGGAAGGACAGAAAAACACACATAAAAATCACACTTGAAGGCACACAGAATGCACTGTGTGTCTTATACACGCACACACAGTCACATACACCATGCTGTGCAGGAGGTGTTTGGGGTCTGGTAACCTTCTCTTAACTCAGCAGGAAAAAGATGAACCTCCCCTTCTCTGTCTTGCTCGCTCCATCTTAGCAGATTGATAGGCGGTTCAGACCAGTCTTGTGCAGAGCACAGGCTGCGTAGGGACCCGTATTACGAATGTGGCAGAAAATCAGGTCTAGAATTGCATGTCTTTCCTTTGGTGATTCATAATGTGGTAATGCATTTTGTAGCGTCTTTGTCCTCCCATCACTGACATCACTAACCATGAGAAGTGGTAACAATTATTCACATCTTTTACTTTTAAAAGGCTACAATGTAAAATTACTCCTAATTACTCAAAAGTGGTATTGTCAGCAAAGTGTACTTAAGCATCAGTACAGTAAAACCACTCATCAGGATTTACTACACAAATGAGATGTCAATGAACATTTAGCTCAGACTTTACATTCATTATCAACATGCTGAAACTTCAGATACATTCCTTAATAACATTTCCTCATTATGTTGATAAAACATGATCCTGCTCGAATTGTGTTCTAGAAAATGTATTTGATGTAAATATAATTTCCAGGAGCCACGGTTGTTTTAATGTTGTACCTAGTGACGTGGGGCTGAATGTTATGTATGTAAAATCTTTAAAATAACTAGTAGTAACAACTCCATAAATATAGTGAAGTAATAAGATCAATATTTGCCTCTGAAATGTAGTTTAGTGCAGTATAAAGCAGGAACATGGAAATACTTAAGTAGTGTATCACAAATTTGCACATAACACTGAGAAAAAACCACTGACGGTCAAACATTTTCCTCTTTTTCTTATTAGCTTTTTTCACTTTTCTCTCAGTTGACGGACAGTTAATTTCTTTTGTGCCTCTTTCTTACCTTTATCACACACACATAAAGCACACAGGTACAAAGAGATGCATAAGAACATGTACAAAAAAAAACATCCACACCACCTTTCCTTTAGCCCTTGTTAAAAATGAACACATTGATACACATGCATGCACCCACAGAGCGAGTCATCCGTCACTCTCCATCAGTTGATGAATAATACACCAGTCTGTCACCAGTCCAATAAGCACACACTGCCCCGAGCCGCTGGTAAAATGCACAACATGGTGAAACATAAAAACATACTCCCAGACACACACACTCACACGGTAGAGCCATACAAATAACCACAAATAACACCCCTGCACATGTACACACACTCCCCGCTGTGATTGATGTGTTGGAGCTCTGTTCACATGTGAAGCCATGGGGACATTATTAGAAAATTAATGATAGTGGACTTTCATCCCTTAGAGTGGTAAAAAGGGCAACACACACAGGAAAAGCGAGGCATTATTAGAAACCTCATGATGACAGAACTGACTCACATCGTTACTTATTTTTCCTTTGGTTTCATTATGTGACATTTCTCATTATACAAAATATCACAGAACACCAGAAGCCTCTTTGTCACTCCAGAGAATACTGTAATAATGCTACAAAGAGAACAAAGGCAACCATTACGGCAAATTGTCGCTGTCAGGTGGTAACAGTAATTTCAACCAAATCAGGCTTGTATGCAGATTGACCACAATGCATTGTAGAGTTCATCAGGAATAAAGTGAATAAAAGAAATGAATTGCCTCCTGTGACTAGTCTGTAATCATACAGGCTGGAAAATCTGTGGCCGACCTGACACAGTCCTCTGAATTCTTCTGGCAGAATAGTCAGTTCCTTAATCATGACAAGCATTCATTTATACTCATAAATTACTTAACACCACGAGGGGTTTTTGGCCACAATGATTGTATGGTTGTCACTGGCATCATATCCCCTTTGCACATGTGTCAGTGTTTTGGTTGTCCGTCAGAAACTCAAAATTGACCTTTTATCCAGCTTGATTATTGTCCTCCTCTGACAGCTGGATACGTATATGGTTTCATGATATTCAATGATTAGGGTAATTACATTTTCTATATGTTCGTTGACTGTATGCCTGCACACGGAGGCAGGTTCAACATGAAATCATAAGTTTTATTTGTACTACTCACAGGTTTGAGTTTCTAGAGCTGGTTTCATTTTAAAATGCCCCCAACCAAAATTGAACCAGGGATATTGCAGTTCATGGTCAGCATCTTTACCCCTAAACCATAGTGGTCTCTCTGCAAATTCTTTGATTAAAAGAGTACAGTACAGTGTGAGGCTCTGATATTTAGGGGAGCATCAACCCGGGGATGTGACGCAACCAATCTGTTTCATTAATCTGCACAGCATCTAACAGCTCACTCTCTCTCCCCTGCGTCTATGTGCTCTGTAACTGCATGTGACATAACGCCCTGCAGTAAACTCGGCTAGCAGTGTAAAAGGTCAATCACCTTTTTAGCGGGTTTGTCTGCAAAAAACCCGCTCATAGCCGCTAATTTTTCCAAAGCTATACTAGACTTAGTCTTGTTCTGCTCATCTCGTTTTCTGGTTAGCTATTTCCCTTGTAGCTAACAAAGGTGATTACAGATCTCAACTGAATCTTTGAGTTTTTGTGTTTTACTTACAAATGTTGAAAGCTGAACCTGAGTGGATTCGGTAATGGATTCAACACAGGATTCAGATCCAGTAAATCACTTCGAACCCCAGCCCCAATAATACATTTAATAAAACGACAGAATAAAATCAACCCTGTCTGCATGTTAGATGGCCCTGTGGGTCGTCTATGTTACAACAAGCACTGTCGAAAGATACGTCACATCAGCTACTTTGTTTCAAGCATACTAATGCCTTAACACTTCAAGGGACAGCTAAAAGGTAGAATTTCCACTGGGGCCACTCTCGCCCAAAATACACTGACTGAATATTTGACACTGTTGTGAAGTTAGTTTGAAAATACAAAATATGATACTATTTAACAAACAACACAAAGGGAGCGGCTGCTCAGTAGGCAGATCAGGTTTGATCCAACACATATTGACAGGTGTGGGTACAAGCCTTTGCAGTACAGTAAAGTTGGCTGTGTGGGTGAGGACAGGGAGGACAAAACACAGGCATTTTGCTACTGGTGCCAGCAACAACCCCTGCCACACACACACGCACACATGTGCCACCTACACAGATGAAAGCGTTGGCTCTGTGGCAGACCACTCTGTGTCTCCCTTAGGGGCCCCATTGAGGGCTATTGTTGCTATTTATGGAATAAAGAGTCAGCAGGAGGAATGCCAGTGTGTATCTTACAGTATGATGTGTGTGCTTTTGTGCTTGTGTGGCCCTCGGTTTCTGCAACACACACACAGACACACACACACATACAAATGGGTGGTTCCATATCTGAAGTGTGTGTATGAATGTGGTGCCTACTTGAACATTTCCCATAAAGTTGTTACATTCACACTGTGGCTGGATCTTCATATCTTAGTACGCACACACACACACACACACGCTCACTCACAATCCACTGAGAGGGAAAACCGCAGCCTTGGATGGTTTAAGAGTCTTAATGTCAACAACCACCTCTAAAAGCACAAGTGTTTGTGGTGAGCAGCCATTTAAGATAAGCCAGAGGCTACTGAACGGAAAAGACTGATATCATCAAAACAGAATGTGCTGGCTGTAATGGCAGCTGATGAAATGTTTTACAAATGAATCAAGAGGGATGAAAAGTAAAAAGAGAAAGAAGCAGTCAAAGAAGACACTGATGATAAAATGTATCATAAAAGAAGCAAGCAATGACGGAATGAAGGAAGGAAGATGATTGAAAAGAGAAGCGGGGTGTAGTAGAACTATTGAATAAAGAAAGAAAGAAAGAGGAATGAAGAACAATAAATGGTAAAAAGATAAAGCCATGATGGATGAAAAAACAAAGGGAAAGAAAACGTAAATTAAAAAGTTAATTAGGTAAAACAAATGAGTTTTTCAGGTGGGTCTCTCAGCTTTTGAGTAACTTTTTAATTTGGCAAAAATTCAGGGACAGTTACTAGCACCTGGCGAACAGCCAAACACACGAAAACCAAGAAATCAGAAAGCAATAAACCTTATGCTGTGATTAGATTTACAACAATCTTATTTGTACTGGTGTAGTGAGAAAAAAAGCTTTTGTCTGATGAAATGTAATTTGATTTAGCAGCATGCAGCCAGTGAGTTCGGGACATTAGGAGAGCAGGGTGCTGGAAGCTGCCAAGACCAGGAACATGGTCTCTAACCCAGACGCCCACCCAGGTGTGCGCGGATACAGAGGAAAAAAAAGAAAAAAACATAATGGATTTTATACAGTCAGTAAAGGACGAGACATTTTGCACTTAGCTTACTTTGTTTTCTACAAATTGAAAAATAAGATTCAGTAAGAGGCTGCAGAGCATTCAAATTCAATTTGTAGCTCATTATTTTAAAAACGCTTTTCTGTCCCTTCCTCTGATATTCAAATAATTAAAGTATATCAATTTGAGCAAATTGGCAAATAATTGAACAAATTGTTCGCAACACAAATGATAATTTGGAGCCCTGGCAGTATGGCGGAAAACATGGCAAACAACAAAGATATAGAAAGAATGACAGAAGAGAGAAAGAAGGAATAGACCTATATGAATCACTTTGGTTCCAGTTTTGTGGTCTCTGTGTCAGGTTTTAGGATTTCTGGGTTTAAATGCAGACACAAAATTAAGTCCGTGCTGGAATGGTTCAAGAAATTATTTAAAAGTCATAATATGTAACTTTTCCACATTAAAATGTCTTATATATTACATATTTTTTGAGTTGTGTACTTACATTATTCCAAATGTTTCCAGCAATTCTCAAACTTAGTGAAATATGTGATTTTAATATGGTAATGCTCCGTGTCATTTGGTCGCCTGTGCTTCATTTTATAGAGATAGTAGAGATAGACAGGACAGTCAGGGGAGAAAGAGAAGGAACGCAATGCAGCAAAGGGCCCCAGCTGGATTCGAACCAAGGCCACTGCGTTAAGGACTCAGCCTTAATACATGTAAGCACTCTACCATGTGAGCTACCAGGGTACAGGGTAAGATACAGTTTTTACACCTCAGCTATGTATTTTAACTGGATGAAGGATTTTAGTCATCGGATGTCTGGATCTTAAGTTATCAGAGAAATAAGCCAAGCAGATGTTAGGCAGCTCAGCTCCCAACCTCTCCAAGATGTCCTTTGTCTGCCAAATCTTGTCAGTGAGCTGCTGGTTTTTAACGTGGAACTGCTTTATTCAGTGTTTCTACTGGTTTAAATCCCCTGCTCCTTTTGCCAGAGAGAGGAGGACACCTGTGGATAATTTGGCTGCCGGTAAAAACCCTTCTGAACAACTGACACTGAAGTAATCCAAACCAAGAAGAAGCTGACGGCAATAGTGGTGAAGACAACAACTCCCATGATCCCACACCACTTCATAACGTCACCAAACCTTTGTTAGTGTTTTGACTGAGAAACCCCGAGTGGCAGAAGTTACATACCGTGTATTTAACAATGAAAACATAAATGTCTTACTTTGAAGGTGAAACAAATCGAATCTGGGGCGGGACAAAAATCCAAAATCCAAAAAGTCCAAATGTACAGGAACCAAGATAAGAAAAATAAACACAGAAAACAACAAGGGAATAGTAACAGAAGCACAAGGAAACACAAGGGAGACTGAAGTGACCTATTGACAGAGTGAGAGGAACACAGAGACTACACACACACAACAGGGGAGCAGGTAAAGAGACACAGATGCAACTAATTGGGGTGGAGCAGGCAATCACAACAGGTGGGAAACACACAGGGAGAGGAAGTAAAACCAACTGTGAACACAACAGGTGAGATATTTCAAAATAAAACAAGAAGTTGGTTAGGAGTCCAGAAAGTCATACGGGACCAGATCTTGTCTGATCTCTGTCTGAACTGAAGGGCAGAATATTTTATCTTTCACACCAAGGTAGAAATAATACAGATAAACTGATGCTGCCTCACTCAACTCTTAGAGGTCGCCTAACAATAAAATTTAACCGTGGGTCGTAATAAGCTCTTTACACAAACGACTCATTGGGTCGTTCTTTATGAGAGGACAGCCTCCCTCAGGATGTTGTGTGGAGCATCCATGAGACCAAATGTTTAAGTATTTAATGCAAATTTTGAGTTTTTACCCATTAGATTTGGTTTATTGCAGTTGTTACTGGCATGGTGACACCCATTATGCAAATTTAATATTTGTCGTCGACAGTATATTAGGAGTAATGGTTCATAATAGAGTAGCTCAGTGGGTAATGCTATTAGAGGTCCTGGGTTTTCGACCATTGGCCTCATTGTTAGAGTTGCCTCTTGTTCATCGTGTACTGGGATAGGCTCTATCACCCCTTGTCTCAGCAGGGCAGGTAAGGAAATTGATGTATGTATGGATTCTTAACGACCACACACACACATACACACCTACACGCACGCAAAAACAACCCAGCTGGCACAGCTTTGTGCAAAGGAGAATTTGTCCAACTGCTGCTGAGTATTACTGCTTTCCAATAAATACCAGACTTACCATATTTATAAGGGGCTGCCTGTTGGTTTATGTGGGAGCTGTGTGTGTGTATTATAAAAGACTGAGAGGCAGGAATGGAAAAAGCATAAGTGGAGGAGCTGAGCGAGGAGGAGTGATATAACAGCTGGGTAATGTTTGCAGGGCATCCACCGACAGAACCTCATCAAAACTAAAGATGATTCTTTTAAAAACATTACTTACTAACAATATATAGTCTAAATAGCAAATTGGACTAAAATTAGTTAGTTTGAAAAGCTGTCTCATATTTTTGGGGGGGAAAATATTCTAAAATGGTAACAATTATCTTTTTTTCTCTGTTTCTTTCATTTTATTTTTGAACAAGGCTTGGAAATCAAATTAATGTCTAATACTTAATCTGTGTGTGTGTGTGTGTGTGTGTGTGTGTGTGTGTGTGTGTGTGTGTGTGTGTGTGTGTGTGTGTGTGTGAGATCAGTGATTTATGCTACTAAGCAAAGTTAAAATCTGTGTTAGTAGGTTACACTCTCAGCAAAGGCCAACCACAAGAGACCTGCCTGAAGTGTGTGTGTGTGTGTGTGTTACACTGCATTCACTTGGTGTGTGCAGAAATTTTGATGCTTGTGTTCTTGTATGCGCACACATCTATGTGTATAATTGTGTGATGTTATGTCAAAGCAAGCGTGAGAACCGGGTCAGTCTCCTGAGGAGAGGAGTAACAGTGAGATGAAGAAGCAAAGAATAAATGAGGGCAGGAGTGATGAGAAAAGGAAGAAGAAAGAGGTGAAGAAATGCTGATGCAGAGAGATCACTGACTCTAAACTAATTAGAGGGCTAAAACCAAACTTTAGCATTATAGTATACAGTTAAAGCCAATTAAGAAACAGTGCAAAGTGGAGCAGATGGCCAGAGATGTGGGGCAGCCACTTATTTAGGCCTTGGAAAGAAAAAAATATCACTAAATTCACTGAACTGGATTTGTTCTTACTGTGGCTTGACATAGGCTACTGCCACACTCCTTACTTCTTCAGTGTGTTGGTTCATATACACAGACACACACACAGAAAGAGAGAATCACACAATATGTGTCATCTCTAGCAGTAAGCTAGTTATCTCAAAATGTCATAATTTGTGTTCCATCATTACCCTCACACATTTAAGATGAATTAGTTGAGTGGGCGACAAATTTCCTATTGTAATCTCCACCAAGCCTGGGTGCTGTGGTGTGTGTGTGTGTGTGTGTGTGTGTGTGTTTTCATGGTACGAGTTAATTAGGAACAAGCTTTCACGGCTCGATTAAGTGAAGAGAATCTTTGATCCTTCATGCTCTGGCCTCTCATGGGCACAAACACCAGAACAACTCTGAGACACAGAGCGAGTGAGGTGGAGTGAACTGTGTGTGAGACACAAGGCGAGGGTGAAATGTGAAAATGAAGCAAAGGAGAGGCAAAATATAGGAAAGATGGAAGGAGGGATGGAGCGGACAAAAGAAAGTTTTCAGTCAAGCACATAACATTTGATTTTTAATCTAAAAAATGTGATCTTATGGTTTCTGTAAACAAAAACATAGGTCAAACAAAGGTCCATGAGCAACTCTTTCCTGTTTTCTGAATGAAATGAACACAAACAACCAAATCACTTGTTATTTAGCCTTTATTAAATAATAATAATAACATTAAAAAAGAAATTCTTCTGTACAAAGTCTACAAACAACAGTTTGAGTTATCTGGCCAGTGCCGTAGTTATGTCTTAATGTAGGGTGCATTTGTGTGTGTTTGCGTGTCTGTCAGTTGTGCATGTATGTGTGTGTATCCATCGAGACAGAAGAGGTAATACTATCTGGACTTCCAGAAGGAAAGAGTTTAAGTCAAGCAGGGGGAAGAGGGAGAGAGAGAGAGAGAGAGAGAGAGAGAAGTTAGGGTGGGTGTGTTCATGTGTGTGGTGTTTCTATATGCGCATGATTGTGTGTCTCACTGATCAGTATGAGCATCGTGTGTTTGCGAGGGAGAAAGAGTCGGACAAAGATAGCAGTGGGGAGAGAGAGAGAGAGTGAGTGAGAGAGATAGAGAGACACTATAAGAGAGCTCCAAGGCACTTGGAAAACAGTCCAATGACTCAAGGATGGACAGAAAACCCTCCATCTCTCTCTCCATTGTTCCCCTCCCTCCGCCTCTCCTTCTCTGACCATCTTTCAGCTCCTGCTCATAATCCCCTTATTTTCTTTTGTTTATTTCATCTCAGTCGGTCTCCTGGCTACATGCATGTGTGGTCTTGAAAGAGGAGAGATGAGAGAGAAAGACAAAAGGAAAGAATGGGGGCTCCAGGCAAAGATACAACAAGTGTGACATGTTTGACTCCTTTTTCCCGCCTCTGCTTCCTCTGCTCTTTCGATTTACCCCCCAAGAGGACAACAACTTGACCCGGGTAGTTCGCAGACTCAGAAAACACAATAAAGGATGTTCTAGGATGGACCTACCTCTGCTGTGGCTAAGCAAAGTATAAGAGACTTATACAAAGAAGACATCTGTTCCTCCGGTTGTTAAGATTTCTGTCAGGGTCACGTTGCCTCTTTGCTTGTCATTCCCGCCGTGTTGTGACTGTCTCTCTCTCTCTCATCCTCTACCTGTCTCGTTTTATGTTTCACTTTGTCTCATTGGCTGTCTGTGTGTCTGTCTGTTCACCCCATCTGTCAGCTCTATGTCTCATTGGATATGTTTACATGCACAGAGTCACACTTCCAGTTGTTTAGATGAACCTTTTGATTCGACCCTGTCGTAGACTTTGACTGACTATGCCGATAAGTTAAATGTTCCTGACCACAGTTTAAACAGTCGACGAGCCAAAAACATCTTTAACTGTGTGTGACATTTCACTTCAAATACAAGCACAAGGAATGTAGTAATTACTGCTTGTTACCATGTTTTATGTTGCCATAAAATTGGACCCATGATGCAAAGCTCTCCTATGAATTCTGCTCATGTACAGGTAATTAGCAACTGTCATGTATGTTTACTAGCAACATCTACTTCTAATGAAGGAAGTAGTGTGGCTTGAATACTAAATACTGTACAGGTGTGGAGGTCAGGATGGATGGCCGGTTGTACAGAGAAGTTTGACCTTCACAAATAGCTTTTAGTTGTCTAAACATAACCATTATATTATGCTTTCATTGAAACATCTGTACATAGCAGGGAAAACATAAGAAAAATGTTCCAGATATGTTTAACATGACAATTCTACAAATATGTTGATATTAAAAAACAGCACGTGAAAAGGCATTAAAGGTACCCTGTTGAGTTTTCTTGTACATTTGTACTCATTAAACATTGGTAAAGCATTGCATTGGTTACATTCATGTTTGCTAACTTGCATAATCTTAATTATATATATATATACATACATATATATAATTCATATAATATAATCTTTAATTCTTAATATTTTACTCCCCTATGTAGCTTAGTACAGCACACTGAATCTCGCTGTCCATGTACAAGGACACCGACTGTCAGTCAGAGGAACAGTGTGAAACCATGTTGCTACATGCTTGTGCATGTGCAGGAGATACAAACAAAATGGGGACCCACTCTTAAAAACATCACTCCACAGCGCCACTAGTGGTCAATAACTCTGCAGGGTACCTTTAAGTTTCCACCAGAATGTTTTTAACTGAAACTAAATCTTCTTGGGAGAAAAATATTTTTTGCAAATTTTCTTTTTTGTTGGTCCAGTGACTTCATCAGGCGGATTAATTAACTTCACTGGTTTTAGTTGTAATGTTCAGACATCAACAGGTTACTTGAACTGATAATGAGACTTTTCCTGGATGTAAACATATCCACCCCGCCCCCCTTCTTTCTGTCTGTCTGTCAATCTTTCTGTGTGTGTGTGTGTGTGTGCATGTGTGTGCGGTTGTGTGTGTGTCTCCTTCTGTTCATCAGTCTCTCCAGCAGCACTGGCCCTCCTCGATGGCTGTCCTCCGATACAGCGTATACTGTAGTTAGCTTAAGGCTCGATTGTGTGTCCAAGAAAGTCGACAGTACGATTTCCATTCTCCTCTTTGAGTCATTCTTTCTCCTTCCATTTCTGAGCGTCCTTCGTTCAAGGGCTGACATTAAGAGTGGTGGATAAAAGGCAGGATGATTAATCACTCTTAGTCCGTTCTCCACCCAGCATCTTTTAACACTTGTTCAGACCCCCCTGTGCACATACACAGCTCTTTGGCAATCCATAGGTTGCAATAAAACAATCACTGACATTTTGTTCACACAGTGTCTGTCCTTCATTTTGGGCATCATACAGTCTGAAAAGCAAAAAAATATAGATATATACCAAAGACAAACTCTAGAATACTGAATCTAAAGCACGACTCCATAACAGCATGTTAGATTTAGATAAACCTCTGATTTTCTGTCTTCCATCTCACTTTACCTTTCTTCTACTCTTAAAGACTGATAATCTGTAATGGAAAATGTGCCAAAATAGAAAAGGACTGAAGTAACAGTTAAGACCATAGAGTCCAACACAACGCTAAAGAAAGTCTAAAAATGGCATAAGAGCTCTACAGGGCGGCTACGAACTAAAGCTGGCTTTTCTTTACCTTTTTTTTTTTTTCCAAACAGACACAAGTCTAAAACAGAACAAAAACAGTCACCATTACTCTTCTATGCCACTGGTTTCACAAAGCGCAGACCAAGGGCAGACAAGGGAGTGAGCGAGCGCCGTATGGCAGGCTAATGGACGTTTGAAACTCACAGAACTCATATCTAAAACTTTCAGAAACAAACAAAAAAAGAAAATGTCCTTTTTCATCCTCTTTTCCTTCTTCGCCTTTAGAAATCTAGATTCATTTGAGTTGTGTGGTTTGATATTCTTTTTTATACTTCTTTAGGAGGGGTGGGGGTGGGGGGGGCGGGGTTAGGCATTCACTTGATATGTGTTGATTTCAGTCAAAAGTACCCACATTAAATGGTCCACTGGTGCTGAAGTCTTCACGAACAGTCAGAAGCTGGGACTTTTTGATTTCTGCATGCCGTCTCTATTGGCCACATTCAAATTCAAGCTCTTGAGGACAAATCTGTCGTTGCCCTTCTGCAAAGTACCAGCCACGGGAAAATGTTAATGAAATTCCTGTCGTCATTAAGAATCCCATCACCAATATTTTCACCCTAGACTGTGCTGTCATTTGTGGTCCAAATGTCCAGATTGTCATGGGTGCTCTAGTCTGTCCAATTCAGCTTCATTCCAGTGGCTGGTGGGTTATATTCTATGGTAGATCTGTCATTCATATTCATTTATTCATTCCTTCATTCATTCACAGGCTTTTTAGAATTGAGCAGGCTCTCTCCTGCAGGCGGAGGAGATATGGTACTGTAGGTAGGGGAGACTGGGGTCGGATGTTCCCCCAGTTTAGGCCTCATAGCATGTAGGGGAGATCAAGATCACAAGTTCCCCCCGGCTCGCAAATAAGTGGGGGAAACTCTGGGTTGAATGTTACCCCTTTAGACATCAGAGCAAGGAAGTAGCAGGATATTGGTTAGGGGACACTGGGGATTGAAATAACAGATAGTGCTTCTTTTTCATGTTTTTTTTGTCCAAACAGAACAGAATTACTTTTGCAGGGGATCATGGGACACATCTTTCCCCATTGCTCTCCAGAGTTCTCCTCCTCCTCCTCCTCCTCCTCCTCCTCCTCCGCCTCTTCATGCCTCTGAGCAGCACCTCTGCTGGTTTATCTTTACTTTATGCTTGATCCCGTCGTACAGCTCAAAGTTGTAGTTCTCCAGTGTCGTGGAGGAGCGCGAGGAGAGCCCGCTGTAGGAGCACGTGCAGTAGAGGAGCAGTCCTGCGCAAACTGCACCCAGCAGGACGCCCAGAGAGCTCATCACAATGATGGTGAGGAGGATGGGATCCAGCGTGTACAGCCAGGCGTTGTCCTTGTCTTTCTCTGACACCAGGGTGACGGAGGGAGGGTCCACATCAGAGGAGGAGGGGGTGGAGAAGGAGGACGGCCACCCTGGGAAGATGTATTCTGGAGACAGAAGAGTAAACTTTAGAAAACACTTCTAGAAATTATTAGAAATGTTAAAGTTAAATAACCACCACAGACCAGTAGTTCTGCATGTGTTGTGATGTTCAACTTAATGGGTTACAAAACTCAACAAGCTTCAAGTGACTGCTAATTGAGAGATGAATGTAGACCAATAATAATAACAGGAAGATCACATCAAAAAATTTTGATGGAAAACTTTAATTAGTCTTGGTACATTAAAAAAAACAAACAAAAAAAAACGGTATATTCCTTAAAATTGAGACTACGTAACATTTACTAAGCAGTTCCTCCGTGGCCACAAGAGACAATTACAATATAATGGCAAATATTGACATGTAGTGTAATGGTTAATATAAGTAGAGATGTGTCATAAAGTGAGTGAACTGACTGAGGTTCCATTTATGCAGCAATATCTATCTAAAGTTATCTTACATTAGCTATTAGTCATACCAGAGCAAGTCAGGCTGTTGCAGCAAAACACTATGGTGTGCTGAAGTGAGCAAGTGTGTATTTTATTGCTTATATACTTAACATTTCATATGTAAGAAGATGAATGTGGTCTTGCTTCCTTTGAAAAGTCACAGTCTCACTTTAAAGAAATTGATTTAACTGTATTTGAGGCAAATGTCCAACATGGCTCATATTCAAGAACAGCTAATTCTACTACACACGACCCCAGTTGTTACTGACTTCAAAAAATTTGGAAGCATAATGCAATTAATTACACTAAAGGTGCTCTCCGGTGTGTCTGGTGTGTGTTGTGAGTGCTGAAGTGTGCACATCTACTTAGTAGAAGCAGTCATGCTAATCCACTTAATGAATGTATACACATGAACAAGCCAATCCACAATTAAGTACTGCATTTAGAGTGCTTTATGGAAGAACACACCGAAACGCACGCACGCACGCACGCACGCACGCACGCACGCACGCTCGCACGCACGCACGCTCGCACGCACGCACGCTCGCACGCACGCACGCTCGCACGCACGCACGCTCGCACGCACGCACGCTCGCACGCACGCACGCTCGCACGCACGCACGCACGCACGCACACACACACACACAGAGACACAAAGAAACACAGACAGGAAAGCAGTAAACAGACAGTAAATAGTCTTGTTTAGTGAGGTAAAGGCTGAGTACTCTTCTTGTATCTGTCAAGAGGCTGGGAGAAACACAGGATAGTAACACATGCATGTGGGCGCACACACACACACACACACACACACACACACACACACACACACACACACACACACACACACACACACACACATACGGTTACACACATACAGATACACACATGCCCAGGAAGTAAACCGTGATTGTTACAGACAGATGTTTTTCTAGGTGCCCAGGAGGAAGCTGTCTGTCTCAATTTGTCTGCCATGGAACATGAAAGAGGAGGAGAGGAAATGCACACCAACATGCCCACATGCACACACAGACACACACTTTTGAATCCTCTCTCGCACTCTTCCCTTCTCTATGCACACACACACACGCACACGCGCACACACACGCACACGCACACGCACACACACACACACACACACACACCAGAGATTGTCACTGTTGCCACAGGCTTTTTTCCAGTGGAATCACAAGTAAACTGAAGAGCCATAGGCATGCCTCATCTTAAAGAGCAATTTCACTATTCTTTGGGTGAGACTTGTAAAACAGCCAGTATAGCCTTAGGCTGAGAGGAAGAGAAGAGAAGAGAAGAGAAGAGAAGAGAAGAGAAGAGAAGAGAAGAGAGCAGCAGCTCACCTCCATTGATTGGGTGCTTGTTATTGAAAACAGGATCTTTTCCGAAATCCATCGGCCTGGGGTCTGCAAAGAAGACAGACAGAATAACAGTATTAATCTCAACCATCCAGTCAAGCTGGAGCCACTCTAGAGTCCACATCATGTTGTGATAGCATCACTCCATCTCTTATGTTGTCAGCACACAAGCTACATTTGTAGATGGAAATCAAACTGCACAAACGGCTCAAAGAGTGACTGATCTTGTTTAAACTTTCTAAAGAGATCAGGCAGGAGATTTCTTATAACCCGTTTTGTTCTGTGCTCAGTCTGTCAAGGGAAAATAACTAAACATTTCACCTAGACTACCTGCATAAAGCCAGCAAGTTTCATTATGTGATAAGCATCAATGCTCTTTTTTTTATTTGCTTAGAAATGAAAACAGAGTCAAGAGATTGAGAGAATGAGTTGAAAGATAGAAAGGAGAGAGAGAGAGAGAGCACGGGAACCTGAACTGTGAAAAATGAAAACCACATACCCACACACACACACACACACACACACACACACACACACACACACACACACACACACACACACACACACAAAACGGTTTCATAGAAAAATATTACTTTTATTACCTTCACATTCCCCACAATATATTTTCTTTTTATTCTGAGACCGTGAAATTCAACAAGCTAAAATATCACTTAATATTTCTGAGGCAGGCCGCAGTGCAAGGCTTTGAAGGGTTTGGAGGCTCAATCCTGCTTCAATTCAGTTTTATTCAAGGAAATTGCTATTACAATCCCCAGAAAAAACAGAGCAATATCTGGGCAGCTGATAACCATTTATTGCAGGGGCAAAGGAACCAAAAACGCATTATGAAGTGAAACAGTAACAGATATTCAAAAGATAAGAGGTGGAAAACTAATTTAGTAGATATGAAAAAAAGATACAGAGCCTCATTTCCTCAGTTAGGTGAGGTCATTTTTCTATGAGACAATTTCTAACATGTGGCATCTCCATATTATACCATCTATAAACAGCCTTTACAAACTTCCAGTGCTCTTCAATCTGTAAATAATATACATTAATACTTTTAACTGACACCTGCTATCTGTGACAGAAATACAATTTACACATGGATTAAATATGAAGTAATTTACTTGAAATTAAAGAAGTGACTGAATCAATCTTTAATTGTTTGAAATTGACCCAAAATTGACCTCCAAAACCAATAAGAGAGTAAACAAAACAAAGTCACTCAATTTAAATTCAATTCAAATATTATTACAGCAAACAACAAACCCCACGTTAATTGAAGGGTATTTCATCCCAAGTGTTTGGTTGTTGAAATTTTCTTTGAATTGAAATCTAATTATTTGATTGCGAGTCCGACCCCTCTATTGGCTTTGTGTGTTTTTCTGTAGCTCAGTGTTTAATTTGCTTGAAGTGCAAGGTTGTGAAAATCCAGCGCGAGTCAAAAAGACAATCATTAAGTCGAGGTCTTTGCTTTACACGGGCAGAGAAAGTGCACAAGATTAAATAAAACAGTGATGTGGCTGAAGCCGGGGATGAATGGATGAGCAGTTTACCACTTCAAAGCTGGTGTTATTCAGTCTGAATGAGTCTGAATGAGTCTAAACTAGTCGCAGCTTTGAATTAGAGCTAACTCAAGTTCATCCCTTGCTGAGGCCACATTTCAGAATGATCCGTCTTTAACAGATTTACATCAAGAAAAATCTTTCTGATTAATAATAATAAAAAAAACCTCAATTATTACAACAAGAACACAAAGAACAATAGAAATAACATCATCGATTCACTTGATAAAAATGACATCATCAAGGTAGATTTTTCAAAAACTCAATATGAAGCTGTACTTTACCCCTAAGATCTGTGGTTTAACGTCACCAAAACAGAGGAGTAAAATACAGGCGATCAAAAAGACAAGACAGACGTCTCAAAGCATGCAAGCTTGGAGAACCATGTTTTTAAATCAAGTTGGCCTCAGTCTGTCATCTTGTTCAATCTGAAGGTATTCTGAATAGGCAGTTAGCCCTGAAACTAAAACACTACCTGTAAAGCTAAATGTGCTAAATATGGTTGATCCCAGTAGTCACACTGTGAATTATAATACTGTATGCAGGTCTGAAATGTGATCTTCTAGACTTATAGCATGCACATGAAGGCATCTCATCAGTGTTCTCTTCTGTCTTCTGATCGTGTAAATGCACAGTCTCACAACGGACCCTAAATGCTCCTCTGTCACAGTCAACTGAAATCACCGCAGTCCTCAACAAAACATTAAATCACCAACAGAGAGATAGGAAAAAGAAGCGGGATAAAAATGAGGGATGCTCGGACACTGTTTGGACGGCTGTTGAACACTTTCTAATGATCCTGGCTTAAAGCCCTCAGGCTAGGATCCTGAGAAGAATCATCACGCGGATCTGAAAGGAGATTAAAACTCCCTGTGGCCCCATTTTATCTCCACTCTCCAATTAGTAAAGAGAAGAATAAAAAAAGGGGGGATGTTTTTTTTATTCCGGCAAAGACATAGATGGCTCTTTGGCACCATATTCGGTTCCAGTGGGGGCCCAAGGACCTGTTAGAGTGCTTTCACTTGTAATATTTCTCAGAAGAAACAGAGGAGGCGGAGGAACGGGGGAAAAAAAACACAGAGATGGTCTGAGGGCTAGAAATGCTTACCGCAGGGTTTTATGAATGCAATCAGCTCCATTAACTAATTAGAAATATTAAAGGGCTTCAAAGTAGTCTATGATGGAGAAGGGAGCGGGAAGTGAGGGAAAGTTGATTTAAAAGTGCTGCATGAAAAGATGCCAGCACATTTTCCAAATCTTGCAAAAAGTTTGATAGAGGGAGAGAGAATAAAAGAGAAAAAGTGCACGGGTAGCACAACATAAATACAGTCGTATATCATTCTCCTATTTGAATC
The DNA here is from genome assembly GCF_002260705.1 of Seriola dumerili. Classification (NCBI taxonomy): domain Eukaryota; kingdom Metazoa; phylum Chordata; class Actinopteri; order Carangiformes; family Carangidae; genus Seriola; species Seriola dumerili. Next base: position 4,664,146 of record NW_019174307.1, read on the forward strand.
TCGGACCCACATTGATTGGGTTACAGCACAGGGCTGCTAGAATGAGTCATATAATGTGTAAATCACAAGCGAGTCGATTGAAATGGAAGTGGGGGTGGGGTGGGGGTGGGGGTCGGGGGGCAGAAAATGGATATGCAAGCACAAAAAAACTAAAGTGCTTGTTGACTAAAGCACAAAACAGAATTTTATGAGACACAATACATTGGAATAAGTCAATATGGTGAATATGGAAAATGAGTGAAACAGCGATTTAAATAGCTGAATCTGATAGCACGGTGGATTCCTCGCTAAGACGGGGTTGTGTTTGTTAGACGGTGCATGTGAGTGTATGTGTGCAGAGCATATAATGTGTATCACATCTCACAGTCTATTCTGCCAAAAGACTCCTTTCATCTGCTTTTGTGTTTGAAACAACCTGCCCTCCTCCTTCAATTCTCTCCCTCCTTCAGTCCAAACCCCAACCTGCCTCCCTGTTAGCCTTCCTCTTGGAGTAAAGAAAAAAAAAATCTATCTTTAGAAAGTATAGAGAGCATTTTTTCTTTTTTTTTTTACTTCTTTCATCTCACTCCATCTCTGGGCGCATTCTTTGGAGGGAAAGGGGGCTCACTTAATGGGCCCTTCTCCTCTGAGAGATTTTGCTCTATTCCATTTCTGCCTCTCATTTTCTCTCCTGTGTTTTTTACTAGGAGGATTTGCGATGAAGGGAAAGAGTAGAATAGGAACAAGCGGGTTTTGATAAAAAAAAAAAAAAAAAAAGAAGAAAAATAAAATAAGGCTGGGGGATTTAGGCATGAACAAAATGATGTAGGGGGGTAGCACACAACAGAGAAGTCCAGAAAACAAGTACCACAGAGGTACGCCCAATTTCACAGGCGTGGATCTGAATAGAAGCTGATGCTGGGCTTCTCTATCCAAAAGCACATTAATATTCCTTGTTTTAACATCATCATCTTTACATATAACACGTTGATTTGCTTCAGTTTTGGGCCCCTTTCTGAATTAAACTGGATGCTTTCAGTGAGGGACAAAATGGCTTCAACTGGAGGATGTGACACCAAATGAAAGTGAAGAAACTTGTTAAGATCATCTCAGTGAACACAATCGACATAATTGTTGCCCTAATAACAATAGTAAGTATAAAAATAAACAAAGTATAACTATTATACATCAGAAACACATATAGGCCTACTGTAACATGTGATTACAAAGAAAAAAATGGCATTTAATTCACCACCAGTACATGGCCCAACTTATTTTTCTTTAAGATTCACAGTAAATGTAAGAAATCATCAACCTTCAATAAATGAATATTAAGAAGAAAAGTGCTAATGTTACTCTCAACATTGCAAAATAACGTGTAACACAACTTAATCAGAAGTGCATCATGTTACACTCGAGTAAATATTCACGCAAACTTACATCCTGTTCTCTTTCAACACGGAGGAATACGCAGTGATGGATGCCAAAATATAAATGTGAGCAGGTGATTTAAAAAAAAAAAAAAATGTTATCTGACGGTCGCGCTGCACTGGAATCAGTCTGTACTTAACAGATCATGGTGAATGAAATGATCAGGAGAACTGAGCAGTGAGCTTGGATCAGCTCCTCTATGAAAAGCTTTGTATGTAAGATGCTCGTTGTCACAGCATGTTTGGTCTCACCTGTTCAATACAAGCAATACTGGCAATTTGGTAGCTAAATTCTTTTCAGGTTACCAGGCCAATTTGCTAAAAAAAAAAAAAAAAAGTCTGGACATGTAATCCAGGATAACACACAAAATGCATGTGCATAAGTATGTCCATAAAATAAAGATATTAAGATTTTCTTTTCAATTGCACAGACAAGAAGGAAAGCATACCTGCACCTTCAGATACTTCGGATACTACTAATGAATGCAGGACATACTAAGATGTTTAGTTTGAACATTAACAGACACAGGCATTGGGTTATCCATGAGATCCAGGCAACAAACTGTATAGAGTCAATTCATACTCTTATTTGACACTGAGGCACGACCTCGTTCTGGAGGTGAAGAGGTAATAGTTTTAAAGCACATTTTTAAAGAAAAGGCATATCAGGATGTGATGAAAAATGCACTCAAGGTAACACATGGGACTTGTAAAGTCTTGAGGTGTCCGTGCATATGTGTGTGTGTGTATGTGTATGTGTGTGTGTTTGAGACTTTTAAGCCATTGCCTGTTTTGATGCAGTGTGTGTTTGTTTCTAGGTGTGCAGGATGCGATTTAAGTCGTCTCATCCTATCTTTCCCTTGTGTAAACCAGGCAGAGAACAGCACGGCCCTGATCCCTTGTTCATAGAGCAAAGGAGCAACAAACGCTGGAAGTGTAGCTGTCTATCAGTCATGGCTGGACGGAGAACGCTAATTCTCCTTTTACCTCTCCCCTTTTCTGCTCTTAATCTGTCTCTGTCACTCCCGGTCTCTCAAAGGCTAGTGAACAAATAAACTGCAGCTCCATTCAGTCCCAAAGAAATAGCCTCCTCTTTTCATGCAGCACACATTGTGTCTTCTCTCCCTCCCTGTACCTGTGTGTAAATCCCCTCACTGTCAGACAGGGTATTTGTCCAAGCTGCAGACCAGAGCAGGGCAGCCAGACTCATCCTGCTCTGACATTGTAGAAGAGGAAAATAAGCTGTTACAATGTTGACATTATACACTGCAAGTACATGTTTTGTCCAGAGTCAATTCGTCAGTCTACCTGTGTTTCTGTTGTTATTCCCTCTCATATTCAGATTGTAATGCAGCTGTCAAAGCCAGTATGCTCTAAAGAACAGCAAAAAAGTTGCACTATGTCGTTTTTCTCAGGCTCTCATCAGCCATCAGAATCAAAGTTCTTTTATCTGCTCTCCCCAGTGAGGGATATTTATAAAGTTCAGCGTCAGGACATCATTCTACTAGTTCCAGCCGATAAGGAAATTTAGCAAAAGTGCATCCTGGTCAGTCAGTGAGATCAGTCATATGCAACAGGTACTAGTGTTGTAGTGTCTCCCCAGTGTAGATTCTCATCAGTGAAGAGTGTCGATTTTGCTGAATACCTCTGTTGATCATTCATTTAAGGGAGTTTTCACAACCCTTGATCACTTTAATAAAATTGTATCATTCACATTGTCCATTGTGTTTCAACACTGGGAATCATGGCAGTCATCTTTCTCCAGTCTGATGGTGAGCATGGGTTCGAGACTTGGCCCGGTACCTGGGTACAGGTGGTTTTGGTTGGGGCTGTGGATCAGATTATAAGTGAGGTTTTGGTTCTGGTAGCAGTTTTGGTGAGCTTGCTGATTCGGATGTTGGCTGTTGTGGTACATCACTGAATGATGATGATGGCTACTGCTGGTCTTCTTGGTTGCCCAGTGGTACCGATGGCAGCACAGTATCACCACCACAGTTACAGTGACCAGCAGCAAGACGGCGCCGGCTCCCGCCAACACATAGTACCAGTAGGCAGGGACGGGCTGCGCCACCACTGTGTCTACTGTGGGCTCCATCCCAGACATGGCACCCCCTGGAGGGCAGGAGGACACATTTACTGGATGGCTCAGTGGACGAGCGAGGCAGGCATGCAGACCGCATCGGAGCTGTTGATTGTCTAACTGAACGTTCGCTAAGCCCCTCCCCCAGCAATTTGATGGCAATTGTCAAATCAAAACCGTAACTAGTCACGGCAGGTCTGTCAAGCTTTGGATTTCTCCACGTGCTAAAGTGTAATAAGCATTTTAAGAGTGTGGATGGTGTCGCCTATTGGTTTAGCATTTCCAAAACCAGGAATACAAAAACATTCAAGAAATGCATTACACAGTGTCTTTATCTGTTTCAAGGTGAACTACTACTGTTAGCATTTCTGGCTAACTAGCTTTGTTTCTATAGTAACAAGCAGTGCTACTTTAAAGGCTAAGGTGCACATGATTTAACTTAGCACCTGTATTTTCACAGTTTGCTTGAAACACCACAATGACACTCCTGCCTGATCTTACACTGTCCTACAACTCCACTATACTGCTATACAAGAACAATGCTATTTGTTATTTACATAGATCATCAGTGCGGATGGACTTATTTCCTTGGATGTACAGCTTTAGCCTCAGAATTTAAGTACAACATAATGTATTACATTTTATATCATTATATTAAATATGAAACATTATATTTAAAACCCCTTTTACATGAATCTCATTTCGAAGCGAGTCAGCTGGAAACATTAAAGAGACAGTGGCTAATGTTAACTTAATTGAAAAATCTGCCAGCAAAAGTTGGCAGCGAGCAAAACTGATGGTCATCAGGCATGAAATGAGAAGCCTGGTTTTGTTTACATCTCTCCAAAATCAGGGACCCATTGTTTAAAAAAAATAACTGAGAATTTTGAGTGCTAAATCTGACACAGTCACCATTGTAAATGCTGTGCGAGAATGGAAAAGCTTGACAGACCTAGCAACAGTAACTAAAGGGAGGTCAACAACTGGAGCAGTGAATTGAAGTGATTGCCTTGCTGGTAGACATTGGCTTACATATACGATCAACAGCGGGCAAAAACAGCAGCTTCCAGATTTATCTCACTGTGCCAATATTCAAACAAACGCTATGTCACTTCCACTTTTCTACTCATAGTATTTTCGGTTGATGCAAACGTCACAAGCATTAGCTGCACATTGACACGCAGAGGCTCATGCCATGCATTCACATTCGATCAGAGAATGCAAAGCCTTGATTATGCAGTGACTGATTGCAACATTGGGTTGGGGAGTGTTAAGTGGTTGTATTTCGTAGAACGCAGTTGTGTTTATCAGGGCAGGATCCCAATGAAGGGAGTCGAGTGGCAAGAAGAAGAGGAGGGGAGAGACAGAGAGAGAGAAATTACAGGGGCAGAGAAAGGATAAGAGAGAAGGCATTATTGGAAGAAAGAATGTAGTGAAATAGAGAGGGGTGGTAGAAAGTGAGAGGAGAGAGGGTGGGAGGGAGGAGAAGTGAGGGGAGAGAGCTAATCCTGCCATGATATCTTTAATCCTGCATTAAAGGGTTTGTCTGAAACTTCAATACTCTGTCAACTCACTGTGAAAGAAACCCGCTGAGAGAGAGGTTAAGGAGGAAGGAGAGACAGAGAAAAATAAAGGGAGAGAATGAAAGAAAGAATGCAAGCAAGAAAGAAAGGAAGAAAGAAAGAGGAAGTAGAGCCAGGGCGAGTAAGAACTAGACAGAGACGAGAAAGAAGAGCGGAATAATGAAAGAAGGGGAAGGGGAAGGAGAGGTGCAGAGAGAGATACAGAACCTCAAGGAAACCAGAGAGCTTATGTTTTTTTTTTGTTTTTTTTTTTAAAGTTCAGATGTACTCTTTTAGGGTTTAAAATTAGCTTTGATTGTAAAGCTGCACTCTAAGTACAGAGAGCTTTCCAGTGGATTAAAACTTTCCAGGGCTGTAAATATTGCCCATTACTTTTCTTTTTTGGGGAGGAAAGGGGGGCAGAAAAAGGAATGTTTCTCAAGAACACCATTCCTAAAGTGAGCTAAAAAAGTGTGGCGTTCAAGTAAGCCATCGTGACCAGAGTTCAGAGGCAGGACCAAGTCATTGTTTTGCAATTCACAAGTCTCAAGCCTTTCCCAAGTCAAGGCAGACAAGTCTCAAGTCCTAAACAAGTCATAAAGCACTTTCACAAAACATGAAGCCATTTTAACAACAGAGTAATAAAATATTACATTCATGCCACTCATGAATGCATTATAAAATTTGTGTTTATGTGCTAGAACAAGTTGGTTCACAAAACAAGTGCGACCTAACTCAATCATAAAAAAAGTAGTGTTGACATATATAGTAAGCATATATATAAAAATAGTATATAGCTCAATTAACCACCACAACATAGAACTGGGCGAAATCAAATCTCAACTTTTTTTTCAGTGCTATGGATGATTCTCCATCTTAATTTATTTTTCTTTTCTCTCTACATGAATTCAAGACACAACATTATTCAAATTAATTTTACAGTTTATCTTATGTTAGTGACACTGGATTATTAGGCAGCTAAAGTTAGCTGCTTTTTAGTTGCGGGTTTTGGAATTGGGACGGGAGCTAGCATCAGAGTCGCTCCCATTCCACTGCAAGCTTTTGCCTCTTTCCTGTGCATGTGCATTCATGTTTTTGTGTCTGTGTGTGTGTGTGTGTGTGTGTGTGCCAGAAGAAATTAGTTTTTGGTTACCATGGATACAAAAACCCAGCAGTGTGGCACATTGGTTCATGTCATGTCAGTGAAGCTGCCTTTGTACTTCGTACCATTAACTAATGATCCCGTTATCAGACTGTGATTAAGGAGAAACATTTCAAAAAAAAAAAAAGTTTCTCCTAAACTGTCCTAAACTGTGAGATTTGTGGGTCGCTTCACTTTATCTCATTTTGCATATTTTTTCTAGAAGGTTTTTCTCCACTGGTCACTTGTCATTTTGGCAGGAGAAGGTTATAAGTAGGATACGAGTAAGAGATCAGCTGAGACATCAATTTAAAATGCTGCTCCCTAATTAGTTACTAAAGGCATCTTCACTCCGTCAGCCAGTCCTCCTCCTCACACTTCCTTCTTTTTTAAAATTTAAAATCTCTTTCATTTCTCTTTTCATTAATTTAGAGTTTATGCCTTAATCGTTCAAAGCCCAGCCTCAGCCTCATTTTTAACCGCAGGACGTTTGCAGAAATCACAGTTAATGTTAGATTTTAAAATGAACCTGCTGTTCACAGAGTTACCTCTTCACCCTCACTCGTCAGTTATCTAAATCAAGACACACAAAAATAAAACACAGCTTAGGATTCAGTCTTGAACAGAAACACCCTGGTTCTTAGCTCACTTTCAAACATCCCAAAGCAGCAATTTAATCCTTCATTGCGGGGCTCGCTCCCATGAAAACACTGCATCTAAGAGCTGACACTGCTGCCATGCTATGACCAGGATCCAACAGTCCTAGAAACCAACCAGCACCGGGTTAAATACTTGAAATAAGTCAGAGTATGAGTCAGGAGATTTTTAGTTTTTGGAGTTCAGCTCTTGGCTTTTACTATTTTTGGGAACGAAATTGATGTGTTTATTAAACTGCAGTGAACAAAACCAAGTGCTGCTTGAATCTGACAATATTCAAAGAACGCTTTTGATCCCTTCTCATACTAGTAACACAGACACACGCACGCACGCACGCACGCACACACAGACAAATTTAGACACACCTTAATATGCTGTCTTACAACCTACCACCCAATTGCGTGGTTTGGTTGCTATGGACACAAACTGAATGAAAGTGCAGCAACCATAATCATGTAGCAGTTATTCTTGTGCTTTAAACCCCCAGGTTAAGAAACGTTTTTTTCTATGCCTGCGCTTCAGTTACAACCTCCATTAAATGCATTATCCATTCTATTATTAAATATTAAATCCATTAAATGACAATTAAAAGAACAAAACACAAATTGCAAACCATAAAAAACATTTATATACTGCTCCTATATACCACTCAGAGTTGTCAAATGGAGTATATACTGTTTATATATTTTTAAATGAGCCCCAACTTTAAAGAAATTCAATGTCACAGTGAAGCCAAGTTTCCTGAAAAATAGCAGTATTTGTATTTTTTCTCTCTAAACAGAAGCAGTCTTGTGGCCAGAGTTTCAGGTCTCAACCCACACTTTGAAAACAGGAGATCCAGTAGCATAATCTGCCTAAGCCCCTTTTTCATCTGCTTTCAGACTGGCCTGTTTGAGGAAGAAGGAGAAAAAAAATAAGGATAAAGAGAAAAAAGAAAAGGGAAGTTGGATGGAGATCAGCTCTGCATTTCATTCAGGTGGGATCAGCAACTTGAGAGGAGAGGAGAGGAGAGGAGAGGAGAGGAGAGGAGAGGAGAGGAAAAAGGAAGAATAACTGAAAACAAAGGAAAGGAGCAGAGTGGAAAAGACTAGTTAAAGTAAAAGTAAAGAGGCAGAGAAGAGCGAGGAGCAAAGTATAGAAAAGGCCAGGAGAAGGAAACAAGAAAAAGTAAAGAGACAGAAGACGAGAGGCTCCTTATATGGTGCTGAATACAGAGAGCGAGAGCTTACATGTTGACAACAAATCAGGATGGAGTAATGGATGAGGAGCGACTGTGCTGCTCTCTAAAATTAGAAAGCAGTGAGGGTTGGACGGGGGAAGCAAGCCCCGCTAACTTCTTTTATTTCACTGAGGCCCCGAGAAAAAGAGCAGATGGAGACGGTTTCCCTTTGAGCAGTTCAACCCTGACCTGTTGGTTTTAACCTTCATTCCCATGTCACCCTATAAGTTGTTGACCATACGAACAAATGGAAATGAACACTGCTTCAGTAATTTGTGGGGGTCTCTGCACTCTACAGGCGCACTCATACACTGAGAATTAACAACTGGATACCCATGAAAGATCACCATTAAATACCATCAAAGACTTGAACCATATCTGTCTGTGGAATGTGCAAATACTGTATACCCTGACGTTACTCCAGTGTTGCTGTTGTTGTAAATAATCTCATGTTTATGGAATGAGAAGTGTCACTCATCACTGAAAAACATATAAGATCAAACTACACAACCAAGAGTATCGGCCCAGCATGCAGGGAGTCATGCTGGTACAATGCAAAAGGATCCATTCCATCAAGTTGCAACGTAGTCACTGTGATTTTCTCCCACATATCAACATCTGTCGGTAACATACACATCCTAACAAAGTCCTGCACACTGTTCTCACATTCAGAAATCCATAGTTACGTGTATATATAAGAACCCATATTTAGATTTGTTTGGAAATGATGTAATGGCACAGGAGTAGAATTTTTCAGCCAAGATAAATGTAGTTCCCGTTTGGAATATTTTAGGATTGTATGGTAACGTGTTAGGCAGTAACAAGGTTACTCAGGGCCGGTGCAGTGCTGCGAGCTGAGCTGAGCTTAGCAACAAGCAGGAAGCACAGACGTTTGTCACAGGAAGTACAAATGGGACAGGAAGTAGAACTTACTGGTTATGCCAGGAGTTAAAGCAGGGAAAGGCTCTGCAAAAAAGAGAGAAGAAGAGAAATGTTACTGATGATGGTTAGTAACTGATATGGATGATAGATAGATAGCGGTGACGGACCAGCAGCTTGTCATATCAGTAGGATGGGGTAAGGGCCGCTCTTATAAGAGCACTGACAGAACCACTATAATATAAATCTCATTAGTTTGATAAAAGTTTAGGTGATTCAGTCTCAAAGAAGGAGTTTCAATTGGCCACAGACTGACCTGCACTAAACCAAAAGGATCAGATGTGAGCATGAGTAATGTGTAGGCCTTATCTATTTATTCAATTCCAGAGTAGCCATTTAATACAGAGCCAAATATATCATCTTTGGGGTTAGCTCAGTGTACCGTGGCATAACGTGATGACTGAATTGACATGATAGAACTGTATTTCTACTGATTCTTAACAGAAATACATGTCGTACTTTTGGCAGAGGCACTTTTTGCCTCCTTAAGGAGTAACAGAGAGTAACAAGTGTCTTTAGCATAGGAGCCTAAAGGCACATAAATCTTCTTGGATGACATTTATTTTTACAAAATGGAGAAGAAATAAAGAGGGGAAGACAAAAGAGTAGGCTGACAGGTTTTGAAGATGTTCCCCAATGTCTCTCTCTCTCTCTCTCTGTCTGTTATTTCTCGCTCTTTCTTCCTTCCCTCTTTTTGCTTTGTCATATTGTCTTACTCTCCTCCATGTCATTGCTCTCTACCTTATTGTCTCTCTGGCATCATACTTTTTCTCTCTTCACCTTCGGTTAGACGCAAGGTGTTAATAACAGCAGACATGCTGGGTAGAATGGCCAGAGGAGGAGGATGGATGGATGGAAGATGGGGTGAAAAAAAAAGAGGGACAGGGTGAAGAGAAGGAAAATAGGGGAATGGAGAGGAAGGGTGGAGGTAAGTTAAAGGGTCATGGGAACTGGAACTGAAATTTACTGCTGTTTATTATTTGCCGGAGGATGTGACATCTATTATGAAAGTGATAGGGAGAGAAAAATCAGGGGAGCACACGTATCACAGTGGCAGCAGTGAACTGAGAGAACATGGCGGGAAAAAAAAAATAAAGATAGAGAAATAAAGATAAAGACTGAGGGTGTGTATGATGGAACAATAAAAAAAACTGTAGCTTCTCTCATATTGGATGATTATTATAATATTTAACTTTATGCAATAGTGAGAAGCAGAAATGGGCATCTGAGACGTCATAGAAGACCCTCAGAAACGTGTGTGTCAAACATAATATATTCATAATATTCTATAAAACCCTTTCATCAGTTACAGCTAACACACAGTCACAATGGTGTTTGTCAAACAAGGAAATGAGAAATGGAATTGAAATGTGTCTGGTCTGTGTGTTTCAAGTTAATGACAAAACAACCATAACCAGTAGTTAGTGATAGTAGCCTCGTTGGTCAGCTTGTGTCTGTGTGTATGTCAGAGCAAGAGAGACAGACAGACAGATAGAGTCTCTCAAGCACTTAATTACAGCACATCTACATTTTTTTTCTTATTGCTTCTTCTTAATGACTGAGACTGAATGGAAGACGATGGAAGAAGTGAGAGAGAGGGAGACAGAGAGAACGGCAGGGTGGTTGGTACAGGAAAAGACTGTAGGAGATAGAGAGACGGCGATATAATGAAAGATAGATTAGAATCCATGCCCAAAGGCCGTTTGTGGCCTACTTTCTTTTTTTTTTTTTTATATAATTTTTTCTTTTTCTTTTTTTTTTTTCTTTTTAGTGTGTGTAAACGAGAAACTGTTTTTCCCCCTTCTCTCCCTCTCATCTGGTCTCTGGTGAAAACACAGCATAAATAGTCTGGTGTGAAGGAGTGAGGGAATTAGATGGAGAGACAGACTGGCACTGACATTAATAAATGGTCAGACAGGTAAACACACGGGCTGTGGGACTTACGTGTACACTGCTCCAGCTCGATGCTGTTGCTCATGTGGATGTTATCGATTCGGATGTGGCCTCTGGTCGGGTGATCAAAGAAACCTTCGAACACCACCTAGACGGGAGAAGGAGAGGAGAGGTAGACAGACATATCACATTAGCTTCTGTCTTTAAAACACACAGTGGTTGATGAGCAAGTGACTGTTTTCCCTGCAAGTCCCTTCAGAAACAACACTTACCTGATACTCTTTGGGGCTCTGGGGCAGGATGGTGCGGCCCTCCCTCCAGTGGGGCCCCTGGTCTCCTTTAAGCACCCATAGCAGTGTCTCCTCCTGGTCGCTGTCTCTCAGCAGCACCCTCAGGCTCCCCTGCGCCTCCCCTTGGAGTTGGTAGTAGAAGAGGAGGCAGAGCGGGCCTCGCTCTGGCCCCACCTCAGGGCTCAGCAGCCGGGCTCGCTTGCGCTGGGTGTGGCCGCCTGCATCCAGGTGGAGGTAGTTCCCTGAGAAATCTGGCGGAAAGGAAGAAACGGAGTCACTGTGAGATCATTGCAAATGATAAATTAGTGTAACCTTTAAACTGATACAATCACAGGTCATAGGGAGGTAAATATGATGCAACATGTACGGCTTTCTGCATGCTGGTTGCATTTGATTCATTTAATGGATTCCACTTTAAAGAATTTTATCATTTGTGACCGTGCTGCTGCAGGGAGCAGACTCACTGCTCGCCGGTGGAACAGGCTCAGCGTACAGTATGATGTAGTAATGCAGTGGGATGTGGTTGGTTAGAGTTTAAAGCATTACCACCATCATTCTGTGGCACGAGGCTTAACCGCAAATGAGACTGCCATTTCATCATGGCTGCTAATGGATGCAGATTAACACACACACACACATATATACACACACAAACGCACGTGCACACACAACTCTGTGAAACAGCCCTAATCACTCTGAATGCTGACACCTCGTTCTGTTGGTCTCATAGTGATACAGTCACAAAACTTGTGCCTTCCTCTCACACACATTCACTCTATCATTTCTTTTTTAACATCACATTCACTTCCTTTCTCTCCTCTCAGCCTAAAGAACGGATAAAAACATGGTCAGAGAGCAAAGGAGGTAAAGAGAAAGGAGGGGTGAGTGAGTGAAAGAGTGAGCAAACATGACATAAAGTATATGAGAGAGAGAGAGAGGGAGAGAGAGCGAGAAAGAGAGGAAGAAGGGCAGCATTATAGTGTTTTCCCCTACCCCGAACAGCACCATAATCATTAGCTTGCTGCTGTGTTTGGCTGTTTGTCTAGTTTGTCTATTACGGCCAGAGAGTTAAAGCTTCGCTGGAGCTGCAAATAGTCTTTTTATCGACAGACAGACACTGTGTGTGACACCTCATAAGGAGAGTGAGAGAGAAACGGGGAAGACATGGGGAGCAGAGAAGACACAAAAGAAAAACACAAAAGCAAATACAGAGTGTAGGTTAAGAATCAGGGAAAAAACAGAACAAAAATATCTATCTGTCTATCTATCTATCTATCTATCTATCTATCTATCTATCTATCTATCTATCTATCTATCTATCTATCTATCTATCTATCTATCCATCTATCCATCTATCCATCCATCTTAGTTAAAGCAGGAAAAAAAAAAAACCTTCGACAGAATTTGCCGCACATCACAGTTAATGAATAATGGATTTAGGTTGAGGTAACTCTGTTTCTTCACTTGCAGGCAATGAAAACAGGGACCTAAATTACCGTTGCTCATTAAGTACAGTTAGAGAAAGTTGCAGTGTTTTTCTGTCTCTCTGCGTTTGATCTTGGCGAACGTACAAAGGGAGGGAATTAATTAACAACTCTCCATGGGAGGGATAGGCAGGGATGTAGAATTGGCTCTGAGGGAGGGAGGGAAATGTGTATATGTCTGTGCGCGCGCATGTGTGTGGTGTGTGTGTGTGTTAGTGTCTGTTTGCATGAGTGTTAATGCATTTGTAGGCATCTTTGTTTATGTTTATATCTGCGCGTGTGCGCGAGTTCATCTGTCAGTCATTCTGCGTGTGCGTATTTTTTAAGTGCCTTGTGTGTATGTTTGAGTTAGTCATTCTGCATTTTATGTAGATATGTGCAGTTTTATTTGTGTGTGTGTGTGTGTGTGTGTGTGAGCATCCTTCCCAAGTATGGAGGTAAACTATATGTCTCTATGTGTGTCTATGCATCTTCAGTTTTCACACTGAGTTGAGTGGCAGAGGTGAGAAAAAGGTAAAAAGGGGGAAGTAATGCTTATACATGTATCAAACTGATTCCCGACATTCTTCATTCTTAACCACCACAAAAAGTATAAAGTCCAAAAACATATGTTTCATATAGAAACATATCTGCTGTCTGGATGATTATGTTCACTGTACAAGACTTTTGACTTCAGAGAGAGGGGTTTGTATCATGGGTCCTTTGAGGGGTTGGGTTTACGCTACTAAAACACTAAAGTTACATTAAGGGAGACATCATAACCTAACCAACCATATGAGCTGCCTAAACATGACTATAAACACACACATCATGCTTAGGTTGCAATGAGTAGTTTTTTTATATACATCAAATACAATTAGCTGGTAAAAAAAAATGAATGAATGTCCTGGACCAGTTTGTGTTCACCCCACAAAGTTGCCTCTGAAGTGTGCTGAGACAAACTTTAAGCAGCAATTCTAGCAGTGAACCAAACAGGCAGAACGTACCAGGGTGCATTTGAACCAACTACTTGTCAGAATTAATACAGTTTATGTGATTAAATCTTCACTTTTCAAATGTTGTATTTCATATTTCAGCATACATTGTTGAAAACTGGCGAAAGCTTTGGTTCAGGTGTGAAAAGGAGCGAAACCATATGCAAAATACGATCACGGCGATATCTGACTTTATGGTTTCTGTCTTGTACCTCATTGATAGATTATGGATCACATGAAGACAGCTAAGAGCAATAGCATCAGATGTTAAAAAACTGATATTATACTGCAAATTTCTTTCTATCGTCTTTCAGTCTCTCCTTATTCCTCACTTCCCCTCCTTATCAATAACTGAACCACTGCCAACAAGTGCAAAGAGTTTCCTTCGATGGAAAACCTCCACAGGGTAAAGGATTTCAGTCTTGCCCTATCTGAGATCAAAAGAATAACTTATGAGCTGTGTTTGGGTCGGATTTTCTCTTTTAAAACCCTAAAAGGGCCCTTTCAGTAACGAGCGCTGGGGATTTGATTTGCATTTGGAGACAGCTTCCAGACAGGGTGCCGCACTAATGTTGCTGTAAAACAAGACTTAATGTCATGTTGCTGTCTAACACTGAGACAGGGACGCTGCTAAGTCAATTACACACACTCAAACACGCGCAGACACGCACTCACACACTTGCGTGCAGTACACGAATGTGTTTGCGGGCGCACACACATCACACACTCATGCAGCAGTGTGATGTAGAGCCTCGCCTTATGTCACAGCCCTGTCTGTTTATGAAGGAGCTGCTCAGTCAACCATAAACAGGAAGGCTTCAATACATACAGAGAAAACCTTGGTGGATGGCAAGGTCAGGTGTGTGTGTGTGTGTGTGCGTGTGCGTGTGCGGGAGACAAACCCACACACCAAGTGTTTAATACGCGGACAGTCCCACCTTGAGTGATGTGTGTAGGATGTGTGTGTGTGTGGAGCCTCGGGGAGAGCAAGAGAGCTAAGGCAGCACTTCTGTCAAAACCATCATCTGACATATCTGACCGCTTTGGGCTATGTGTGTGTGTGTATGTGTGTGTGTGTGTGTGTGTGTGTGTGTGTGCCTTATGGGTGTGTAAGTACAGTACAGAAAGTATGTATGTGTGTGTGTGTGAAAGAGAGGGAGCAGCGTGGAGAGGTAGGTGAGTCAGTGAATGTGCGTGTGTGTGTGTGTAATGGATAAAACAGTCTCGGTTATCCTCCTGCTGTCTTATTAAAGATGGACAGATGTGGGAAAAGGCACCGGAGGAAACGGGGGAGAGGTCGGTGAGGAGAGAAAGAGGTGATCACAGTGATGGAGTTAGAGGGTGGAAGTGGAAAGAGAGATGGAAACACAGAAGTCATACACTGTAGTGTGAGTTAGATGTGAAAAAGAGAGGGATAATGATGAAATGAAACGGTAAAGCCCTACCACGCTTTCTCAACAAGGAGAAGCGAGATGATGAAGACAGAGAGCAGAGAGACATTTGTAGTGACATTAGAGGAAAATAAAATGTAGGATAAAGTAAAAGAAAAGAAGACAGAGAAAGAGGCTGAAGTAAGGTGATTACAGTCTACAAAGGAACAAGCAAAAGTTGCTACAACCGTGAACAAAATACAGATATGAACTGTGGAGAAGTAACACTCCAAGAAGACACCTAAAAGTTGCAGATAAAAAAAAAAGGAGGCTGAAGAAGAGAAAAAGAAGAAAAACACAGAGATGAGACAATAAAGTAACAAACTAGGTTAGGGAAACTGAAACTGTTAAACCTCACATTGAAAAAAAAAACCCTCCAATTAAGTCGTCGTACACACTTTTAGCAGATCAGAGTGAAATCCTTGCATCATAGTTGCTGTCAGTGGTTCCTCCCAGCACTGGGATCTGTAATATACCACCACAGGACAACTGCTTTGCTCTTAATTAGCTCGAGAAGGCTTTGTGCTGAGGGAGGTCAAACATCTCAACATGACGATGCTTTCTTTTCTGTGTTTGAAAAATGAGAAATGTCCTGAAATGAAGAACGCTCCGAATGACGAGAGCTGACTTTTTGGGGTTCTGATGTGCGCGCGCGCGCACACACACACACACACACACACACACACACACACACACACACACACACACACACACACACAGCACACACACACACACAGTATTCTGAAAATATGAATGTTTAATTAGAGGAGAAGACCTGCCCAGAGAACCATGGATTCTCACACAATGGAGATGAGCAGTGTTTGAAATGATCTAAAGAATGGTTGACAGAGTTTGGATCGGGAGGTTTGTACAGTGTGGCTGCATGAAAAGAAACTGTCCCTTTA
>NW_019174307.1:4685128-4720128 GCF_002260705.1 Seriola dumerili
GTGTGTGTGGGGTCTTTTACTTAATGACTATGTGATTGACTGACAGACTAGATGGCGGACTCTGCCTGTGTGTGTAGTTGGGTAAATATTCTCTTTACTGTAACAGGGACCTCTACTGATATCTGACAACACAGGCTAACTGGTCTGCTGCTGGTATGTGTTCACTGTAAGTGCAATTTACTGTTAAAAAGACATTTTATCTTATTAACTTAAACGTTGCTCACTTGCACATGAAAGTGTATTCAACAGCTATCTACAGTACAATATGGCGAATAGCTACATACACTTGCTATAAACTGCTTCCAAATCTGGGAAATAACAAATGGTGCATGTTTGTACATTACTAAAACTGTATGCTATGAATCAAAAGACTAGCTGCGTTGTCTGAGAAAGGAAACTTGGAAACTAGTAAGTAAAACTGATTTTAGTCATTGAACTACCAAGAATGGGGCAGTCAAATGTTTAAGTATGACATCAAATGAGAAGTAATGGTGGAAAACATGAGTGTTTTTGGATGAAAATCATGCCTGTGACCTGAATGGCAAATCAGACAACTGTACTTAAAAAACCAAAAGTGCAGGTTTGATTTGTGTCTAGCTTAAAATGCTAGACTAATTATGACTCCCTCTTCTGAAGATGAGTGGGTGGGAAAATGAGTTCTTTGCAGCAGGAAACCCTTTCCAGACTACATGCTTAATTAGCCCATTGTACAGCGAGCTACCAATAATAGCTGGTTTTATGGTAAGTGCTGCACTGGACCACAAGTTTTAATGTCTAGTAGACAGTGAAGGAGAGTTTTCTGTAATCCAGTAAAATGTATTGGTGGTATAAGACTAAGCACATGACTGTGGTTAAAAAGCCACCCATAATAGAGCGTGGCTAAAAGGCAGAGCCATGAGCTAAACAGCTGAGACACGATAAGCGAAGATGCTCTTTATGTCAGGAAAACTACTGACAGTGAATTGCTCATTAGCCCATTGTGCAACAAAGCACCACAAGGTATGTGATTGTAATTATAGCCTTAAGTGTCAAGCTAAGTGCGACAACAACTGAGATGATAAAAAGAAGCTGCTGGCAATGAATGGCTAACTACATCAGTGAACCATAGTCAGCTACAAAGGAAATGAATTTAAGTGTGGCAAAAACCATTAAGCAAGTATGCCATTAAATTCTCAGGAGAAGAGAGACGCGGCTTCCAAGATCACCGAGCAGTAATCTGTTAACAAGGATATGGTTTTAACAACTTCCAAGGTCCAATCAGTGCTTTTTTGGCCATATTAAATTGCAGGTACTTTGACAGTGTTTTTCTGAACATCACTGAAAATATAGGCTCATTTTTCACTGTGCTTTCAAACATCACGGGTATTCTTGAGCATCAGAAAATATCAATAGGATAGATAGTTATTGTCTGCTGTTGGTGTATTTATTACAGTGAAAGACTCATGGGTGGATGGATGGATGGATGGATGGATGGATGAGGAAAGAGAGAAAAACAGCAGCAGGCATACTGGAAAACACTGCAAAAACATGGTGAGCCAAACCTAAATATTTATATTGGAAGAACACAAGCTTTTTTTTTTTTTTTTTGCAGACAGACACATATAAACACACAGGCACCCACAATGAACCTGTGCCCAGTGCTAAGTGTTTCAATGTGTGATATCTCGAGGAGGAGGAGGAGGAGGAAGAGGAGGAGGAGAAGATAAACTTGAATGTCCTCCTGAAGTGAAACGAACATGATTATATATGGTTTAGAATAGCTGACTAACTTCTTTGAGTGTGTGCTTGATTTCCAGGCCCTGCTGTGTTTGTTGAAACGTACGGCGGAGCGAGGAGCAGTGCAACCGAGGATTGAACCCCTCTGCAGTGGTGAGCAAGTGATTTATTTTGTCAGTCAGGCGCCCCAGTGCTCTGGCTCATCAGCCACACTGGAACATGCTACTGGTGTCCTGTAAAAACGCTGAACAGTTATCTCTTCAGGAACCAAGATTTTTAAAAGCAGTTTGAAAATGTTGCATGGTTAAGAGAGGGGTTGTGGAGAGGGGAGGGGGGGAGGGGGGTTGTTATAGTAGCACTGGCAGGACACAGGAGTGATTGCATTCTTCTAATGGGAAGGGAGTCAAAGAAGGGGTGGAGATGGAGTAGGTTCTGCTGAAGCAACAAACATCTGCACACTCTAGCTCCCTGTCGGCACCAGCAGGGTCACGTCTGTAACTTTATGAAATAAAACAAAGGAATCAGCTTTTTGTAAACTTAACTCTTAACTTCTTATTAAAGCAAACCCAGCTACTTATTATGGTTTATTTTACGTGACCTAGTTTTAAAAGACTTTGGCTGAAATTATTATTAATAATGACTTGATAATACTATGGATCTACCCATTGCATGCTGTTTGAATACTATTAAAACTACTAAGAATAAAACTATTTGACAGGACGCTTTGATATATAATTTCTAAGAGTAAAATGCTTCTAATAAATTGCATCTAATAAGTTTCATTACTATTTGGCAATCTGGTAGTTGTCATTGTTGGTAAATGTGTTTATATAATCACACTGATCTCAGGGGAGGGGGGTGGGGTGGGGGGGCAGGAGGAGGAGGAGCAGTGGAGAGATATGAGTGGGTGTAACTAAGGACACATCCCACCAATCACATGAAAGGGTCTGGACTGAAGCCACGGCTCACATGTGAAAGCGATCAGCAATGTTGGACAGACACACACACACACACACACACACACACACACTAACACACACACTAACACACACACTAACACACACACACACACACACACACACACACACACACAATTGGCTAAACCTGAACGACTGACTGGAAACCTGGAACAGCAGAACACCTCTAGAATGTTCTAGAACTCTAAACAACGTTTCCCTCCGGGGTGCCGCTGTAACTACGGATGTGTTTGAGTGTGTTTGTGTGTTTTCCCATGTCCAACATCATCAACGTGCGAATGCCAGATACAGTTAATTCACTACTATTTATTACAATGTTAGTCATAAACTTCCTGTTATTTCTAACCTTTATTTAGACTCCCTACAGGACGATTTGACCCAGTATTTTTTTCCAACAACACACTGCTTCACATTCATAAAAATTCACATGCAATCATGTCTTCTCTGGACTGGCCATTATTTTTTTCTTTGTTCAAAGATTCTTTGTTGAGGTATTTCAGAGATTCAAACTGACACACGGTCAGTCATGGGGCCAACCTGTTTGCCATAACTGGCCCAGCTTCACTTGCCGCAGAAACAAGCCACCAGCCATGAGTGTTATAGTCTACCAGCTGCAGTGCCCTTACTGGGTTAATCATTGTGGTTTTGTTGGACCACAGTGGTAAGGGGTCTGTTTGGCAGTGTCTGAGATTTCATGACAAGGGAAGATCTGATTCAAAGAGCAACAGCGGATGAATGAAAAGACTCCAGACACAAAGCTGCTTTCTCTCTCTCTCTCTCTCTCTCTCTCTCTCTCTCTCTCTCTCTCTCTCTCTCTCTCAGAAGCTCTATGCTCCTCAAGCACCCCACCCATAACATTATAGTTTTCAATAGAGATGAGAAACTAAGCGTGTATTTACAAAACTAATAACAAACCTTTGTCGTTATGCCAAACAGGTGGTGTGTGTGTGTGTGTGTGTGTGTGTGTGTGTGTGTACATATGTGCCTGCCTGCCAACAACTAGGTGTGGAGTGAAAGAGATGAGAGCATAGCAGATGTCCTGATAGCTCAGTCATTTAAAACATGAACAAATCTGGCAGCTTGGCAGCTCTCTGTTCAAATCCAATAGGTTACAAGACCTAAATTACATGTTGCCTCCATAGCTAGCGTGAATGATTAGAATGAGTCCTGCAATAATATTCTGGCTTTTGTTTCTGTTTTCGCACCGAGGGTTTGGCGCAATAATGAGATGCTAAACTACATTATTGTGTGCCCCCCTAAGAACCCTGGATCCGTAATTTTGGATTTCTTCATTGTAATTGGGTGCTGAGATTGTCTCTCCCATGTGAGGAAATTGTTTTGCAGCCCCGAGGCCAGGTCAGTATGCTTCATTGTAAAGTATGAAAACAATACAGGGCCAGTAATGGAAAAGCAAAGTCTGTGTGAGTTTGTTAAAGCTGATGTTTGGAGGATATGGGGTTTCTGACTGACATCACATCGTATTGTCTTTTTCTCTACTTTTAAATGATGAATAATTTAGCCTGAAGGAGCTTACACATAAATACATAGACACTGTTTTCGGAGACTATGAATGAGAGGATGCTTGTCTCCTTATAGTTATGATTGTTGAAGACTAAATATTGATGTGACTTATATTATATTTCAATGGTCCAGGTTTATTTATGACAGACAGCTGACAGGAGGTAAACTTAGATACAAGCTGGTTTTCTCATACTGTAATTCCAATAGTCATACGCTCAATAAAATGCAACAGTGACCTCACCAGTAGAGGTCTATGTTCTTTCCAGGGTCCACATAGAAAAAAAAAAAAAAAAGAGAGAGGAAGAATAGAGGTCTGCAAACCAACCACTGAATAATAGAAGGGCCACTCTGATTGCTGCATCCACTGCAGACCCGGCCTCTTGTGTGTGTATATGCTTGTGAGTATGTCAGTGAACATGTGATTGCCTCACACTGATGATGTCCCCTCTTATTTATTCATCAGTTAATCAATTCACTCCTTCAGTTCCCGAGCAGCTGAAGGAGACAAGGCGGGGCTGCGGCTCGACTGTATACACTGAGGGAAACATGGAACTCCCACAGTTCAGATTTTATAGGAGATACAGGCCGCCCCTTTTAATGTGATATAATGCTTGGTGGAAAAAAGAAATCGGGGCTTGAACTGTTTTTAATGCCACCTGTTTAGAGGAAAGGAAAGTATTAGATGGAGGAAGGAAAACCAACCTCAAAGGATTTCATTTGAGCGGAGATGGAAAGGCGGCGTTTAGTCTTTTCCTGTACGACTTTGTGTCTTTCTTCCCGTCTGTGTGCGTCTATGCGTTTGTGTGTCCGAACTTACAGGAGAGGTTCACTAGAGTTACATGTGTGTGCGACTTTGTGTGCTTATGTGTAAACAGCCGTGTTCAGTGGACTGAGGCTGATGCACTCTATTAAATATTTTATCTTCCTTTACAACTTCAACCCTCACTACACACACACACACACACACACACACACACACACACACACACACACACACACACACACACACACACACACACACACACACACACACACAAACACACGCACAATAAGCACACAAGCAAGAAGAGAAACAAAATGTGTTTTGTCTTGTCTTTGGTTAGATGCTCTTTTCTCTCTTTTCGTTTTTATAGCACCGGCAAAATGATTGTGCCTGCATAGCATGGTGAGATCATGCGTTTTTCTGTGTTATTATCCTAACGTCACACAACATCGTGTGGAGACAATTAAAAACCAGAAATTCAACTAAATCAACTTGCTCTAAGCCACCAAGATGTAGAATTATCTTTGTGTGTGGTGTTTAGGTATTTAGGATGGTAGCAGCAGCGGTTGCTGTAGTGATCATGTGAAGTGGGAATGAACTGTTATCATGTCTAATGCACGGATTACATCCAGAGGGCAAACATCTGGCATGCAGACGCAGACAGCCAGACGAGCAGACAATCAAAGCAACTCCAGTAGCCAAGAGGTTGATCCGTGCTGTGATCATGGAGATGATGGCTGCAGATAGGGTGTTCATGATGTTATTATGTGCAATAACAAGCAATGTGTTTGGACAGAAAAAAAAACACTGCTGGTGCAATCACATAGGTTGCAGCCAGCAGGATTGGAAATATTATAAAACATTTATCTCCATTAAAGGGAAATAATTTGTTGGCAGTCTTGGTATACAACAGTCAAGGTCACTCTTACTATAGTGTGCCTGAGGGTTTCACATCAGTGCCCTGATAATTTAGATTCTGCTTATTGCCAGTCACCTGAAAGTCATAATTAAAAAAAAAAAAGAAGTTTCCAAGAGGAAAAATATCCTCTAATCATGCCACTTTCATGTCCTCTCATTAAGGATGTCATTAAATGGGAGACATAAAATTTGAGCTAAGTTTGAAACCACAAAGTGTAATGAGAAAAAAAACTTTGAAATAGATGTAGAAAGAAGTAAATGGGCTACAATATAATGCAGTAGTTCTGCTATCCTTTTAATCATGTAAAACCATAAATCTACAATGAACGATAGTGGGGGAAAGGTGTCACAAAAAAAACAAAACACTAGTAGTTTCAGTTTTCCACTGCTCTACCTTTCTGTTAGATGTATTATAACAGAGAATACTCCGCATTTTCTCACAAGTAATTACTTGTTCCTCAAAGTAAAATCTCTCCCTGAGCCAGACTGTAAATCTGTATTATGCCTGAATTTGATGTCTAATGTATCCATGGTAACCTGTTAAACCCTGTGTTAACAGTAGGGGAGGTCCCTTCTCTCCCCATCATCACCAGTTCCCTGGCTAGTCCTGACACATCTAGGATGTATCGTTTCCTTCAGGCCCTCTGTCTCTCTCACACACAAACGCACGCACACGCATGCACGCACACACACACACACACACAGGCCATCAGTTGCAACCAACAGCCCACTTCATGTCCACTGGGAAATGTATGTGTCATTTCCTGTTCTTGTCTTCACCTGTAACACGTCACAACCTGACTACAGCTATAAGATGTGATGCCACATGAAGAGGAGAGGAGAGGAGAGAAAAGGAGAGGAGAGTAGAGGAGAGGAGAAGAGAGGAGAGGAGAGGAAGTTGGCCATGAAAGCAGCATTTTTAAACAGGCCATTTGTAACTAATATATAAAGATATGGTTGAATCTAAATATACAGTTTTTTAGATGTAAATATAATAACTGTTATTGAGACTGTATTTGGGCTCTGACTTTTTCATTACATACTGTAGGATATGAATTATTAATATGACAACCTCCGTGACAGGGTGTCCATTGTCTATACTTTATTTGCTGGTGAATTTATGTAGCACATAATTATTACTAAGGTTAAGTAATAAGTAAAGACCTTTGGACTAAGGTCGGTTATATTACTGAAATTATTGTGCAGCTGAGAGTAATTTGCTTTCCACGGCAAATAAACTGCATACATCAGTGACATATTGTACTAAATGGTACTTACAAATACAGACACCTATAGACTACTACTTTGCATTAATCGCCACTTACACTAAATTATCACACTTTATAAACAACTGTTTATACCAGTCCTTCAGTAGAGAAATATATGGAAGAGTTGAAAAAGAAAAGTTGATGTTTTTTCATCTTTAACAGATAATGGATTGGTCGTGAAAACCAAAGTTAAGCAGACCATGTCCTGCACATAATCTTCCACTACACACTAGCTATATGTTATGAACATAATAGGCTGTGAACACAATACAGAACAACTACACAGCTGGCCACTCTTAGTAAAATTCCCATGACCTAGACATGTTAATCCCCATCCAGACATGTTGCAAAATCTCCTATAGAGCAAGATGATTAACGTCACCCACCACTTCACCCACACTATGCACATGAGTATATAGTGTATACAGTACATACTGTATACACACTCCAAATACAGAGGCAGAGACACAAAGCTATAAACAATGGCAGATTAAAATACAAAAGTGTGCGCACACACACACACACACACACACACATACACACACACACACACACAAACGCTTACACACACACATAATTTAAATACTGACAAACACACAACCAAACATGCACTGAAACACACTCTTATAAAACTTGACAAAGACATTAATATTGTGATTTACACAGTACATTCAAGTCAGTAATGTTTTTTTGGTAACCGTGTTTATAGATTATGTAATATACATAAATATGCAGCAGTATCATAATAGTTATGATGATATACTATGTATGATTTGGACAAGATCATGCTAGATCACAGTTGGTGGATAATTTGTCTTCCTTAAACTTACACTGTGTGTGGTATTTTATGAGTGGCTCATACACAAAGGAGGGCACTGACACTGTGTTAGTCTGACTAGTCTGTTTATCTGTGTGCATTTCTTTGCACGTGCACAAGCGCACACTCCTGCAAGCTCAGAGTTGTAAGTTCATCTGTGTGCAAGTCGATTTCTATGTTGCGTGTCTATATTTCTGCCTAGAAGTGTGTGTAGCCTTCTGTTATCGAGTGTGTTCTTACCAGGCAGGTCACAGCCGAGGACCTCCATCCTCATGCCAATCCCAGCGGGCGACCACCTCTCCGGAAAGACTCTGATGTACTGGGCCACTATCTCGTCGAACCTCCGCACCTCTGGAGTGTCGTAGTGGCTGTTCCCTTCGAAAATCTAAGAGGAGGGAAGCAAAGGCAAGTTGATAGGGATGTTAGTAATGTTTAGAGCGTTGTTAGAGAGAGTTTTCCTGTGTTCACAACAAGTAATGAAGTAAGGATAAAACATATCTCCCCTGGTGTTAAGGATATTTTCCTGCCAATTTTGACATTCCTGAGTTCAGTTCATGCACTCAACAGGAAAATCTATCTAATGGCCAATTTCTGTTGCCAGATGACAGCTGCTTATTTAAAGTAGGGGTTTTCAGGGGTACAAAAGATGGAGTGACAAGCTTTGACTCATGTCAAATGTCAGAATGTGTACACTGATACCGATACACTGTGGGTGAGCTTTCTGAAGCAATGGAGAAACGTGCAAACAGCAGAGGTACTCAAATTTTGTCATTTCATTGCTCCAACACTTAAAACAATAGGAAAATGGTAACCTTGTCTTTCCAGAGTCATATAACATTCCTAATCAGCATTGTTTCCCAGCACAGTGTGACGTGCCATAAAAATAACAACAGAGGGTGTGTTCCCTTTGATTTTCATATAATTTTTTGAGGCGGCTTGCGGAACCCTCCGGCAGAAAGATTTATTACGAGCTGCAAACTGACTTGACTACACTAATGCTGTCGAAAAAAAAATGTGGGCTGTGAAAGTTGTAATATTGGTTTCATTAATTGAATTGTATCTTCTGTCTCCTCCATTCTTGGAATTTTAAAAACGTATGATGAATTTCCCAGGATGCTCATTTAAAAAGACAGACAGATGAGAGAGAACAGGGTTTTAGCATCAGGAGAAAAGCCAGGCACTCAGTAGTACTATTAAAGGGTTTTAAGACTGATTCTCAGAAAAGAGAACGGAGTTTAAAGTGCCCTGTCTCATAGTGCGTTAGATTGCCAGCAGTGTTGGGTGGTGATGCAGGAAAGACATTTTTAATTAACACCCATGAGAGACAAATAGACGATGAGTGAACGAGAGGATAGAGAGACAGAGGAAGGCAGAGAGGGAGAGTACAAAGGACTTACAGAGAAGCAAAGACAGAGGCAGGGAGAATGAGGAGTGAGGTGATTAAATTGAATTATTATCAGAGCTGAGGCTGTAATAAAATGGCTTTTCTTTTTCTTTTTTTTTTGTGTGCTGAAAATGACGAGGCCGAGAGAGAAAGAGACAGACGCAAAGAGGGAGGGAAAGAGAAGGAGAGTGAAGAGGGATTTAGTTGAAAGACAGCTATAAATAAAACTACAAATCAGGAAGAACTGACAGTGACAATCAGAGAGAAGACAGTACATATGTATGTGTCAGACAGACATGATTATGTGTGTGTATGTGTTTGTGCGTGCGTGTGTGTGTGTGTATTCCCCTCCTTCACCTTAGCAAAGCCCGTCTTGCTGTCGGTGATGTAGGTCCACTCTTTGCCGGTTAAGCTGTGCGCCAGTTTGTACTTCCTGACAAACGCTCTGTTCTCAGCGCTGGTGCTGCCCTCCAGCCCTCTTGCACCCTGGGTAATAATGCCACGCACCATCTTGGGCACGCCGAGGTCCACCTGCAACACAGAATTACTAATGTTAGCTCGCTGTCTGCACCACAGAAGCCACTTTCCACATCTCCCGCCTACTGTGGCTTTCCCTAGCATACGATCAATCAGCTGGTTTTCGGTTAGAGAACTCTGGAGAAGTTGTCAGGCTCCACATCCAGCTTCTTCTTTGCATCTCTACAGTATTTCCTGAACGCGATGTGAGAGTGTGACGCACTGTGTTGTTTTGCAGTTTGCAGCATTGAGATCTTTGGCTTTTGTATAATATCGATTCATTTTCTTAATCTTGTCTCCTTCATGTTCACATGGTTTATTCCTCTAATATCCTCTGCTGCACCTTTTGTTTGCTGAGGCCACCAACTCACAACATTTACTGTCTGATGCAGTAAAGTGAACCTCACCTGTAGCCCCTTACTTTCAGCGTGTCTTTTTCAATTGGGAACAAGGGACTAGTTCTGTAGAACATAATATTGTTCTGTTAAAAAGAAGAACACTTGTAAAAGTTACACTGACATACCTGTAGCCACTCCTCTCCCGCTATGGGTTGCGTTGGGTTGGGAAACCAGCCTGACCGACTGGCCACCAGCCTGGCTGCCCCCATGGAGCCGTGGATGTCCCTCATGGAGGATGCAGAGATCTGGGAGTCAGGCAGCAGCCCAGACAACATGCCCTGCAGCTCTGAGCAGGGAGCATCTAAACAGGAGACAGAGAAAAGGGAATAAGGATACTTTATATTAATCATTACATAAACTGTTTGATTGCTTCTACAGGTGGGAAGGTGATTTCTGTTCATTTTGCTGGGGTATTACAATCAGTCCACGATGGGAATGAAGGTTGATGCATTTTCTTAAGTAATATTATCATTGCATAGTGATGCAGTTTCAAGAAGAGACTGTTTAGAAAACAAAACTTTGCGCTCCTCTCTCTTAATGTTTCAAAGATCTCCACAGCATCAAAGATTTAATAGTCAGCTGCTAAAAATGTCCAATAACCAAAGGCACAGGACAAACAATATGAAAGCCTAATTGCTGTGAAAAGACTCATACAAATTTGGTCATTTTTTGCATTAAAAAGATTCATGTTAGATCTTTGTTGAATAAACCAACAACAAAGACTTGTTAATGGACTCGCAAGTTTCAACTGCAGTGCCGCACAGAAATAATATAAAATTGACACAAAAATTAAGCAGATGTTTGTGATTGATTTTATTCCTCAAGAAAATGTGAAATGAAATTAGAGGCGGCCAAGAAGGTAGATATTCAAGTGAAAAACAGTTTGGAGTGGTGGAAATGTAAAGTAATTTGAAAGTAACAGGCCAACACATGCCGTTCATCATTATTCTTTAGAGGCTATTGGATTTTCTGGCTAGATGAGATTGCTGCGTTGCTAAAAGATCTTCACGAATGAATGTGACTTTCAGGTCAGGA
The DNA here is from genome assembly GCF_002260705.1 of Seriola dumerili. Taxonomy (NCBI): domain Eukaryota; kingdom Metazoa; phylum Chordata; class Actinopteri; order Carangiformes; family Carangidae; genus Seriola; species Seriola dumerili. The sequence continues at coordinate 4,696,442 of NW_019174307.1, forward strand.
ATAATTTGGTGCAACCATTTGATCTCATCTCGGAGCAAGACTCTTGTGTGGCTTCGACATGAATTGTTAAAACAACAACTAGTGTGTTAAGACTCCGCAGCCCTTCTGAGCTGCTTTCCATCAACCCATTTCATTATTTTTCCTTCCTACCGCTGCAAAGTTGATGCATAACTTTAACCGAGCTACCAAAGGGGATTCTTCATAGGGAATCGAGCCAGAGAACTCCCAAACAGACGAACTAAATGAAAGCATGTTGCAGATCAAAGGGATGCTGTTTATTACACTGACAAATGTGCTTTAGTCTAACAAGCTGCAGAATATGGTATCGCCATAAATAATGACAAAAAAACTAAACACAGGGAACCGACAAAAGTGACCACTTCTATTTGGAAATGAAGAGAAAACATTATGGGATTAAAGAAAAGATGAAAGCAGAATATGTTAGGGAGGGAAACAGAAGGATAAATAAAGAGAAGAGGAAGGGGCAAGATAAAAGGTGCAGGAGGAGGAGTTAAAGGACAAGGAGGAGATAAAGAGACAGACAAAAGGTCAAACAGAAAGATGAACTGAAAAGAGAGCATGTGAATAGAAAGGGTGTGAAAGATAACGAGAGATGCGAGCGAAGAGAGAGAGAGATGGAGAGAGAGAGAGAGAGGAAGGGAGAGCAGATTGACAGTGAAGGGTGACGGTGATTGATGGTGACATTCTACTGGGCTTCGTGGAGATGAAAGTTTAATGTTGTGACGTTTGCAACCGCGCCTCACTATGGTAAATAATGAATCAACAATAAACAGCAACAGCTACAGCCCATGCTAGATGAGTTCCCTCAAGCTCTGTAACAGACCTGGAAACTGATTAGCCAGAAGAAAACTCTATTATTATGTTGTTTATTTGATGTTTCTTTTTTTATTTCTGTTTCAGCAGCGACTGAACTCCAGCAGCAGGCGTTTTAATGCAGGAGTGCAGTGGGAGTCGATGGGAATATCATCTCTGGAGATCACAGTAACAGAAATAGCCAGATATCACACACCACCAGGAGAGCCCTTAAAGCTCTCTCTTCCTCACACACACATTCATATATATATATATATATACACACACACACACACACACACACACACTTGCACAAAGCAATTCAGTCACAGCATATAGTAGTAGCAGAGTCAAGGTCTCACACATGTTGAAACACACTTCTTCTCACGCATGCACGCACGCACGCACGCACGCACGCACGCACGCATGCACGCACGCACGCACGCACGCACGCACGCACGCACGCACGCACGCACGCACGCACGCACGCACAGGGTCACACAAAAGCTGTAAAAAGCTGTACACCACCGATGCTCCACCTGGCCGATACACACATACACACAAATGGTTTTCCAAATGCACACCACACTCACACACACACCACACAAGCCTGGTGAGAAAAAAAAATGATAAAGGCCCTAAAAATAAATGATTGATAGCTGCTGCGGGGCTGAAATAAAATGAGATTAAGGTAGGAGAGAAGGAGGGATGGACGAAGGGAGAGTTGAATGAGGCAGGGGCAGGGAAGATTTAAGGGAAGGGATGTAGAGAAAATGAGAGAGGGCGAGAGAAAAGTGGGAATGAAAGCTGTCAGCAAAGGCAAGGTAAGGACAGAGGGAAAAGCAGAATGAGAGGAAAGAGAAAAAACAGGGCAACATTGAAGAGGGATAGGCAGAAAGAGAGAAAGGAGTAGAGCGAGAGACATAAAAGTGTGATTTAAGTTAATGACATGTCACTGACTGACTGCTTTATGTCTGCCTTTATAGGCCTGTGTAGGGCATTATCACATTCCCCCTGGCAGTGTGTTCATGGGTGTGCTTGTCAATATGTCTATGCGCAGGGAAAAGAAAGAGAAAAGATACTGCATGGCTGTTAGCAGGTATGTTTGGTTAGCAAGTTTTTCCTCTGCAATTTATAGACATATTTTACTGAAAGTGTGGCACAGCGGTTTGTTTTGCTCTAAAGCAACAAACTCCTTCATCCTCTTCCACAAAAGACAAACTCTTCTGAAAACGGTCACGATTTTTGCATAAAAAGTCAGCCGCATGATGGATTGCTGACATTCCAGGGTGGCAGACATGGGCGATATCCGGGGGAAACAGAAATGGCCGAAAGATGTGTCGAACGGCTTCTCAGTGGTGAGAGTGGTGAGAGAAGTAGGGTGATATATAATGCAATTTCAGGTGTTAAAATAGGGTAAAAAATGGGCACTTTGTGGAAAAGAACACAAGCAAATTTACCTGATATATGTCACGTCCACAACTCTTTCGCTTGTTCTCTCTCTCTCTCTCTCTCTCTCTCTATTTCTATCTCTCTCCTACATATACATACACACACAAACACACACACAGCGACACATCAGCACCATAACACGACAGCACACACAGAATCATATTGTTTTGGTGTGATTGTGATTTGTGTGGGTGCTGAAATAGCCATCCTAGATAAGAGCATATCTGTCCCTCTCAATGGCCACTACGATGGCAGCAGAGAGAGGCCCTAACCTAATAATGATACGGTGTAGCTGGGACACACAAACACACACACACACACACACACACTGAAATGGATTGAAACTCTCTCTCTTTTACCATCTCTAGAACATATACATACATGCGCGCGCACGCGCACGCGCACGCGCACACACACACACACACACTGAAATGGATTGAAACTCTCTCTCTTTCACCATCTCTAGAACATATACATACATGCGCGCGCACACACGCGCTCGCGCACGCGCACACACACACACACACACACACACACACAGTCTAATTAAGTTTTATCTATTTATAGTATTGAGCTGATTATGCTGGTTGAAATCGTGTTTGTTTGCCAGGGCTGCAGATGAAAGCTGAGAGCCTGTTACTCTCTGATGTTATCACCCACACATCACACTCTAGTATTATTCTATTAGGACTGAGAGTGTTTCTTTTTGTGTGTGTTTTAGTGTGCGGTGTGTGAGTGGGAGACAGAGAGGGAGGATATGTATATGAAAGAGTGAGGGCAAGAGTGTGAGTGCACATGAGAGTGGGTGTGATGTGCGCCTGTGAAAGGGAGAGAAGTATGAATAGAAGCACTGGATGGATTGATGGATGGACAAATTACTGAATTATTTATCATGAGATTATTTAAATGAAGAGAGAGAAAACGATCCTTTCGCATTTGCCTGTTCTTCTCCAGGAAATGTTTTCTAAAGGAGTTATTTTTGCTCTGACCCACCTTCTGACCCGCTGTAAAAGCCAATACATCACTGGTATAAAACTTGGCAAGGCGACTACTGTGTTTTCACAAGAGTGATTCCCACGAGGAGACTGATAAAAAAAAAAAAAAAAAATTTTTAAGAAACTCTACAGAAAAAGAAACTTCTCGTCATCGTTCTTACCTGTAATCTGACAGCCGTAAAGCTCGAACCGCAGTGCAATGCCGTTCTTCCAGGTCTGAGGTCTGATCCGTACGAAGCGGGCCAGCACCGGCTGTGGGATCCGATTGAGAACCACATCTGTGGCGTCAGCGTTGGCATGAAAAACCTATAGAGAGAGAGGAGCATAGGACATTTAATAACACTGCGCTGTTATTCTGTAGAGGAAGTGCAGAGGAAGAGTGAGCTGTGACACAGGAGCTCAGGTTCAGGGTCCTCTTAAGGGCATCTCATGACAACTCAGGAGATTGGACACACATCCTCGAGGTCAGCGAGACAAAGGACAAAGCCTGATGCCACTGGGTCGTGTATCATTAGCATTCTGTTCTGCTGGTATCAGTCTCAGGTCTGCAGGTTAAATATGGAGCTGGAGTCAAAATGAGGTTGGCCTAGCTTAGCATAAAGACATGACATAGGGGTAAACAGCTACCAAGCAGTCTTGAGCTGACTGACTCACACAGTGTTTGTTTAACCTGTGCATATACAGAAATGTAAAAACAACAGCTTGTGATTTTAGGAGGAGTAACATAAACAACACTATCAGAGCACAGTATAAAGACTATCAAACAGCTGGTATCCATAGCAACACATATTTATGTTTCAGTGGTTAAACTGACTCGGGACAACATAATTTAACATGAGACAAATCTTTCTCCTGTATGCATGTACATAAATAAACACACACTCTGAATATACTGTCTGTTCATAAAGGAAGGAATGAGCGCAAAGGTTTTCTTACACACACACACACACACACACACACACACACACACACACACACACAGTGTGAGGGCATGAAGTGTGCAATAAATCAAGAGTGCAAGTATGTGGGAGAGCATCCTCTTCTCAGACCATCCTCCTCTCACGTCCTCTTGACTTAACGACACACACACAGACACACACACACAAAACACACACAGAAAGGAAAACATCTTTACTTCTTCACGCACAGACAGCAAAGAAAAACACAGTCACCCCAAAACACAACACACACAACACTGTATTCACACATGCTGTTTCCAGACACAACTGTCTCTGACACACACACACACACACACACACACACACACACACACACACACACACACACACTTACACGTTGCCCTCCAAGATCCTACACTCCCCAGCATGTGCTCACACAAAATGATTTCCTCTGAAAACACACAAAAATACAGATGAAAGGAAATTGAATGCCAGCGCCTATGGCCAGAAGAACTCTTTTTGTCTCTTGACACCAAGACTTTATATCTGTGTCTATCAGTCAGTGTCATCTCTGTTGGGCTCACCACAGGAAAACACAGCTGGGCTTCTGCTCTTCTCCCTTTCATTTCACTTTCTTCCCTCCTTCTCGTCTTTCTCCAAGACATCTCTTTCCCTCTCTCTCTGTCTGTCTTTCTGTCTCGCTGCCATGATGATACTGCTATAAATTTAAGAGAAAAAAAAAAATCCATCCTGTTGTTTCATTACAGAACCTCAAAGGCTGTTTTCCCTCTGTGTCTCTAATACTCTTTCTATTATGTTACATCAGCACTGAAAACACAACATAGTGTGTTTATTACAGAGAGCAGTAAACCTCATTCAACAGAGCCAAAGGCCTTGCAATTACTTGCTTGGGTAGTCATTTATAGATGTTAGCTTTGTTTTAGGTGTGTGTGTGTGTGTGTGTGTGTGTAAATTCACTTCTTTTCTCTTGTTCTCAATCCATTAAACTGCAGGACCTGTCAGGGGTGACAGAATATGGATGAAGGTGGTTTCTGACTTGCAGGAACAGGAGCAGGCTACAGGCCCAGCAGGGAATTGAACTCATGACCCACTGGGTGTACAACACAAAGTCAGACCCAGTGAACTCATGCCCTCACAGTGGCCTTAATACCAGAAACTGTGACCAGTTAAATGATGGAAAAATGCCCAAAGGCCCCAAAAGACTTAATTGGATTGTGGCAGCAGACTGTAATTACAAGTGTGTGTGTGTGTGTGTGTGTGTGTGTGTGTGTGTGTGTGTGTGTGTGTGTGTGTGTAAAAGTGTAATTATGAAGTCTCACTCTTAGGATTTGGGGGCTGGCGGGTGCTTTCTGATTTCCCTTGGTGCGCACTGAAATATTTCTTCAGCACATGTACGCACATGCACACGCACACACACGCACGCACACACTAACACACACATATAATTTGTTGTACCTTCTTTTATGTAGTGTATGTGTACATAAGAGTGTACATTGTATGAGTCTTTAGATTATTTTGTATGCGTGTGTGTTTTTGTGTCTAACCTTGTTGTTATCCTTTACCAGCTTTTAAATTGGCAATGGAGTGTGTGTGTGTGTGTGTGTGTGTGTGTGTGTGTGTGTGTGTGTGAGAAGGACTTCTGAGAACTGTATACAAATTATCCATGGACATGAATCTAGTTTTTCTTTATTACCAGCTTTTTTCAGGGTCAACAAACAGACTTGCAGCTCTACTCAAGCTGCTGCTTGATGCACTGTCTCACTGTTATAACAGCTGCTTCATAATCTCTTCAGTAAACTTAAGTTGCCCCTCGCTGTCTCAGACAAAGATTTTCTTTCTAAAGACAGTCAAAAAATGATCTCTTAAATATTCTGAATCAATGCTAAGCTGACCTCACTTAAAATTTAAATATGCTTTTTTCTACATGGTGCATATTTTACCCTGCTGTGCGACTTGAACTGGAGTTTTTTAAACCTTCCTGTTCGGGCTCATTAACCCATGCTGGAGTGATTACTTGTGTAACTTCTCATTTGTTTCTGTGTCATACAACAGCTATGTAATGAAAGGTGGAGGTGGATCACAGTGAGCAGTGTCACAATAACGTCAACCTGTGAGTATAAACAAATAATAATGTATTAGATTGATAACCTGGCAATAATCAGCCAAATTAGGCATAACCTAGGGTTTGTGCACATTTATTACCAAATCTATTTTTGTTTCTGTTACAACAGATGAAAGCAATCCCCCTGCCCCCTCCAGGCTCTGGCTCTGTGGTGAGAATCCACAGTGACAAGATGTAAGAGGAGATGTAACAACCCTGAGGCCTTAAACTCCTAAATTCACTTGTAACAGTCTCTTTCTAAAAGGTTTGAATAACAATCAGCTAATGGACTACACCTGCAACCCAGCTCAGGTTATTATATATGTGTGTGTGTGTGTGTGTGTGTGTGTGTGTGTGTGTGTGTGTGTGTGTGTGTGTGTGTGTGTGTGTGTGTGTGTGTGTGTGTGGAGGTCTGTGCAGGTTTGTTAAAGGTCCGATGTTTCCACCTGTGTTAAGAGACACGGAAGATGACACCTGGGTGAACAGATGCTTGACTTTACACCTCTTTTTCTCTCTCTCTCTCTCTCTCTCTCACACACACACACGCGCACACACACACACACACACACACACACTCACATGTGAAATCTTATTCAAATGTTACTTTTATCTCTCAGAAGTTCAAAGGTCACAGACATGAGGTGAATCTTGTTTTCTCCTTCTCTTACACACACGCACTCTACTGAATACCAACAGTGTGCAGTAGTCAAAAGGCGACTGACCAGGGCTAGCGTGTAACTACAGGATAGGAAAAGAGCATGAGGAGGAATATGTTCAGTTGTGTGTGTGTGTGTGTGTCTGTGTGTGTGGTCGTGTCGTGATCCTGCAGGGCCACAGTCAGTCAGCCAGCGAGAACCAGCACAGACGTGCTGAATTATTCAAATGTCCGCGCTGTGCGTTTTGTGTGTGTTGTGTGTGTGTGTGTGTGTGTGTGTGTAGGCAGAGTTATAAAATAGTAAAACAAACCCCATCTCCTCTCATTTCATCACACAAGGACAAATACACACACACACACACACACACACACACACACACTTCAGGGAAGTAACCTGACTTTGACAGCTGAATCTGAGTGTGTGTGTGTGTGTGTGTGCGTGTGTGTGTGTGTGTGTGTGTGTGTGTGTGTGTGACAGTACAGTGCACAAATCTCTCAAACCAAATGACACATGGCAGCCTTATAATATCCCCCTTTGTCCCTTTCCTCTCTATTCCTCTCCGATTTTCTTTCTTCATTTGTCACAAACTCTTTTCTCCCGCTCTCCTTTGACCTCACCCTCCCTCCTGCCTTTCCCTCACCTCTCAGCCTTCCTCTCTCTCCTCTGTCGTTTTATTTTCTTTCCCGTCTCCTGACATCCTTTTCAGGCTGTGTTGCTGAGACCTCTGATCTATCCAGAGGGACTTCTGGTCAACACCCTTGTCTGCATTTCTCGTTATTCCTCCTCTCCTCCATGACTCCGTTCATCCGTCCATCCCTCTTTTTTTTGCTCCTAGGCTCCCCCGTGAACACTTCTTCCACCCCCTCTGCCTCTCTCCTTCACTCACTTGTTCCCCTATGAACCTCGCCTCTCTCCCTCTGGTTTCCACCTCTCCTCCTCCCTCTGCACCGCTCAGGTCCTCCTCTCTCCATCAGTTCAATGCTTGACTGGTTGACCTTTTGCTTGTGTTTTTCTGTCTTTCTTTCTTTACCAATTTTTTTTTTCCAACTTTCCTACACTTTCCTCTCATCACCATCTCTCTCCCTCCCTCTCATTCCACCCACGTCTCCCTCCCCCATCCTTCTCTCTCCATCCATCCTCCCTCCCACAGATTAAGGTGGGAATAGGAGGTTTTGGTCTTGGCCGCAGTCCAGTGTTGTAATGGCCACAGACAGCTCTGCCTGCAGCAATTCAGCAGGGCTATGTAATGACATTTGTACCACATCGAGCTTAAATGTACCTCAACTAACAGAAGGTCTCAAACTCCTCCGGACAAAGACTCAAACTGAAACAACATCATTTCTCAACCTGAGACCTGGGGTCACTGAAAACCGCTGCTTCTCTCTTGTCATGTGGGCAACCTCCCATAACCAGGCCCACAGCCAACTCTGCTCACTGAATCATACAGCAGTTTGAGTTATACAGACAGTGTCATTATTTCTTTCCGTTCCTATGTAATGCAAGTTCGCATGTGCAGTGCAACGATCAGACATGACCTGATCGTAAAGAGAGGATGTGAAAAAAAAAAAACGCCGGCTGCGCAGTAAAAAGAGGAGATGCTGATAAAGAAAAGCATCATTATTTATGGATATAAAGAACGAGAGAGTTGGCGAAGAATCAACCACTTACTCTGCTGCATGTGTCTTGAGTCGGTATCTGTCATTAGAGAGCCTGTCAGTACAACGCAGGAGTGAATGCTGTATGAATATTACTTTCTCCATCTCGCCAAAAAAAAGTTTCTGCAAGTTAACATGTATTCCATATGTTCCATCTGGTTCACAACAGGCCTTTAATGACATTATCAAATACATTACAGATCACACAAATCATCATGATGCTGGGTGACAGTGGCGCCGCCCCTATGGGCTGGCTCCCAGATGTTAAAAACCAGTGTGTGTGTGTGTGTGTGTGTGTATGTGTGTGTGTGCGCACAGTGGCTGCTTTATTAAGACTTACTCATCTGAGACAAATTTTAACACACAACAAAAATGAGGTTGTAAACATACATCGTGTGTGTGTCTTTGCGTTTATGTACACGCATAAGTGTGTGACTTTGCACGAGCACACGCTGTACACCTTTCTTTTCCCTCTGTCCATATGGCTCCCATTAATTTTTGTCCTCCTTTAATGCCTCTTGCTCATAAAACACTAATTCAACAATTCTTCCAGATTAGCACACACACACACACACACACACACACACACACACACACCATCACTGTAGCCAAGCACAAAAAGTCATTCGTCCGAGCAGCATAAACTTGCCTGTCTACTTCATGATGACTTTCTCAGCGACATGCGGGGGAGAGGGAGAACGAATGATGGAGTGTCGAGGGAAGGGGAAAAGAGGGGAGACGGAAAAGAGAGCAAGACTGGAAGGATGAGGTGACCGAAGATGTAAAGAGGGTGAACGAGTAGACAAGGAGCGAGGAGCTGATGGATGAAGAGATTTTGAGAGACCTAGAGGCAAAAGGGTGAGTGAATAAAAATGTTAAAGAGGAGATGGATGGATTGATGGACAGTGGGTTCAACAAGTTAAACAGTACTTCTCCATATATCTGAAACAGTAGGAAGCTACACTTTCTCAAAAGTAGTAAATTAGCAATTCCGATGCGAGGCTGTCATGCAGATTTAAGTCCAGACAAAGAAAAATATCACATGCTTACAACTGATCCCTGCCTGAAGTGATCCGGGATCTGCTCTCAATTATAAAAACTATTTCCTTGAATTATCCTGTGAATGCAGACACAGCATTTCACACACCCAAACTATAAAACACTCTGCCAAAAAAGATCCTCTTGGCCAGTGCTGCTGAGTGATTTATGTGCCTTTCTAACATAAAACACACACTCTCACTTACACCCCGAAAGATGATAGAGACGGTCGGGGTGGCAAGGCTTGTGCTGACTGGCCGTCTGAAGTGTGTCAGCTGAGAAGGGACATTAGGCACCGGGATGCTGACACCATCGTTTCATCATCAGATAAATGACCATCGCTCTCTTCACCTTTTTGCTCTGCCTGCTCTTTAATCTCTCCCTCTCGGAACAGAGGAAGCACCATAACATAAAGGCTGTATAGGCCTACAGTATATATATGTATATACTGTATATGTATCTGATTAATGTTACATCCAGTTGATCATATACAGTGGTGGATCCAATGAAACGATCAGCAACCCTGAGCTGAACCATCAGATTACTGCACAGACTGACTCGCCAGGGGGCCAAATGGCTCAAAAGACCCTTGCCAGTTGGCTTGATATTGTGTGTGTGTGTGTGTGTGTGTGTGTGTGTGTGTGTGTGTGTGTGTGTGTGTGTGTGTGTGTGTGTGTGTGTGTTTGCAAGACAAGGGAGGGATATTCTAAGGGAGCAGAAGCTGGTGCTGCTTTATTCTAAACCCCTCCTCCTCCTCTTCCTCCTCAACGACACACATTCATATGCACGTGCACGCACACGTAGCCCCATATATCTCTCTGGGCAATCAGCTTTGAAGCAGCTTTCCAGGGCTATGGGGGACTCAAGGGGGATTATGGGTGGTGACACCAACAACAAGCCCCAAAACATAATCATTTATCCGTTTTGCATGTGGGATTTTTATTGTTTCATAGCATGGTGTCAACAAATTACTGCTATTTGACTGACAGCACAGCTGATTTGATAAAGAATGACTGATTTATCAATTGATTTCACATTTTTTATATCACAATTCCTATGTTTTCCATTTATAAAAAAAAAATGTAACTTTACTTCACATCAATTAAATGATCAAAAGTGTTTCTATTCAATTTAACCGTCGACTAAGCTTAATAGCCGTAAACTTGCCTGACACTCACTTCTATTCGCTCTTTCTTCTATCATACCTCAACTTATCCCAACTACCTTTCCCCACGGTTCCCACTGTTTTATCCATCAATCATTTCTCTGGGAGTTAGCTGCAGCTATAAGCCTTACGGGATCTGCAGTCCACAGAGGAACGCCCAGATGGTTAGTCTGGATCTCCTGTTTCCCTCTTGCAGCATAAAAAGTATTTGAATGTACAGTATGCATCTGCAGGCATTAGTGTTCATGAAGGAATCAGGGTTTATAGCACAAAGCTAGACGTGGCATTAGACCGCAGGACAAACATATGTGGGGGAGAACGGCTGTGATAGGAAAAAAAAAAAAAAAAACCAACCACAACCACTGGAATGCTCCTTTCCTTAATTGCCGTTGCAACCTTTTTAAAGACCCTCAGACCTGTCTGCTTCATTTCTACCCGCACCCCGGACTGCAGCACACTCACTGATGACACATCATGCCTTAACACCTCTGAGAGAAGCAGCTTAGAAACCTGTCCAACCAGGTCAACATTAGGCAGAACTCTGACCAGTGAGTAACAGAAACCAGATGGGATGTTAAAAGCAGATTGCACTGTAAATGTAGTTGCATGCAATGATGTAAGGACTCACTGGGAGCTTGGAGACGTGTGCTGATTCTGGCTTGGTCATAAACCTTTAAATGAAGCCAACTGAGCAGCAGTGGAACGGCTGTAATTGCAGACACCGTTTGAATTTTGGGCGTGTGGTCAACTCTTGCTGCATATATTCCATCTCATATTTCTCTCTACCACTTCCATGTGGGCACATGTCGAGGCGTGTGTGTCACCTAAGAGCATCCAGACTTTCTTTAATTGCCCCGTCTAGTTTGCAGGCCCTCAGAAGGGAGTGTATGTTTGTGCATATGTGTCTGAGCCTACCTTATGATTCTTGCCATGTCTGTAGACCATCCAGTCCTCTCCATTGGTGCTGACCTCAAGCTTGAAGGTGGTGACATAGTAGGTCTTCTCAGTTTCCTTCGAAATGGCGCCTTGCGTGGCGATGCCTGTCAGCACCTTCAAAGTATGGAGGTCCACCTGTTGGCCAGGAAGACCCAAGAAGTTTTAATAAAAATAAAAACATCATAAACAAAACATTAACGAACGCAAACAAGCTGAGAACAGATCGGTCAGCTGGTTTCTGAAGGCATGTCTGGTGAAGGCTATAAAAAGCTGAAACACACAGTGACCCAGTGGCACAACAAATTTAAGAATAAAAACTAAAACTGTTTGACATAACAGAATAGAAATGAAAAAAAAACCAAAACACACACACCTATTTAAATCACAACAAAATTCCCTCATCATTCTGATCTAAATCCAATCCTATGTCTACGTCATACACCCGACAAAATAAAAGTTCTAAATATTAAAGATAGACATAAACTCACAAATATACGCCTGAGTTTATCAGCATCCATCTCTCACCTTCACCACTCTCCTTTCCTCCCCTCCTCATCTCCTTCTCTGTGCTCCTCTCCTCTCTGTGTCTTTCTCCTGGCAGATCGATAGTAATGACCTGGGGCTCATTTTAATTTCCTCCCATACAATAGCCATAATCACCTCCCCATCCTGATTGTGGATGCTATGCTACGTGTCTGGCATGCTGTGAGCTGTGTTGCATTATACGTGGACAGCATTGTGTGCTGGATGGGGGCTTCAGACTCCTTTATTTCAAGGTCCCTCAAGTAGATACACGTTTGTTTTGCTCCACAGTGTCTGAAATGAGCGCATCAAGCAGAACAGCGTTGCTCTCTAAATCATAATAGAAAGTTAAAAAAATATATATACAGTGGGGTCCAGAAGACTGAGACCACTTTTATAGATTCACTGGATTTGTAAAGGAGCCTAATGAAACAAGAGCCTACATTATTTCTGGGAATATATTTTAACACTATTAATGAACAACTGCTGGGCTGTAACGGGCCATATATAGTGAAAACTGCTTTAAAAATGTTGTTGGCAGCTAACGGGAAACCCACCAAGACAGGATATTCATTTCCTGCAACTTCTTGCTGTCGTAAAATTAATCTTTGCACGACTCACTGAGCTCTACATCACGGAAAACCTACATTTTCTTTAGTTTAACATTATTTTGTCGATGGTTATAGAAGCTACAACAGTTCCTCATCACACCTGCGACTGTTTTTAACATTTTTTACGCTCGCCATGCAAATGAATGATTTTCTACATGTTGGGATGTGACTGGAGAGCCTAGCTCGTACTTAACTAAAACAAGATTTTAAATGGATAAAAACAGGGGATGCAGACGGAGCCAGGCTCCAGACAAGTAAAGAGCAGAAGATGAGAAAGGCTGTACTGTAGGTTATAACATTTATTCTCCTCCACTGGAGCTGTTGAAACCTGTAGATTAATCAGAACTCTCTCTCTGTGTGTGTGTGTGTGTGTGTGTGTGTGTGTGTGTGTGTGTGTGTGTGTGTGTGTGTGTGTGTGTGTGTCCCACTGGGGTATAGTACAAAACACCGGGGGAGGTAAAATGCTGCGTTTGTTATCTGTCAGAGAGACAGGTGTTTTAGATTACTTCCAACACACACACACACACATACACACACACACACACACACACACACACACACACACACACACACACACACACACACACACACACACACACACACACACGCCGCACACGCACGCAGGCCTGCTTAGGGCCAGACAGAGATCCACCAAGACAACTAATCGATAGTCCGGAACCAAGGAGAGGAACAGATGAGTAGAGGTAAGGAGTAAGGGAAGAGAGGGAGGTGAAGAACAAATAAAAGAGAGAAAGAGAGCAAGAGAGGGGGGAGAGAGAGAGAGAGAGAGAGAGAGAGAGAGAGAGAGAGAGAGGAGAGAGAGATGTGAAGTGAGGCTTCCCAGGAAAGGTTCCTCATCAATCACAGAGCTGTTAGAATAATGGAGCCACCAGTGCTCACATCATCAATCTGTACCACACCTTACTGGACCAGGCTAGAATAAAATAGAACAGAATAGAATAGAATAGAAAAAGCCACATTAGAGAAAGTGCCATATGGAGAGATTTAAATCACACACGTGGCTCTTGTGCCAACATGGCAGCACACGCATGCCTGAGCTGCATGGGCACACACTACTAACCCTTTCAACAAACACAAGCACACTCAGTTATAAGAGACCATGGGGTGCAAGATTGAAGAAGGAGAGGCACATTGGCATTTCTGACAGCTGCTTGTCAAGACAGGAGCTGTTGCGCACACACACACACACACACACACACAAAGAAACCACACACACACACACACACACACACACACACACACGCAGGGGCTTTGGCCTCTGCTAGGCGTTAACGCAGGGGAACAGCTGAGAGCCTCTGTGGAACGCAGCAACCCGACCACAACACTGGTGACCACAGAGACAGAGAACGACAGGAGGAGAGAGATAGAAGCTGCGTTTCCAGCCAACTGTCAAACCAAATTTATGCAAAGATCTGATGTGTCACAAACAATAAAATCCAAATTAGGGGTCTTTGCATGGATTGAGGAGATTATATGGGCCATCATGGAATGTCAAAATGAAAAATGTGGAAAGAGTGTTTCAGCAACGGATTCTTTAATGGCAGCTCAGTTTGAGAGTGGGCTGCAGAGAGAGAGAGAGAGAGAGAGAGAGCCTTCAGCTGCAGTGGAGGTAAAGACAGGAAGGAAGTGTGAGACTGATGGGGCCTTGGACTTGTGCTGCCTCTTGGCCACGGCTCCATTCTGTATTTTTCTGGCACAGAGTTTGGCTACAGTTGAGCTTTGACAATCAAAAACACTGCTTTTATTCAACATTTGCCTGTGACTACCTCTGATTGTGAGATTATTCATCCACATTAACAGAGGAGGTGCTGTCCATACACACAAATTAAAAGAAGACAAGCTGCCTCCAACAAGTGAGTCAGGTTTCATCTCTGCAGCCAACAACCTAGGCCATTTGCCTTGTTCTTGTGCCTTGAGCAAAACTCTGCTGCCTCAATGGCTCCAGCGCTGTTGACTGAACATTAGACTGAATTCTTTATCATTTCTACAAATATCTTACAGGTATCATGGGCTGTCTAAGCCCTTAAATATGATGTTAGACCTTAGTCCTGCAAAGCTAGGCTGAATCTGACCAGTTTATCATTATTATTTTTTTGGAGCACGATTGTCTGGGGAAATGTTAGTCGCTAAAACGGATAATCAACTGAGTTTTGCAGCTATAAGCCCAACCAGTCAGTAACTACTAACAGTTTAGACCAGTAGGTTCCAGCCAGGGGTGCGGGACCCCACAAAAGGTTCACAAGCTGTAAATGTAAGAGGTCACAAGATGATTCACAGAAAAGGAGAGAAGAAAATATATATTTCTGCTACAGAAAATTATGTTTCTTTTCTCCTGTGTGTTCAAATAATAGTTTCTTTAATTTACAGATTACTGTTAATTTTATCCCTTGAAAATAATTTCACAAATAAAAACACTGAAATTACCGCCTCACAGTTGTATGCCTCTGCCAACCAGTCCAGCTGCAGTTAATTAGCATGTGAATTATTGAGTTTTGTGTTTTATGCGGTCCTTGACCTTTGACCTTTGACTACCAAAATCTAATCACTTCATCTTTGAGTCCAATTGAGCGTATGTGCCAAATCTGAAGAAATTGCCTCGGGGCGTCACTGAGATATTGTGTTCATGAGAATGGGACGGAACAGACATAGACAATCCAAAAACATAATGCCGCCGGCCACTGCTGTCGGAGACATGGAGATCTGAGAGGGAAAGATCAGTGTTTAGTTGAACTGGTTAATGTATACAACCTATGGTGAAGGCCGGCAACTAGCCTTTGCTTTGTTTTAAGGGGTCACAGATGAGGTCAAAAAGGTTCTGGCGATGATAAACCAGAATTAGCTAGCTCTCAAATTAATGACACGAGCCAAGTTTTTCCACTTGAAAAATCATACAGACACAAATGTGTTCTGTGTGTTTGTAGAGATAGGTATCGTAAGCTATAGATCTGTCCAGTTTTCATCTGTTAGCGTAGTGAAAAGCTGTAAATGTGTGAACACTTGCAAGTTATTAATTCAAGTTAAAAAGCCCTAATGGTGGTTTATGACTGGAACCATGTGACTGCCATTCAGTCATTCTTTGAAATTGAATATAAAAGTGGAGCTACAAGTGAATGCTACTGCACCCCTGCTCCTTGTTTCCAAACCACATACCTGTATGTACTCCCTGTTGCTGTCCTCATTGGGCGTCCATGCGTTGTCATTGTAATTGAGTCGGGCCTGTCGCGGCAGCCAGTGTTCATCATAAAAACTGGACGAGGCCGTGATCTGGTCATCCGTGATCTTCCCCGACTCCATACCGAACGCATTACTGCAATGGAAAGCTGAAGAGGGAGAGGAGAGGAGATTCAGATGATTGTTCTGCTATCTTTTTGTTTAGAAGCAGCGAGTGGTAACTTATACTTACTCTCACTGACTTCCTTGTGCGTCATGTTGTATCGAGCTGAGAAGCCATCTTTAGCCACGGCCATGTCCGTGTGGAAAGACAGAGAGAGAATCCCAGTGGATGACTGGATCTCTGGCGGCACCCTGGTCCCACAGTAACGACCGATCTGAGGGCCAACTGTCAATCAAACAAGAATTATGTGATTAGGTTTCAGTCTGTTCAAACTCTGCCCGCAATTTCTATGTGTCAGGATTTATTAGTTTATTTATTTGACTCATGAAACTGTGTTACACGAAATCTCTCTCAACCAGATGTCGAGGTGGTTTATTACTCTTTCAATCCTTTATCAATCCCTTCATCCCTCAATCCTCACATTCGTCTATATGCTTCACTACTTGCATCGTTTTCTCTCCGTTCCATTACCTCTATCTCTCCCTTCATCCACGGACATTTGCTCGTCGCTCCGCCCTCTAATGTCAGCACCCCTCTCCCCGTCATCTATCAACTCTATCTCTGGACTGGACGTGGCTTTACAATGTGTAGTATGTGTGTGTAAATCCAAGGATCTAAGTGATTCCTCTACTGTCTTCTTCTCTAATACCACAACTTGTATATGTCAACACAAACAGATGAGTGTGATTTGGAGCCCTAGGGTGTGTGTGTGTGTGTGTGTGTGTGTGTGTGTATGTGTGTATGTGGAGTCAGGAGGTAGCAGGATGAATCTACTATCTGTGCTCCAACCATTTCCCGAACACACGCACACACACACACATACACACACACACACACACACACGAGGAGGCTTGTGAGGGAGGAGGAGGAGGCAGGAGGAGGAGGCAGAAGACAAGAAAATAGCTGGCAATCGATCAGTGGTATTGATTTTTTTCTTCCCTTTTGGAATGGGTGGATATTTGAAATAGGGCTCTTGAGCAAATAACGGTAATAACTCTTTTCTGTATGGTGGTGGAGAAAACAGGAAAATGAGAAGAGAAGAGAAGAGAAGAGAAGAGAAGAGAAGAGAAGAGAAGAGAAGAGAAGAGAAGAGAAGAGAAGAGAAGAGAAGAAATAATTTCAATAAATAATTACTGATGTCTGCATGAAATTCTGGTCAAACAAATTTAATATTTCTTGAGGATTTAATATTTAATATTTCCAGCTTACGCACCAAAACGCTGTCTCTGTCTGTTTATGAATTTAATTTCAGCAGTGTGTAAAGCAGACAGAAGGCACATTTACCCCTTGTCTGACCTCTGCAAACACATATGTGGTTTCACACACACACACACACACACACACACACACACACACACACACACACATAATTACAATTACACCAATGTCTCTGCTACTTAATAGATTCATAATTTAGTATGTGGATAAGTTACAGAGTTAAGTTTTAAGAGGAGGCAAAAATAGATTAAACCCTGACTCAAAACACAAACATACTCAGCCACATGGGGGTAAATGTAAAAACACAGACCCACACAGAATAACCACAAACTCTTCATATTCTAGTTTTCTCTCTCTAGTCAAGTCAGCTCTGAGTTGTCTTTGTCATCTGATCCTCTTTTCCTTTTCCTTTCACTCAATAGATCTTTGGGCCTCCACCCTTCTTCCCACACCTTTAACCTTATAACATACATGGTCATTCTCTTTCCTGCTCATCTTCTCTTCCTGTTTAGGTCCTTGCAAAGGGTGAAACTTCTGTCCTTCACCTCTGAATCCTATCCTGTATATTTCCTTCCCTTTCAACCTCCCACTCTTCATTTCACTTTCCTTCTTTTCTCTTAATCCTGCTATTCTTTTTATAGTCTCTCTCCTTCACTCATAGCTCTTTTTTTTGCCTTTCTGGTCATCTTCTGCTTTCAACTTTGCTTAACCTCTCTTGTCTTCTACTAAATCCTCTGAAAAAGAAGGAGTAAAGATGCCCTGGCTTTTTTTTTCTTTAACCACCCTCCTTTCCTTCTACCATCTCTGACCCCCCCCATCCCCCTCAGGCTAGATTCATATTTACAGTAAAGTTCCTCACAGAGAGAAAAGCACCGTTGTTTGCTCTCCTTTGCTGCCCATGCTGTTCGGTCTTGGCCAGCCGATTTCTAAGTACCTTAGAATATTAGAGAATTAAGCTATTTGTAAAACTAAAAACAATAGACGATACTTATCAAAGACGGCATGAAAACCTACCACACAACAATCAACAACAAAATATAAATGATGAAAAACTAAAATGAAATTGTAAAATATCTATTTTCCAAGATCTCTTCCGAGATTTCTTCCCTCCTTTCCAGCACCCCCTCTCTGAACTCCCTTCCTGTTTCTCCTCTCTCCCAGTCCTCTTCCTGAGGGGCAGACCAGAAGTCTTCTGACCTTCATTTATTCATCTCTGCATTGTCTTTCTTTGTTCCAGTCTTCCCAGCAGCGGAGGGCTTTTCACCGCCCTTCCATTGCTCTTCTCTTTCTCTCTACCTCTTCCATTTCTTGAAACTAGATCCAAGGTCTTTGTGCCTTAGATGCGTCCTTCTAAACTCTTCCAGTCCTTCCAGCAGCCCGACCAGAAATATCCTAGCCCTCTACCATTCCTCCTCTCACCTCCCCTCTTTTCTCCCTCCTCTCAGCAATTCCTGTTTTATTTTCCCCTTGAAAAGTTATGTTGTTTCTCCACAGCAGGTGCCAACATGCTGCCTGTAAGCTTAGCTTTCATCTACCAACGCATAGCTACCAAAATAGTTGCTACTCCACCTCAGTCGATAATGATGTAGGCAGGGCAGAATACACACCATTCTCACTTGGCTCTGTGTATTGACTCATGAAGTGGCTTCACATCAGGGTCATCAAGATAATCATTATCAACAGTCATATCGTCAAAAACAACAATCCCCATTTTCAGATGATCAAAAAGAGCCGAAAACACAAGAGATTCGATCAGTGTCTCACCTCCCGGGAGCCCGTCCCACACCTCCAGCCAGTCGTACTTGCAGTCGCCCTCTCCGCCCGGCAGGGGGTCGTTCTCCAGGTCAAAGGTGAGGAAGGTGAGGGTGACATCCATGCTGGGAGGGACGATGATGATGAAGGAGCACTCCAGGTTGTGGGGGTATTTGTCGGGGAAGCCAGGAGACTCAATGAGACCCGAGGGACTGGTGAAGTTACGGGAACAGTCTGAGCCTGGGATGAAAACGCAGAGACAGAACACATTTTAAGTGACTTACGTTAAATGGAAAATGTATATTAATAGCAGTTTGAGGTTGGTAGAACTCAAAATCTGTCACCTTATCTGGAAAAAATGAAAAATGGAAGCACAAAAACGTGTTTAGAAAATGGGTGTAGACACGTTAAGAGTTTCATTATACTTGAAACTAATGATATTATTCTGGGAAAACACTCAGAGGTGCTGTTTTGAGAGGAGGGTGTTTCCAACCTCACAACTCACAGCCAACAGTACCCGCTGTTATCTCAGTTTCCTTTACTAGACAGAATGGCTATGTGCTGATTTACTGTGAGTCCACATTATGTACTTTAAATGCAGTGAATGTGATTTGTGGGAGACATCGGGAACGTGAACGTGAGTGCTGAAGTAAATGTAGTTTTACATAAATGAGAGTGATGTCTACTCAAAATGGCCATGTAGGGAATAAGAATATGTTTTAGGTGTTTCAGCTTCAAAAACCACAACACCGATTCTTACAAAAAGGCATTTAATGTAGTGAATCATTAACTGTTTCACACTGTGCAAAGTCAAAGATGCGGAAATGTATGAGAGAGAAAGTGAAGTTACAGAGGACAGACACAGAAAAGTTTGAGTGTCCATACCAGAAGAAATGCGTCTGCTTGTGTGTCTAACCTGTATCCCTCCCATCACCTGAGACAATGGGAGGGCAGCCTCAAACCCCCACTCTAATCTTTAAGAAGAATTAACAGACACAAGTGAGCCAGAGATGAGATGAGATGCCAGGGAGAAAGACAGACATAGAATCTGGTGACAGCATCATGGTGGTCGAGCTGTTATGATGTGCTTTAGATATCATCATATGTGCTGCACACACAGATGCACACACATATGCACACACACACAGACACACATATGCGCACAGTGATCTGGGGGTAATCTGGGGATCTTCATTTCTAAATTACTGTAATACCCTCTCTATTAATACTCTCTCTCTCTGTCTGTCACACACACACATGCATGCACGCACGCACGCACACACACGCACACACACGCACACACTATGGAGTGAATGTGGTTGCACCAACTGGACCATTATTCATGTCCACCGAGCCATGTATGACCAAACGCCCAGACACGCCCAGACACGCACGCACGCATGCACGCACACGCGCGCACACACACACACACACACACACACACACACACACACACACACACACACACACACACACACACACACACACACACACACACACACACACACACAAACAGTCTAAGCCTCTTATGATAACCCATTTCTCCCCAGTCTGTTTGGGTGTCTGCTATTGTGCTCGCGTGCCTGCATGAGTGAATGAAGAGAATAAGTACTGTATGTGAGTGTGTCCATGTAAAGTTGTGTGTGTGTCTGCATGTGCATCTGACAGAACAGACACACATCAATTTTAATCAATACAATTGTCTACACTGGCGACTAACAGCTCACACTTTCGGCTTGCGACTGTGACTCACACACACACACAAAGTGTGTTTTTAGGTTTTAAGTATTTACTTCTGATTTAACTATATTGATTGTGTATTATACGCACAATGGAGGACTGCAGCTGCTACCAGTGTGCTGCTTTCCCTACATAACAGGTATAAACAACACAGTGTATGTCAGAGAGAGAGACAGTAAAGCTCCAAACTTAAAAAAAAGAGTTTAAAATAATTACTTTCAATGGAGATCTCCATGGAAACTAGCTTGTTACACTGAATGAGTTTGGACTCAGTCAATCAGTTTGCCAACTGACAGACGCTGGAAGAGGCGAGCATATGTATGTGTCTGCCATTTCTTTTTTCTTTTTTTTTCCGTCTGCCAAGTCTCGGATATTCACTGTCAAATAAACTCCTGTAGGTGTAACTGGGAATATTGATGTTGTTTTTCCTGCCTCCACCCCTTTGCTCTTCACTGATCCCACACAGTGGTGGTCGTGGGGAATACTTGTCTGAATCTGTCTGACTCATTTGACTGATTTATGTCAGCTACGTTAGATACATTTCCACATTTGAATTTGTTTGTTAGTCTACATGAATGCCTCCTGTATGTCTGTGTAATGTGATCATCCATTTTTCCACTACAACAGCTATTTTTAGTGTCATGGAGCTTGTCCGTCTTTCCTGGTATCTCCCCGTTTGTCTGTTTTTCTGTCCCACTTTCGAGTCTGATCTGCTTGTTATCGTGACCTTCTCCCTCATGCAACGACCTCAGACTCAAGCACACCCACACACACACACACACACACACACACACACACACACTCACACACTGTCTCTCACGGGGTACCCCTCGCGTCTGGCCCCCCTGCAGAGTCTGTTGCTGGATAGTGTGGATCTGCGTGACTATGAGCATGTGTGTGTGTGTGTGTGTGTGTGTGTGTGGGTGTAGAGTGAATGCCTGACCAGTTCTGTTGCCGGCAGCGATTTTATTCCCTTCTCATTACTTCATGTCCATGAACATTGCAAAAACACTTGTGCCCTCCTTTCTCCTCCCCTGTCCCTTCTCCTCTGTCTCCTCAGTCTCTCTCTCCCATGTTTCTACCTTGTCCCTCTAATATGTAAGTGTATTCAAAACCCAAAAAAAACAGCATCCAAAATTTGTTGAAAATATTCTGAACTGCTTTGCAAAATCAATGTACATCTGTCCATTTTCTATGTCTATTGCTTTTCTCTTTTGTAGGTCTCAGCTTCTCCCTCCATTCGTCTCTCCTTCCCATTTAAAGAGTGTGCCCCCCCCACTTCTCTTCTTTTCTGCTCTTTCTCACTCTCTTCCCTCCTGCTGTTCGTTCTTTACCAACATCCCATCATCCCATGCATCTTTTCATCTTCCACAGCTCCATCATCCCCTTCCCTCCCACTGTCTCATTTCCTATTCTTTTCTACTCACTTCCCATCTGTTTGAAGGAAACACGTGTTTCACTGTGGGGTAAGGTTAGGGAAAGTGTGTGTGTATGTGTATGTGTGTGTGTAATGTGTGTGTGTGTTTGTGTGTGTGTGTGTGTGTGTGTGTGGGTTGCTGGGTAGATCTGGTGCTTGGGCTTACAGTTCAGTGATCAGGGAGACAGGAAAAAGTCTGTCAATGTGTGTGTTTGTATAGCGAGCTGGCATGCAGACGCTTTCATTCATCTAAATTGTGAGTATTTTCAATGTGAATATATGTGTGTATGTGTGTGTGTGTGTGTGTGTGTGTGTGTGTTAAGCTGGCACACAGACATCTACTTTCATTAAGCGTGTCTTCAATGCCAATGGGCTATTTGTCAGATCAAACCCACAATTATTCCCCTCCCTCCCTCCACCTATCTCTAACACACACACACACACACACATACACACACTTAAGGACACATGCAGGGGAAACTTGACATACACCCAGTGACAGACACACACACACACCACAGGCCCTCACACACAGCTCTTCAGCCTCTGGGAAACCACAGGTTGGTTTTTCTATATGTTGGTTGGATTCCACCTCAGTGTCATTGCAGCTGGAGGCTTGTGGTGCTGAAACTGCTCTGACATTACATTTCAGCCTCTGTCACTGAGTCACAGCAGGGATTCCCCTTGATAATAAACTCCCTATTCAACCAAATTACAGCTGACATATGAAATTACGCTGTCACAAGACAATCACCTCTTTAGCTACCCACATGTAATGTGCTAAAAGCTCCAGCCCCAGATTTACTTTGATGACATTTTCAAATTTCTCTTTTGAGTTTGATGTGTGGATGAAATTGAGGCATCTTGGAACATTCTCAGTTTGCCGTCACGTCAAAACACTGTCGTCTTTATTCAAATATTTACAAATGAATGCAAGCAAAGCTTTTCCACCAGAAAAAAAAAAACAATCCAACATATGCAAAATCTGCAGTCATCTGTCACTTAATGCCTTTCACAAAATCTCCATCAATTGGTGGTAGAGTGAAAAATACTTTTTAGTACTATAAACCACAAAGTAAGCAAAGCCACTATATGAGTAAAGATGTTTTTTTAAAAAAAAAAAAGGCACAATATGCTGCACTGCAGAACAAGGAATCGATTCAATTCCTGTTTCAGGTTTGTTGTGTATTTTGAAGGACATCCTGCCTCTGCTATTTGTTACACTACCTTTACCACAGAGCACCTTTCACTCATCACTGGGGCAGGTCTGGATCCACTTTCCTCAATGAAAGCCGGGGGAGGGAGGAGTGAGCGCTGTGATTGGTTAGACTGTTTAATAAA